>NW_027270914.1:2977500-3440000 GCF_040938485.1 Diadema antillarum | reverse complement strand
TATGGACATTATGTGGAATTCACACGTACTCGAATTGACGGGGTGCAAATCTCGACATTACCATCTGCGATCAAAATCTCAAGATTCTTACCTGCGTGAAACAAAAATCCCACTAATAATCGCTATCAACATCACGATGCAAATTCCAAGAAATAATGCGCTTTTTTTCTGAACTATATCCCAAAAAATCTAAGATTCAAAATCTAAAAACCCCCAAAAATGTCGTGCTTACCATGTGAACGCTCGAGATGTTATATCTCGTCATTCAAAGCGACATCACGTCAGCGTGCGCACCACACCACTGCTACATGACGGGCAAGAACAAAGGGCAAAGAGAAGCCCATGCAGTTAACCGTGTGCGCCAATTTGAGTGATATTTCTGTCCGTGTGAATGCTTGCAAATAATCTTGAGATATGGATCGCGATCGTAACCCGGCTTTTTTTGTACGTGTAAATACGGCTAAATCCTTGTGTACAGTGATCATTCCATACTGATTTTGACTCGGTAATAATGTCTAAGAATTAACTACATTTCTATCTCAACAACTACATCCAGCACATATACAGTTAGTTTATGATACAATAAATTAAGACCTTACAAATAATAAAAGAGATATGGATCGCGATCGTAATCCGGCTATTTTGTACGTGTGAATACGGCTATAGTGTATAGTGATCATTCCATACTAAGTTTCACTCGGTAATAATGTCAAAGAGTTTGCCACATTTCTTCTCAACAACTACAGCAAGCACATACATCAGTTAATTTATGATACAATAAATTAAGACCTTGCTTCCAAAATCCTTCCTCAATCCATTATTTTGCATTGATTTAGCGCCTTTTTGGAAGCAAGCTCTTCAAATATTTGAAGAATTATATGACTTATGTTATATGGGATATTTCATGAGAATTTATTAGAAGCAATCCACAGGAATACTTTACATATTTCTGAATTTAGTGAAGTGATAACAGTTTGCAAATTTGTTTGGGAGTAGAACATCTTTTTGTCGTCTGCGAAGAGTAGAAAGCTAATAAAGAAGAAAGTATGATATAGTAAGATTGTCATTGATATGAATTGGACAACATAAGGAAACCTATATTGATCTTTGAAGAACACCGCATGTGATAGAAGATTTAATGATTGATATCGGGGAAAATGCAGAACCGCTCATGAATAATCTTTTCCCCAAGCTTTTAGAAATGAGGCAGCTTGAAATTGGACTTTATTTCATTAGGAGTGAAGGCACATTAAAAAGGAGGAAACGTTTGGGTATTTAAAAAAATGGTTTGTGAAAGTGTACAGGAAGAAATTTTGAAAACCGTATATGTCAGAGCTGTTGACAATATCTCATGCTAACGTAGGCCTAGGTCGATAAAAAAAAACATTAAAAAAAAATGTTAAATCAATGGGACATATCGTTAGCTTCCGTATAAAAATGATGAAAAATCTTCGCCACTATCACTTCTCCGTGTAAATTCATTAGCGGTTTCTCACATTGCAATTCAGGTCATTTCTTCTTCTTTTTTTCAAATCTCTGAAAATAATACATTCAACGTGGTAAACTAATAAATCTATTGAACTTCATTTCTATATTTTTCATAGCTATCAAAACTGTGAATTGAAATAAATTACTGGAATTGGAGTGGTCTTACACTCGAGACACAGTGAATTGTTCAAGCACGTTTATTTTCATATTTCACTTCTCATCTTTACATAATACTAAGCAAAAACACACAAAAAATACAAGCAAGATACAAAATATGATATAAGGTGCGTCATGTCAAGAAAGTGTGCCAGCATAATTGTGTACGGGAACCCGGGGCAAAAAGGAACACAGGCAAAGTGAAACACCCCCGTTAACCCTATGTATATTCAGTCTTTAATCTAAAGCTCATGCACCAAGATCCCTCTAGGGAGGCTCCATATTTTTATATCAGAGCTGTGCAAATAAATAATTGTATATGTGTCTTAAGGGCAAATATCTGTCTTGCATACCACAAAACCAACAATTGATGATTATATATCTTATGCCAAATTATCATGACGCAAATCTCTCGTTTGAAGAGGCTACACCCCAGTAAATAATGCCAGTGCATATCTTGGCAATCAATGACTTAAAGTCAAAGATATAAAACACCTGTTTCTTGACCCTGGCCTAATCTAAGCATCAGTCATCGCCACAGCGCCACAGGAGGGGGGGGGGGGGGGGGGGGGCACCGCGAGAGGAGGAGATTGTTTTGGTTTTGGCATGGGCCATGTAGCTCCATGGTGCGTGTGTGTGTGTACGTGTGTGTGTGTGAGTGTAGACATTCAGCGTATGCAGACAGAGCATGCCTGTACTGTAGTGACCGGAACTATTGTCATTCCATTTTGCTCTCCCCCTCTCCCTCCCTCTCTCCCCCTCGCTCTCCCTCTCTCTCTCTCTCTCTCTCTCTCTCTCTCTCCCCCTCTCTCTCTTTCTCAATGATCCAGTCAGCAGGCTGATTGTAACCAGGGAGGTAGTCTCACCTCCCCGTTGTAACTCACTGCCAAATAGCACATTGTCAGCACCGGCAAACTGGCAATGCTCTCCTTCTTATTCCTGTATTTTCGTTATTTACGGGTCAATTTTTTTCGTTCGAAATGTAAAATGGATGACCATAGAATTTCTCAATAGAATATAAAATTGAAAACTTTAGAAAGGATAGAGAAAATTGAGTTCACTTTGAATGGTCTGCCACAGGCAGATATCCTTATCATGCTCTTACGTAATACGACAGCTGCTTTCTCAATAGTTACGTTCAGACGGGAGCCCTTAACCTCGAAGTTAGGAAACTTCGAGGTTAGAGCTTGTAGTTAGGGACCGTGAAGACGCACTCGTAGTTAGCAAACCTCGAGGTTTGCTCGATGTTTCGAGCCACGAGAAATCTTATGGTTAGCGCTCTAACCACGAGCCGCGGGGGGTCCCCACTCGTAGTTAAGCACCGTGTGGACACAAAAAACAACGAACTCGAAGTTAAGAGTGACCTCGCCGTAAACTCCAGCCCCCACAATTTCCCTCTGCTTCCGGGTCAACCTCCCAAACGTACACCACAAATACACTACACGTGAAAACCCTATGACGCACGACACAACAACATCATCTTTTCTTCCCATGCGCTTGATCTCTGAAACTGAACACGTCGAACTCGCTACTGTATTCTATATTCTTCTCCGACGTTTAAAAAAAAAATGTTTTCGACGAATATCTTCATGAAGGCATAAAGTCATCAGTGCAGTGCTATCTCTGCAGTGTAAGCGAGTCCGACAGGGTTGGACTAAAGAATAAATAGACGCCTTGTTAGCAGTGTGGGCTGAAACTTCCGGTTTTGTGGTTTTAACATCGAGTGGGACCCACTCGTAGTTACGGGGGGCAGAAGCTTAACCTCGAGGTTTCGTAACCTCGAGGTTAAGATTCGTCGTGTGGACACACGTCGTAGTTAGGGGGCAAGAGCTAAACCTCAAGGTTTCCTAACCTCGAGGTTTGGGCCTGCCGTCTGAACGTAACTAATGATCCAGTCAGCAGGCTGATTGTAACCAGGGAGTAGTCTCACCTCCCCGTTGTAACTCACTGCCAAATAGCACCGGCAAACTGGCAATGCTCTCCTTCTTATTCCTGTATTTTCGTTATTTACGGGTCAATTTTTTTCGTTCGAAATGTAAAATGGATGACCATAGAATTTCTCAATAGAATATAAAATTGAAAACTTTAAAAAGGATAGAGAAAATTGAGTTCACTTTGAATGGTCTGCCACAGGCAGATATCCTTATCATGCTCTTACGTAATACGACAGCTGCTGGAGTCATCAAACCCTGGCTTGGCCTCCAGGTTTGTCACGCCTGAGCAGAAAGCTTATTTGCAATGGACAAGTACTTCGACTCCCAACTCCCAAACGACAAATATACGCACCCCACTTTGGGTATTCCCCAGTTGGGGACTCGCCTCAAACGAGGGATTGACGGCATGTCATGCTTATCTGAAATAGTAGCGTATCTCGAAAACCATGGTAACAACTATGCATGGATTTCAATTTGATTCAATTCAATTCATTTCAAAATGATTTTATTTCCATATAAAGTAATACAAAGTAATTTAAGCTTCCATGAATCATGGAATCAGGGCTAGCAAATAATGGCCGACGTCACAGTGATGCATGTTGGGAAAATTATACATGGTTGGGGCAAAGTGGGCAGGGCAAGGTGGAACATGTTAACTAATGGGCTTGTTGGTAAAATGAAGTTTGGTGCGTTTCCACGCATGCCGCTCACCTTAAGTTTAGTATTCCAATTTGCCCCAATGGTCTGCGGGAAAGTGGAATTTTCATACTTTTTTCAAATACACAGTAATTGGTAAAACTGATCATTTGAAAACAAATTTTACTGCCATTTGTTAGCAGTAGTCCTAAGGCAATAGTATAAAAAGAAATCTTGCTTTACTCTGCTTTGAATTCCCGTTTTGGCAGGACAAACATTTGGAACACTTTGCCCCGGGTTCCCCAACATAAAAGTCAATCCTCTTTAGCAAGTGACATATGAAGGAATCTCAAAAGCAAAGCTGGTAACCGCGGGTTCCAGGAAAAACTGTACCAATGTAAATTCAGTGACGGATCCAATGAGGGCGCACCCGTCGCGCGCTCCTTATTTATTTGTGATTGAAACCGTAGAAATAAATGGACAAATAGGGGGGTGCGTGCGCCCCTTCCCCCACTAATTTTGCAAAGGCGCCCCACCCCCTCCCTTACGGAATTCTTCGATCCGCCGGTGAATTGATTGATTGATTGATTGATTTTATTTCCGCAAAATAAAAAAATATGTACATCACTTCTTATTGAATAATACAAAGAAATTATCACAAAAGTACATGAAACTGCGGCTAGATAGCCCTACTCAGCTCCGCCCTCATGGTGGAGCTGTTCTACCGAGGGGTCCAGAAGAAAACACACTCGGTATATCTGAAATTAACATGCAAACTTGTATCAACAAAAACTACACTAAACAGAATTAAAATAACATCCTCTACTACCCTACAGTTATACAAACACTATTACCATGATGGCAATAAGCCAAATCAAGGAATTTAACAAATGTGTACATCTACGCTTCAATGAAATAGAAGAAAAAGAAAAAAAATACATCTACAAATATACTCAAATTAAAAATTTGATACTATTATATAAACACGATCCTCTATAACTAAAAGACTTACGGCAGTATTGAGTTTTGGGTTTTGGAAGAACAAGAGTACCCACAGAACGAAGATTATATGGCGTATCGGAAAATCTAAACATCTCTTTTAAATACAATGGAGAAATATTATTTATGGCCTTAAATGTCATGGAATACAAATGATCTTTGCGCCGGGATTCTAATGTTTGAAGGTTCATCAGTGTATGAATTTCTTGATTTGAGACATACTTATAAGGGTTCACTCGAAGAATTATTCTCAGTGCCCTATTTTGTAATTTTTGTAATCTATCTGTGTGTTTTACCGCCGATGATCCATAAATAATATCGGCATAATCAAATAATGGAAGAATGAAAATTATATATATCGATTTCAAAGTTGAAGTATTTACATAACTGCGTAAACGGCCCAGAAATTTCACCATTTTAACGATATTCTTACACATTGTATCTATATGCATATCCCATTTCAGCTGTTGATCAATCATAACACCGAGGTATTTCACAACATCCTTCTGTTCTATTCTATTTCCAGAAATAAATAATTTTAATCTATTACATTTACTTAAATTATAACGAGAACCCAGTAACATACATACTGTTTTTTCACAATTTACACTAATCTTATTTAAACACATCCATTCATATATGTTCTGCAGGTCAGAATTCAATACACACTCTATTTCATTTACCGAACAATATAACACTGTGTCATCTGCATACAAATTTACTTTACATCGTTCAATAATAATAGTCAACCAAATCATTGACATAAATGATAAACAGCAGTGGCCTGAGAATTGAACCCTGAGGCACACCGTGATCAACTTGTTGTAATCGTGATTTTGTCGAGTTTATCTGAGTGCAAATATGTCGTCTCTTCAAATAACTTTCGAACCATTTTAGACTTTCCTTCGACACCCCTATTTTACAAAGCTTCTGTATAAGCAAATCTGTGTCCACAGTGTCGAACGCTTTACGTAGGTCAATAAAGACTGCACCGACATAGCAACCGTCATCTATGGCCCGATACCAGTCATCCGTGACCTTTAACAATGATGTGACAGTTGAGTGTCTTGACCGAAATCCAGATTGTTCCTGGTTCAATATGCTATTATGCTTTAAGTAGAGAGACAGCTGTGACTGGACGATCTTTTCCAGAACCTTTGAGAGAGGTGAAAGAATTGAAATCGGCCTATAATTGTTAGGCAGGGATTTGTCTCCAGATTTAAAAACTGGTATTATTTTTGCACATTTCCACCGATGAGGAACGATGCCCTCTAACAGTGACCGATTAATAAGGTAAGTAAGTGAATGCACTATGCCAGATGCAGATAATTGTACAATTTTAACTGAGAAACCATCTAGACCAGTTGACTTTTTCGCTTTGAGTCCTTTGATGACTTTAAGTACCTCTTCCTCATTTACTACATGCAGAGTCAAACTTGATTGTGTTGAAACTTCATTTACAATACATCGTTGTACATGAGGAATTTGTGATGCCAGATTTACACCAATGTTTGCAAAATAATCATTAAAATCATTAACTCGTGCAATATCATCGACTGAATCAGGCGACTTAGGTCTACTGCCTGAATCCCTCAACACATCCCATGGTTGATTTGGCCTAGATTTTTCTGTCAGCCTCTTCTTATAGTGATTCTTTTTCGATTTCCTAATCAGAGAAGTAACTTTGTTTCTTATCATCTTGTATTCTTCCCATAATTCATCATAATTAGCTTCTAAAATATGTTTATGATTTTCATCATTTCCATCCAAAATACGCATATGTACCTTTTTAGCTTTTCCTTTTAACTTATCTCGTTTTCTCATTAATACAATAATCTCCTTAGTCATCCAGGGTGAGTATTTATTCCTGACACGTGTCTTTCTCACTGGCATGTGTTTATTCACTACCTCAAGGAAAAGCTCTTCCCACACTTTAACAGCATCATCAAGGTTTGAAGTATCTTCTACAATACTCCAGTTTTGGTTTCTTAAATCATCGAAATACAATTCAGTATCTATATTTGTCATTTTCCTGTATATTATCGTACGCGGGTTACATTTAGTAGTTTTGCGACGTAGGTGTTTTGCGACGATTGTTGCCTCCGCTTTTTTCCAGCCCTTGTCGCGGTTGGATACGATGCGACCTGTCGATGTCATCAGCCTTCAATTGGATGCCCAGGTGTCGGGAAAATATGCCGCGGACTACCTCTGTTGTGTTCTCCGACTTTGATTCCGGTACTCCAAATACCATCAAGCAATTGCGTCTGGAGTATTGTTCCAAGGTGTTCAGATTGTCCTGCAGTTTCTTGACGACAGAAGCCTGTGTTTCAAGATTCTTTGTGAGAGAAGACACCTCCTTTGTCCTCTGATCGAGCTTGGACTCCAAATCTATTATCTGCCCCTCGGTCTTTTCAAGTCCATCAACGAACTCTCCAAGATTCTTTTCAATGGCCTTACAAACCGCTGACTCAATCGCCTCTACGAAAGCCTTGCTCTGAAAAGATTCTTTGACTATGTCACGAGCAATCTGCTCTATTTGTTCGACCGTAGGCTTCGATGTCTTAGACATTGTTCGGTTTCAAGACAAGATGGCGTCGAAAAAAAAAGCACACAATGTCAAAGCATATATCTCTGTGGCATATGAAACACTTAACCAAAACACTATTATGTATTCCATACCGACAAGAACCACAAAACAAGAGTTGAAGTGTAAAATGCCACACGAAGTATATAGTAGACTTGATCGTAGCGGTATGTATCAAACCATTCTAAAGTCGGGGCTCAACATTCTTGTCGCAAACTTCAATCAAGTGGCGAAGTCGAAAGATCGCAACATGTGGGACTACACATTCAGATATGTGACGCTGGACTTACTCAGTTTGTCAGCAAAACTTGCTATTTCAGGCGCAGAACATGTCTCTCGATATCCAGCTTGTGGTAGATTTGTTCACATTTTTATCCCACAGGAGCACAACGACCGTCCAGGTTGAAATGTTATAGAATAGGAGAGATTTAGATGAAAATATCACCACTTATGTCTCATCACGTCTCACCACGTCTCACCACGTCTCACGTCGTTTTTGCTATGGAGATAGGACGCTATTACTATGAAGTACTAATGACGGAACTATATGAAAGCTAAAATAGTACGGTACAAAAGGCCAAAGATGTAAAAAAAAAAGAGAAAGAAAAGGGAAAAAGAAAAAAAAGAAAGCTAATAAGAACTGGTTAAAAATATTATAAGATGTACAGGTATACAAGCATATATTACGATCAAGTTCACCACGATTTGAGAGTATGAGTACTAGTGTAGTGGTTATATGGGAACATAAGCGATACACCCAAGGCAAAGCAGGGGTACGCATCAAATTGATCCGCCATGCATTGAAGGAGGACAAACTAAAATGACAGGTTTCATGATTGTAATCAGGTCAGGGAGATACTCATTTAGTAGTATTGGGTTGATTTTTTTGTTTAAAAACAAACAGAGAAGAACATTTGACAAATTCTGCTGGAAGATCATTCCAGAATTTGGGTCCGGAGAAAACGATTGTTTGTTTTTTTTAGCAAAAAAAAAAAATGTGTGAGTACGTGGAAGGTAAGAAGAATCTCTTTGTGTTGTGGCGTCTGCATGAACCACATAGTTGTTCTGAAACATATTTATGCGTAAATATGTCAGGTAAGTCGTTGGTTGATAACTGATACATAAATGGTCCCAAACTGTATAAAAACAAATCAGTACCCTTAAGAAGTCTGTTTTCAAAGAAGAAATAATTTGTGTGAGAATAAAATCCAGCTGGATTGACGGAACCAATAGCCGTTTTTTTTTTGAAAATATTCCCAATGTATGATTTTGCACAATTCCAACAGCAATTATACCGTTTTTCAGATATGGTAAAATATGCATGGAACATAATCTTTCAACATGTACTTGGGGAAAATGTTTAAGATTATTCCAAATTCCAATATTATTTGACTGCATCTTAGATAAGTAATTTATGTGATATTTCCATAATAAATCATGGTCAATATAAAGACATAAGAATTGACCGATTCAACATGAATCAAACAATCATTATTCATGTTTATATCAGCTGGAAAATGACAAAATCACTAAATAACATATTACTGGTTCGGTTTACATTGAGAGAAAACTTTTTTGCTTGAATACACTTTTTACCTGCCTTTAAAACTGTGATTTCAATAATTCAATCTTATCATTCGTTTCTTTTCTTTTCTGATTTTTTTTTTTGTGTTATTATTACCGGGTATTCTGCTTAAATTCTAATTTATGTGAGCTTGTAGAACGAGGCGGATGATGAGAGACCTCATAGTAAAGTGTACCATTGGTAAAATCACCTACATGGATACCACTGAAAAACAATTTTCCCAGAGTATTCTTGAATTCGTGGATATTGGAGTCGGATTTATAGTAAAAACTATCGGTAATAATTTGTACCGATATATTATAGTCGGTGAAAAAAAATGGCTACCGGATAATTACATTAAGAATCTTAAAAACTACTCAAAAGCTGGTTCAAGGTAAATGTATTACTGACGAATTCTGACCAATTGGCGGGGGATTATAACACGAACTGTTATTGTGTTTGTTAAAGTCTCCTGAAGAATCTGACTTTTTTCTATCATGTCTAAGGAAGCAATAGGTACTAAAACATTGATAACATTGATAAGAACATTAAGAGACATTGACGGTTTCCCTCCGGCATGGTGGTTATCATAATAAGAGACACAATGGTTATAATGTACGCAACAAGGAAAATGGAATTCAAACAGGGCATAGTGTAAGCATACACACACACACACACACACACACACCCAGTCACACATACATAAAAACATACACAAACAAACAAAACAATCAGTTTCGCTTCTGAGCCTGTGAAAATCCTTCCACATAATGCGATCTATCTAAAGATACTTATAAAACTGTATGGTATGCCACATACATTATTAAATTACTATGGGTTTGCTAGAAACTTACAAATGAATTATGTGCTAAATTACTTTGAAGATTATTCATTTGTATACATTCAGGAGGGAGCTTCACACTCTCATATCTTACAATGTTCTCCCTTCTTACAAAGTGTCATGTGCTTCCAGACATCCCATTAAAATAGACATGGACGGAAGCTGTAGATTCCAGCCTCTTTGAATTGACTTCAGCGTGATAGTATGATGATCACTGTATACAGTTGTAGTTCATACTCAACCCAACCGACTAACCTCTTAAATGGTACTATGCTATAAATTCTCCCAACATCATCTGCTTATAGAACTCAGCCCGTCATCCCACACATTCATGTTCTTCAATAAAACATAGCTGCATAATTTAGCTCTGAATATTATGTCTGTGATATGGTTATGTCAAATGTGTATTTCAGTCAACGTTGTCCGTAAATGTGCAGGGCGTATCTACCTTCAATTCAATCATTAATTCAATTATAGTTTATTTCCAATCTACGAAAATCAAAACATGATACAAAGTATACATGTCATGAAATGATATTGTTCAAACATTTGCAAAAGATTCATGTGGTATACGAGATAAATCATATACAACATAATTATATACTTTCCACATCCTCAATTCTCTGCGTGCTTAATCCGTCCATGAAATGACAAAGTATGACTAATGATAAAACGGTCATTACAAACTGCAATATGGTTGTAAGTTATACTGTAACATGTTCTGTTAAAAAGGTCCGATTTCGCAGAGAGAAGGGGAAAGGTTGTCACAAGTTATATCTAAGTATGCAGTGCCCCTTAAGACGACACAATTTTCACCCTCATTACCATTTGGTTCCCCTTCGTCCCATAACGCATTTCCAAGAGGTAGCGTACCACCAATACCCGTCCAGTTAAAAACTCCTTCGGAACCTATGTCATTCAGTCCCGTCCAGATTAAACGGGATGAACCATTTTCCTGCAAATGCAAATTTAAAACTATCTTCAATGATGTCATTTCTTCTTGAGTCTGGATGGCGACCAGGTTTCCACCAGTTTCCATGCACTTGTCCCGCGCAGCGCGCCATGTCATTGGTTCGGAGTGGTAGATGTAACAGGACTCCTGGTAATAGACTCGAGGGGTCCACTGTGACGGGCACATATCTAATAAGTAGATTAACACGATTGATGGAAGAATATCATTGGGATCATCATCATTGACCGACCTAAGGCAACAAGGTACAATTTGACGATGTATAAATAGTTGAATTACACGCTCTCAAAGCTGCAATCAGCCATTAACTTTTTTTTTAAGCTACACACATCCATTTGCTTGTTTCAGAGACTCATGAGTTATGACGAAACCGCTTACTAAGCTAAACCACTACTTGTATTATGATATTTAATGAAAATTATACACTGCATAAAATAGCACTGTCACGTCAAATACAACGGGAGGTGAATAGCGAGGTGCTGCAAACACTCAATACGAATACAGTTTATTTCGACTGTAGTGTCAACGCACACTTTTCAAGATTTGTAATGTTCTCCTTAGTATCAATTCTGTTTGTACTGACATAAGTACCGATCTCTATTTGTGTGTGTTAGTGTGTGTGTGTTAAAGGTTTATATTATGCCAACGTTATAACGGTGCTCAGTTTATAAGGTATAGTCATTTCAGTTCGAAAGCATGGAGTAAGAAAGTACAAAGAAGGCGCTCAATTTGAAATTAAACTTACAATATTCACATTGCTCTCCAAGGAAGGGTAGTGGACAGCGACACGAGAAGCCATCTACAGTTTCCGTACAGTTCCCTCCGTTAAGACAGGGGCTCGATAAGCAAGCTATTCAAATGAAAAAGTTATAACATGCGGCCGTGTCTTTATTGTGTGTTAAATGTTGCAGACAGTTTCCATCAAGCGCATTTTCGACTACAGGGTAATTACTCTCGACTGTACTTTCAGGAAATGACCTTTATGATTTTTTTTTTTTACAACGCTATATAGTGATAAAATTTACAAGTATCCTTTTAAGTGGGTGGTAGGCAGGGGTTACTCTATACATACGAATGGGATTATGTATTATGTAGAAATAACCTGAGATATTCAAGGAGATAAAAAAGAAAAGGGGGTCAGAATGGGGAATTTCCTGCACTGATAAAACAATCTTTCGGAGTTTTATTGTCACTACGTACATTAACCCATCTGTGCCGGTAGGCTATAAGGTAACAGTTTCTTCAGTCTGTTTATCTCGAACACATTGGGTTGATACTAGTTGTGTTGAAGTGAAAAAGTTACAACTAAACAGTCATGCAATAAAAAACAACAACACAAAAAAGCACCCCCCCCAAAAAAAAAAAAGAATTTGAATATACTATGAACCGTTGGTCTCAGTTTGAACTGTGTTTCTTAAGGATCATCTAATTCATTTACGCTAAAGGTGTATGTCACTGTAATTAGAAGATGGTGATTCCTGTAAAGAAACAGAGTGGCACTATATCAACGTATCTGATCTCACAATCATTTAAGTCCTATTCTTTGAATAGCACATCACATAAAGTTCTTGGTGGATTAAATGATTGTGGCAATACACATGCAGGCCAGCTACTAGATAGATTTATAAATCTCTGATATTGTATAAGATGATTACAAGGCAGGACGCAGTGTACGTTAGCTCCTCTCGCACATTCACGTTGAAACAAAGTGTTGCAGATCGGATGGTTGCGTGGAATGTACTTTGCGCGAAGCTTGATGTTTTCACCAGTTCCTTGGAGCACTATACTCGAGCACATGTCGTCCAAGCTCGTTGATAAGCTTAGCCTCGGGGCTAGAGTCTCTCCTTTGAAAGTAAATCAATCAAATTTGGCACCATTTATGACTAAGGGTGTGTGCACATCAAGAGTTAAATGTAAAACAACTACGAATCATGTTGTAATACATGTACACGAATCATTTTTTTTTTTTGGTTGAATGTGAGAGAGGCATGCATAATCAAGCAATTACTAAACCATCAACAGTGTATTAGATGGCAAAGGAAGAACTTTTGAAAAAAAAAATTTCAAGTACATGTCTTGTTCAAGAGGGATACAAGACCAATTTTGTTCACTATCTTGTACCATCAACTGCAGGTGCCAAGGATATTTCTATCCTTCCTGATGCGATACAGTTCCATTTTTTTCATGTTGCTATGACGACTAAGACACCTCAATATTTCAAGGTGGTGAGATTTAAAATTGACTGAATTCACACGTTTATCGTGCTTGTGTCCTCTGCTAAACAAATAACATCTATCTTGACTATGTCGATAGGGCTTGATATAAAAGACAAATAAATACAACATTGCCTACTTCCAACATGTATGTAAATGGGGACATCGACATATCAGAAAATAATTATTACACTCTATTTCTTCTTTAAATAAACTTAGTTTAATACTAGTATACCTGATGGAGAACTGAACACGAGGAGAATGCAGAATCCTGTTAGCCGAACCTTACAACAGCAACAAATATATAAATGAATAAATAAATAAATAAATAAATAAATACAAAAAGAGATAAGGACAACCGTTACATCACACGATACTTTTATAGGTTTTTCATCAGCCAATAATTTTATTTGTTATAAACTTATGCGAGCAGTACCCCGGCTGACGTGTTTGGTTCTGTAAAAATAACTTTATTTGCTTTTTGAAGGGTGATATAATCCGCAATGAAAATTGTTTATGATATTTACATGATCATATTCATCACAATGTATCATTTCGTGTGAGCGAATTGGTGGGGAAGAATATTCTGCATGAAGGTAATACTACATCGTTCCAATGTCATGACAATTCCAAGTCTCTGAATATAGTTTTTGCCAAATTTTAAACTTTCTACAAAATATTTTTTAAGTATGCTTGTTCTATGCACATAACTAGATGAGTTATATTAAGAGCTAACAACGTGAAATCATTATATCTATATACATTTATATAAAAGTGAAAACTTCTGAAATTGTCCACATGTAACACTTTCTTACACGATACGTATACGCCTTTTTTTAATCATGATAGAAGCTTCTCTAAAAGCTTCCTTTCTGTTAAGAAAGTTTCGCTATCGTCGATATCTCAACGTTTCACGGGCAATAACACGAGCAATTTATTTTTCCATTATTTATATTGGCCATTTAATGTTCACTACATATTGAAAACGGAGATATGTTGTATCTATTGTTTTTGATTTCATCTCTTGCGACAACACTATACATTGAGAGGATAAAACTTGCCACGTTTTCTATACTCATTTTAAATGTAAAAATTACAATGATATTTTCGGAGCTGCAACCGGTACAATTCTCTTTTTTTTATTACAATTACAATATTTCTTATATATTTCTACAATTGTTATAATATATATATATATATATATATATATACATATATTTATATATATATACATATATGTATCATACACACACACACACACGCACACACACACACACACACATTATATATATATATATATATATATATATATATATATACAATATATATTAGTTTCTCTGTTTTTTAGTACTATCGAACATTCTGAAGTGAATGTATATAGTGATAAGTGGATGCATCTCTTTTCGGCAGTCAAACTTTTCATATGATTGTATAAATATGCAATATAAATCTCAATTTCAATTTCAATTTCAATTTCAATTTATTTTTGTATTTCTCACATATATCACAATAAAGTATATAAATACGAAATTTATACAAAATATAGATTAGATGAGACTTTTTTTTATTCACGTTCCATATTCCACATTTCATACAAGTTTTATATTCCATTTGATTTGAAGCAGAAAAGTTTTTTACACAATGGTCAGTTTGAACCAATAATGCACAAATGTATAAGGACACATAATTAACGTGTAATATGAGGAACCTACTAAAAAGCAAAGCTTGTAGGATGTGGGTTCCAAAAATATAACATAGGGTTTTAGTACAATGTATCAAAGTCAGAAGTGACGTAACATGCAAAATTCAAAATATCGAGAATATTACAATGTTAACGGGATGTACAAAGTATAGTATAATAATGTTTTATGATTAACTTATGGTATAAATGCTTAAAAAAGTAGCAAGTTAATCAAACTGGTGAGGTCATCCGAGCGAGGCATCATTTAAGTATATGCAAAAAAAAAAAAAAAAATAAGCGATTACGGCGAAATAATTACACATAGGATTTTAGAAAATTGGCTTTGAGATTTTTCTTAAAGGAGCTTAAAGAACTTGAGTGCAACCGAACCGAATCTAACTCATTCCAGAAAGAAGGGCCGGTAGATGCAATTGTCTTCAGGGCTAAACCTGTACGAACAGGAGAAAAATGATAGGATTCACTGTGTCTTGTAGGGTAAGTATGAATATCACTGTTTTTCACAAACATTGAAGAAAATATACTAGGAAGGTCACCAGTATTCAACTTATACATGAAAATTCCAACATGATATAAATACAAATCAGAAATTTTTAACAATTTACTTGAAACAAACAATTCATCAGTATGATCAAAAAATTGTGCTCGATTTACAATCCGCAAGGCCTTTTTCTGAACCAAAAATAACGAATCAATTTTAGTCTTTGAGCAATTCCCCCAGGCTAATATTCCGTAATTCAAGTAAGGTAATAATAAAGTTGTATAAAGAGAATGCAATATTGGCTTTGGGAAGAGATATTTCAGTTTGTGAATAATTCCAACATTCTTGCACAACAATTTACATAAATAATCAACATGTACCTTCCATGAAAGGTTACTGTCAATATAAATGCCTAAAAAATTTGTTGAATCTATTTGATTTAATTGTAAACCGTTCATTAAAACTAAACATGGGAAGAGATTTTATTGTGTTACTGAAAACCATATAATTGGTCTTATTTATGTTAAGCGACAATTTGTTTGCCTGAATCCACTCAAACACCAACTTAAGTTCATTATTCAGAGAATCGAGCAAAACATACGGATCTGAGTGAGAATAAAAGAGACTTGTATCATCTGCGAACAGAAGAAAAGACAGCAGAGAGGATGAGTTACGGAAGTCATTGATGTATAAAATGAATAAAAGAGGACCTAAGAGGGAGCCCTGTGGAACACCACAACAAATCGAGTTTATATCAGATTCATGATTATTTATGGAAACAAATTGAGATCGACCGGTAAGATAACTTCTGAACCACTCCAAGGCCTTTCCACGAATACCGTAATGATTTAGTTTATACAAAAGAATTTCGTAATATATTGTGTCAAAGGCCTTGGAGTAGTCCAGAAACAGACCGACTGTATGCGACT
This sequence comes from Diadema antillarum, assembly GCF_040938485.1. Taxonomy (NCBI): domain Eukaryota; kingdom Metazoa; phylum Echinodermata; class Echinoidea; order Diadematoida; family Diadematidae; genus Diadema; species Diadema antillarum. The sequence continues at coordinate 3,423,506 of NW_027270914.1, read as the reverse complement.
TTGTGTCTATAGCTCTTACAACTTTCTCAACCAGAAGTAATATAGCATGGGTGGTTGCATGTTTTTTTCCGGAATTCGGAATGTACAAAAGTTTGATTTGGTATAAACACTTGGTCTGTGTACATGCGAATTGAACAGTGGTCATGATGCGAAAGATATGATGGGGCCTGCATAAAAGCATTAACTTGTACAGCCGATAAATCAGATAAGGGGAAGTTTAAAATGCAGATGTTTTTAAGACCAACTATAACTGGGGGAACCGATTAAAACAAACAAACCCCCCAAAAAAAATCCAATCAAATAAGTGTTACTACATAAATATGGAAAGGTCACATGATGTAGCAATATAACCTACTTCAAGAAAGGACATTGGTAGAACAACAACTGGGATTGCAGAGGTTGAAGGGATGTGAAGTATGGCAAATGGCGTAACTATATGGCATACCTAAATACATATGTAGAAGGTGGAATAATAATGAGATTTGTCGTGAATGAAAACAATGCTGTGTAATAAGGCAATAGAGCTCAGGAGTAACATTCCAGCATGGGTCCTAAAACATGCAGGCCGTGTGACCATGGTAACCGACAGTTGTCACGCGGGAGAATTTCGATAATCGAGTGGAACAATAGGTGCATGAAGAGCGTAACAGGCAGACTGATCAAAAATAGTGTTCATGGTTAGGATCCCGTCGGACTACTAATAAGGGATAGACAAGAGGTAAAATAAAGAACAACAAGTACTATACACTCTGCATGCCGTACAATGTAGCTGCTAAGAAAATATTGCTTAAATTTTCGTTTGAATGAGGTTACAGTGTTTGTTCCAATACTTGGGCCCAGTGAACATAATGTTTTTTTTTTTTTTCTCGCGAAAATTGTTCGGGTACGTGGAAGGTGATAAGCGTAACGTTGACGAGTTGGATAATCATGAACTGTATAATTTCTTGTAAACATTTGGGAAAATACATCTGGTAATTGGCCAGTTGAAAATTTAACAGGCCAACGTTGTAATGAAATAACTCGGGAATTTTCAAAATTGTTTTACTAACAAAGAGTTCGTTCGTGTGGGATAAATATCCAGCGTGGTAAATGATTTCAACGGCGCGTTTTTGTACAAGAAATAACGAATCAATAAGGTTTTTGGAAGCATTTCCCCACGCTAGAATCCCATAATTAAGATAGGGAGATATTAAAGTTGAATATAGTATGCTCTGTAAAATATTACATGGAAAATAATAGCTAAGTTTGTTAAGAACCCCGGTATTTCTAGCAATAATTCTGCTTACATGATTAACATGGGTTCTCCAAGATAAATCACTATCGATATAAAGACCCAAAATTTTTGTACTATTGACCTGTGACTGATCAATGTGGTTTATCTTGACAGAGAGAGATAAGACAGGATGGTGGCGAATTACTATACAACATATACTGAGTTTTATTAATGTTTAAGGATAATGTGTTTACAAAAATCCTAGATTGAACAGAAAAAAAATCATTTATTATTATATTCATAAGCGCATCCGGATTTTGATGAGAGAGGAACACATTTGTATCATCAGCAAAACAAACGAAGGAACGAATCTTAGAAGAGTTCTGGATATCTTTAATGTATAAAATAAAGAGAAGTGAGCCTAACAAGGAACCCTGCGGAACACCACAAGAAATCAGTTTTGGTTCGGAGTCGTGACCATAGATACTTACAAATTGTTTGTTTTTTTTGGTTAAATAATCGGTGAACCCTTCTAGCGCCCTTCCCCGAATTCCGTAATGATTTAACTTGTAGAGTAAAATATCATGATCTATTGTATCAAACGCCTTGGAGAAATCAAGGAAAGCATCTACAGTATGAGAAACATCATCTATAGCATGAACTATCTTATCAATAAACTTGAGTAATGCGTGAGTTGTACTATGTTTTTTTCCGAAATCCAAATTGAGATTCAGTAAATATTTTTGCCTGAAAAAGAAAAGTAAGCGTACATTTATACACAAGTCTTTCAAGTATCTTTGAAGTGAAAATTAAAAGAGAAATGGGGGCCATAATTATTAACAAGGTCTTTTCGCCCTTTTTTGAAAATGTGAACAACTCTGGCTACTTTCATTTTATGAGGAACTTTACCAGTAGATAAAGATTGATTGAACATAAAAAAGAGGCGAAATTATTTCATGAATCGCATTTTTTACCAAAAAAGATTGTGATTCAATCACAATCGGGACAAAAGATAAAGGTCCCGTATTCTTAACACCCAGAAAGGAGTGAAATTCCCGCTGCGCTTCAGGGATTTTACCAGCCAGATTTGGCCCAATGTTTACAAAAAAAAAAAAAACATCTTTTATAACTTCGTCTATATCTATGGGGTCATCAATACAGACATCATCCTCTTGAATATAACTAGGAGCATTATTGTCAGTATTAAATTTCAACGCTCGGTTTATCACTCTCCACGTACCTTTCACATCAAATTTACATTTGTCAAATTGATTCATAAAATATATCTCTTTGGCTGACCGTAGTGCAGAAGTGAGGGTATTACGATTCTGAGTATATCTGGACTTTGTAACTGTGGGTACTTTGCGATTTATTTATAATAAAGTTTATTTTCCTTATTGATTGATTTTAAAAGTAATTTTGTAACCTATGATTGCCGAGGTACTTTTTTATGATTTGAGTTAGAGGATTTGCGACAAGGAATAGCAATATTAAGCTCAGTTATCAAAATATCTATAAAAATATCAAAAGATAGATTTACGTCATTTTGATTATAAACAATTGACCAATCAACGAGTTTCAACCTTCCTATAAAACTATTCATGTTTGAGTCTGATATAACGCAAAAACAGGAATTATTAACACTTTCAGCCAGAGTGTCGACACTACCAATAAGTGCATACACAGGAAAATGATCAGAAATATTCGTAACGACAATACCAGATGAAATATCAGAAAATGACTTGTTGACAAATATATATTATCTATAAAAGTAAAAGAGATGTCAGTGATTCTTGTATAGGTCTTCTTAAAGAGGAATACAAGGCTTAGACAAAAGTTGTTTAAGAAACTCTTGACAACTGTAATCATCATAATTTAAAAGATTTAAATTAAAATCACCCAAAAGAAAACATGTTTTGTTTTTGAAATACTTATTCGACAAAATACCGTGGAGTAATTCACTTAGCTGAGTAAAATTAGAGTTTGGTGGCCTGTAAATTTCTCCAACAATTGCATTTCCTTTATTTTGTGCGTTTATCTCAATAAAAATACTTTCAAGAAATTCTGTCTTAAAACTGAACTCCTCTAGTAAGCGATTGTTTAAATTCTCTGTTACATAAAAACCAACTCAACCTCCTTTCTTGCACAATTTATTGTTTGTAATCAGTTTGAAACTATCAATATGAAATAAAGAGGAAGGTGACACCTCCTGTAACCACGTTTCACTAAGGCTGATGACACCATGTGTGAATTGTAGTTCATCAATAAATAAACGAAACTGATCAAAATGATGGTTTTAGCGCCTAATATTATATAAAATGAGAATCAAAAATTGATTTGGGTCAGAATGGCATAATGAAATGAGATCTTTTTTTCTAGGAAGTAACTTGTAGAAAACATGTGAGGTGGAATATCCTTTGGATCAAAATTAAGTTTTAAATCATCGGATTCTGCGGTGGAAAAATGTTTGAAACAGAATTATCACTGTTCTTGATATTTGTAATGGTTACAAAACTTTCGCCTTCCAAGGGCTCAACATCTACAAAAGTATTACTCATATGCATTGTGATAAAAGTCTAAGCAATTCATCATATTGTCGTTGAGAACTGTAACATAGGGTGCTTTAATCAACTTTTTTTCTCGGCAGAAACAGGTTTTCCAAACAGCTTTCAAAGAATTTTTACGAGTTCATAAACGCAAAGCTGTTTTTAAAGCCCTTTCGGAAAGCCTTTTCGAAAGCCGCAAATATGTGTTTTTCGAAACAGGTTTCCTAAACAGGTTTTCAGAAACCTGATTCTAGAAGCCTTTTGAGGCGAGATAAACGCAAAGCTGTTATGAAACGGCTTTGTACTGCAGTTACGAACCATGCACGCCTTATGACCTCTTCTCCTCGGTCGAAGTGCGCAATGCAGCTGTGCAGTGACAGGCCAGTTATCGCGTTCGCGAAGAGTTGATAAACGCAACTATTTTGGAAGCCGTTTCTAAAGGGCTTTGGAAACGGCTTTCGAAAGGGCTTTGGAAACGGCTTTTGAAAGCCGTTTAAACAGGCGAAAGATGATAAACGCAGCCATAATGTAGAGCAATGTTAGAAAAGCCACATTGCCATTGACCTGGACACAGAGTGGTTGAAGACACGTAAAAATGTTTGTCTTTAAGACATACATGCACCTGGACAGTTGATGCCGACATTGGAAAAACATGTTTATGCAAGAAGGAGGAAAAATAGGGTGCACCTCACGAGACCGACACCCACGAGTCATATAGTCCACGAGTCATACAACTCACATGTCATACAGCCCATGAGTTATACAACTCACGAATCATACAGCCCATGAGTTCGACACTAAGCTAACAAGGCCCACGAGACCGACACATTAAGCGCCGCGTTGTATCTGTCGAACTCGTGGGCTGTTTTTACTTAGTGTCGGTCTCATGGGCTTTATTTGCCAAGTGTTGAACTCGTGGGCCGTAGGACTCGTGAGCTGTATGACTCATGGACCTGTTTTCAATGTCGAACTCGTGGGCTGTATGACTCGTGGTTGTCGGTCTAGTGGGATGACCCCGAAAAGTACACCAGAGTGAATGGATGCAAATAGCGAGTGAGCAAATAAGAAGTATTGGGGTACTGCAATTACGAATGGAATGTGATACTCGGTGGAATAATGCATGAAACAATTTTCCAGAGGTAAATATGACAACATAGGGATGCATAGGTTCAACTTGTGTGGCTGGCACTTTGGTACGTTCAATTAGAAATTGCAAACATGTGACCTTCCTCAAGAGCAGACGTGCACACTTGGCATTGTTGATGAATACAAAGATAAAACATTAAAACATCAGTGCAGAGACAAACGAAAATATAAGCATGTACAACACTGGCTCTACCTTAGAGCACATCACTAATAATAATAAAGTTACGACAAAATATCAAACTCAACGTTTCTTTCGAGTCATGAGATATCGACAGCCAACCCACCCCCTCTCCATCGTGGCATATACGATCGCAGGATGAAGTTATTGTCCATGATATGAAATAAATTATAGAATTCAATTATCACATTTTATTTAGCAGCATAGAAAAAAAATATTACCACCCCTTCAAAAAGAGGGACTGGGTAAATTATACATTTTGCATGTCGCATTTGTTAAAAGCATGGAGTGAGTACTTCGGTAGCTGTGGAAGAAAAATATAGTATATAAATGAACTCAATTCTGGCATTCTCCCTACTCAACCACTATAGATCAGAACACATCTGTGTGTGTGTGTGTGTGAGAGAGAGAGAGAGAGAGAGAGACAGACAGACAGACAGACAGACAGAATAAAAAGACAGCAGCAAATCTATCCGGATTTATTAAAGGACAAATATATTTTTTTTTTCTATTGAAACGTTATAAGCCTACTGCTTTAATGAAAAAGAAATAAATCTTATGAAGTAATGTGACAGAATATCCTCTAATGAGGAAGACAAACTCTTATAAATCAGGAACATTTGGTGAATTTAATGCAATATATTTCATGCTGATGTTCAGATTAACGATAAAAAAGGACAACTTGACGTTATTTCCAAATACCCAACTTTACGATACAATATCTAACTGCCCCCTCCCCCCGAAGAAGAAAAAAAAAAGGTGCCGTGAACATACTTATATAGTCTTTCCTTTCTGAGAGGATCAAAACAGAGGACGAATACATGGTACTAGTACACGCAGACGATTGTACTTCAATGAATCGTTGTTGCTTTAAAGCCTCCTGACCCACACACAATATACGGAGTCGCAACCCCCCGCAAACAACAAGCCTGCTTCTAAAACAACGTGGCCGTCGGTCTACTTTTCCGACCCGTGACCGATGTAGGTTTCAGTAGAACATCAGAAAATAAAACGATTTATCAATACAACAGTATGATTCAATTCTTTTTCACTACTGTAAACAATGATAATGTGGATATCATCGTCACCTTTGAATAGGATTATAGCCAGAGTATAAAACAATTAGAATTCAGTATATTGTATTAGGTAACTCAGAAATGGCAGAGTTTGAGTACGAAATACATGGATGAAAAAGACAAAATAAGTGAAATGACATTACACATGATATAAATTCCAGTTAGACGCAGCCTTTTCTTTCAATTTTAGCACATCCTGGTTCCAGCGGGAAGTATTTTTGTAGAGACACCTTTCTGCTTTCGTAGGTCGTAGGCAATCTTCGCGAGCTCACCTCTCCGAACTTTTAGCCTGAAAGGCGGGTCGGTACGCACGGTAATTCGGCGGTTGGAGGATCCTGGGTCATCGCCAGCCCGCGGTTGACACTTCCGTGTCTCGAACGCGTTGAGAACAAGGTTCCTGTCACGCATGAACACAAATCTGGCGATGATAGCTCTAGGGGGAGGGTCTCCAGAGGCCTGGTTGGAACCGAAGTCGCGGCGAGGAAGCCGGTGGGCATTAATTGGCAAGTTGGATGCCATCAGCATCGGTCGCGCTGATCCCATGATGAATGAAGGCGTCACGAAGAACCCGGTCAATTTGTTCATTCGGTGTTTGCGTTACTCCGTAGAATAGAAGGTTACTCCATTTAACGTAACGTTAAGCCCAGTACCGGTGATATTATCAACATTATTGTGCTGTTAAATAGCCACGTGTATGTATCTTTTCTATCTTTTGTTTGCTTGCTTGAGTGCACCAGCGCCGTATGTCTTACTGTACTTTAAAAAGAAACTGATTTAGCTGCTGACGAGGCCTCGGCCGAAACAGACTGTCAAACTAAGTCACTAATAAAGCAACGCCTTCCATCCTACTATGTATTGTACTACATGGGCTCCTATAAAGTTGAGCACTGTCAGCCATATTGCAGTTCACACTCTAATTATATGTATGTATATATGAAGAGTTTGTTTGCAAAAACCGATAAGTCCATTTTTGAAGATTTTGAAGTACGGTCTCTGTCATGAATTACAAAATGATACCTTTTAAATGATATATTGGTCACTACATATAAAGGTTTATTTTTGAAGTTATGGTCAAAAGAAGCACAAATTTTCTTATTATTCTCTTTATTTTTCTTGACCTTTAATCGCAAATATCTCCATTTGACAAATATGGACTTATCGGTTTTTGCAAACAAACTCTTCATCTGTTCATGCGGATATGTAATATATTATATATATATATATATATATATATATGGGTGAGAATTTTGAACGATGTACAATTGCCAATTTTCGTACCTTATGACATTCTTTCCCTTAGAACACGCCAGGATGATCTAAGAAACCAGATTTTTTCATGTCATCTCAAAGATTGGTAAATTTCCTTTCAGGAAATATATGGTTTGGTTGACTTTTCCCTGATATTTTTCATTTCACAAGGACTTAAAGGGTAAAAATACGGTAAAAACGCTATTTTCACAATAATTTTTGTTTTTCAAACTAACGATGTGCATTTTTAATGGTACGTGGCATCAAATATCTGACCATGTTCTGGATCTGACATATCATGGGTATGTACAACAAAATTATAAGAACTTTATGAGCACGTACAAAATTACAGAGAACAATTGAAATATCAAAGTCCTAAACAGACGAACGTCCGTGATGCTTTTATTTCTATCGCTGCTGCAAATTCTACTTTGTTGTCCCAACTGTAACGTATACGAAAATTTGGTGTTCCACCTAATGAACATATCCTGCAAAAATTGTACGTCTGCTGGCTGTACATGGGACGTAATATTCTTTTATGCAAAATTATACTCAGTTTTCGTCACGGACGTGCTTCCGCTATTTTCTAATAAAGATCGTAGCCCATGAAACGTTATTGGCGATATTGTTCTGAGTCGTAATCAACTAAGATCTAGCAACACGATAATATGTTTGTTTTGGGTTTCTGTCCATCCTTTGTCAAATAGGAACCGAAATTGTATTTTTAGACGAACCTCCAAGAAAAAAAGAACGTCCGTGATGATTAAAACATTTTCGAGTGGGACACCATCTTGCTTTGATGGCGAGGGTGCATTTTACCTTTGGCTCTCTTGCCGAGGAGCTGCATGCCATTTTTGGAGCGGACTGAGGTTCGTCCGCAGTTTTCGGACCATGCAATTCACCAAAAACCAAGCAAATAATTGATATTTTCTCTGAAAATTCACCTCCTGATCCCCCTCTGAGCAATACATATGTTGTAAGGATGTCCTTTACAATACCTTTTCAACTTTTTGAAAGAGTTAGGAAGGCTAGGTACTCTCTGCCGATTAGTTATCCGTCCTGGAACATGACCCTAGTAGTAGAACGAACGTCCGTGATAATTCCAGAGAACGTCCGTGACGTATGCAATCCCTCCGATAGGGATAACTTGTCCCGAAAGTGTCCTGTATTCTTTAAAACTTTTGGCTCGAATAGCGACAAATAAAGTTTTACAAAGTAAACAATGAGTTTAGAGCAGTAGTTTCAGAATTTTTAAGGCGTTATGTGATCATGATGAACAAACAATTGAAAATTTACTCACAATTTTACGCTTGCTTTCCCTCTAATTATACAAAAACAGCTAAATACTTAAAACAAAGTTATGGGAAAATGGAATTTTGCATAATCTGTAATTTCTGTGCGTTTAAATTTCTTTCTAATGAGGTTCTGGAGACAATTTGTACTGTTACAGGTTCTGAAAGTTTCGCTCACGGACGTTCTGACCGAGAAAGGAAATTTCTGACAATTACAAATATATCACTGCACATAAGATTAAAGTTAGTTGAAAATATTACCAAATGACCGAGCCGCTCATACCCGAAAGTGAATAGCGTTCAGCACTCAATTTACCTGTAATAACAAACGGAAAACGTTTTTTTCACGGATGTTCGTTGGTTGAATAAGTCAATGGATTACATAGTAGGAGAAAGAGGATCAGTGCCACTTTTTAGTGACAGGTGCTCTAAGTGTTTATCTTTTGAGTATGGTAGCTGCCGTCTCAAACAGAACACATCCAGTTTTGGTCTCCATAACGGACGTTCGCTGTAATTGTCATGACATTAAATGCCTTAATTCATTCTTATTTTTCTCTTCATGACGATTTTTCTCTCATTCCCTCAATAGCCTGAACATGCTGCGACCAAACAGAAAACAAAAACAAAACAAAACAAACCAAAACAAATCCGAAAAGTGCTACGCAATCACATTCGGGATAATGACGGAAGAAGTCCGTAATGAGCATGTGTTGAATAAGAAACAAAAAAGTTTCAAAAGGACGTGGAAGCAGTTGAATGAAAATGACTGAGAAACAGAGAAGGGATCGAGCTCCAACACACAGAGAAAAGAATTGACAGTGCACTCCCGTTATACCAAATTCCTCTGGAGAAGTTTTTGTTTGTTTGTTTATGTTTTTTATTCATCGAAATGCCGTCACAAGCGAACAAAAATCATGCAGTATACAATTATTGTCTGATGAAAACACACAAATCCCCCGCTTATCATCACATGGTGTTGTTTTATACTCATCAATGAAAAGCAATATTCATTTGTATTTTTTTCCAAGATTTTTTTTTTCATTTTACATTTAAGAGACAGAGAGATCGTCAGTTTGTTTGTGCTTTTGTGCTTAATTTGAAAACACATGTTAAAAAACAGTAATGATTAAGAATAGGTTTAAGGTTGCACTTTGATACGTTCGCTCTTCCAAAGATTCGTTACTCCGATGTCCAAAGGTTTGTTATTCCAAAATGAAAAAAAAAATTGTAGTTAATTCAGGAGGTTTGTTATTAGAAATGTTCTTCGAAAAATAGATATTAAGGATCATTATTTTAGGTCCGTTCTTCTAAAAGTGGAATGGGCCTGATATTCGTTTAGGTGAAAACGGTTATTATGAGGTTTTGAAAGTGGAGGATTTTAGTTGTTAACTTGTTTCTCCACATTTGGATAAGCGAACGTAAGTTTTCATGTTCCAATTGATAAGCCTTTCGGATAACCTTCTGAGATTCCTATCATTTACCGAATAAAAAAGTTTCATAATTATACGAACTCTATCAATTTTCGTATTGACAAACTGTATGAATAACGAGCCTCCCAAATGACGCGCTACAAAAGGTTTGTTATAACAAACCATATTGTATAATATCGAAGTCACAAACATCCATCCAAGATATATGGACTTATTGTGTCTTGTTATGACGTAACTTCGCAGTATCGAACCTATTACCATTTCTGACTAATATAATAACACAATTTTTTTCTCGGTAACAGTGTGTTACACAAGGAGCAAACACAGAGGGATTTCTTCCTAACGTATTCGTTTGCCCTCCCCAGCTAAACTTCGTATTTCTATAACGGAGCACATTTCTGTTGTTTTTCTATATCAATTCTTTGTCATAATTTTAGCTGTGACCATGTTCGTTATATAAAAAGCAAAGTTTAGGACCTGAATATTTACTTCATAATAGCGAAATTTTGATAAATATATTAGTTCTCAAGGATGGACTACGTCACTGAGATTACACGTACGTTTGTACGTTCATTTACGAGAGATTGAAAAATTGTTTTCTTTGATTCCTCAGTATGAGAAGATAAACAAGCTTATTATAATTGAGAATTGGTAATATCTATTCAGGATTTTGCAGAGGAGTTTGTTCTCGACATGAAATTGCTGTTTGTTGTGAATAGAATGCGTTTCCAACTCAAGAGAGCTGCATTGTTCAATATCTTGTTTGTTCCGAACGTCCGTGAGCTACATGCGAACCTCCGTGATGAAAACTATGCTATGTTTGTTGGGTTATAGAGACTGCCCAGATGAGATACATCTTTAAAAGGTATATTATTATTTGGGAGTGAGGATTAAAGTATAGGATAGTGAAATAAGAGGTGAAAATATTGAGTTTCTGTAAAATGCGCGTAAAGTGGAGAAAGTGTTTAGCGGAAGAGCAATATTTTCACAGAAATGACGAATTTAGTTAAATCATCAGTTGTCTACCATTACGTACAGGTTAAGAGTACAAGCTTAATATTCTGCAATTACGTACACATGTCCCTTGAGATATTTCGTTAGGATTTTGAACTGAATCAGATCTTCGGAAACTATGTTAAATGGTATTCAAATGTATGTGCAGTACTATTCCTCACGGACGTTCGCTGCTGTGGACATGGTAAACTTCAGCGGTGAATAAAAACTTGTTCCTCAGGGAAAATCCTAGTATAATTGGGTTCATATTAAAGCTTGAGTTATACTCTTTCAGGTAAGATGAATGATTTGGAGAATTTCCTACTTTTTAAATTTTGCCTTGTTTTGGCTCAATTGTACATCGTTCAAAATTCTGACCCATATATATATATATATACATATATTATATATATATATATATATATATATATATATATATATACATATATTTTAAATACATATATGATAAATTTTGTGATATATATATATATATATATATATATATATATTTGTAAAGTTTGTCTATAGAAATAAGAGAGTTACTTGATTTCCCGTACTCACAACCATACCTTTCCTGATAAACAATGCAATGTCAAATTATTCTTGTCAGTGCATGACGGTAGATTTAATCTCTCTTTGCTGCAATTGCTACTTTCTAATCTTCTATTTTACATCAAGGAGAATCTTTAAATCTTTATAAATTTCGTAAATCCATGCATCTTTATTACATTCGCATGTCAGATTCATAAGCCATCCCGACTGCAAAACTTCCCAGGTATAGAGCTTAAGTGCGATATAACTCAGTTCTGCTATATCTTTCCTGTATTTACGCTAACAGAGAAAACACATCTTAGGGGAATTTGTAGCTTGCAAAGTATTTCGTGACTTTGTGAACAGTTCAAATTTATGAAATGTATTTTCACAGATAAAATCAAACATGCTGACTGTGTTGGTGAAGAGGTTTCAAAGCAATTGACAAAAACAATATGAAAATTAAATAGTCAATTTCCGCTTTGTTTCCTTTTTTTTACTTTGGGGGTTGCCTATTTCTAATAACCATCTACTTCTCATTGTCAGACTCCACTCAAGACAGAAGGTTGTCTACAATTTTCAAGGACATTAAGCGAAAATGAAACTCAGATTCTATAAATTTTTACTTACTTTTTCCATCCTCAGCTTGATTCTCTCTTACTGTCCCGTTTATCCGATGAGTGTCTTCAGGTACGAACAACAACATCAAAATGTGATTCCATTTGAGTGACGGTGACGAAAATGACTTTTCGACACAATGTTGCGCAGTAGAGAACAATAAGAGAATAATTTTTCTGCCAACAGAATGAAAACACTTCGGATACAGAAGCTGAGCAGTGGTTTAAATGAACACCACCAATGACATGATTTACAAACATTACCAGCAACCTAATATGGCCACCAATTGATGTGGAAAATCCACAAATGATTCTGATCATCATGATAACATTACAAACTTTGATAATAAATGGCAGAATTGATTGACAAAAAAAAAAAACAAGGTTTAGATCTTCTGAGGTTAATAGCAAGAACATATATGTTCGTGTGAGAGTGACAATTTTAATCCAGGATAGAAAAGATTTGAACAATTTCTTAATCAAAATAGGATTGTTTTCATTAAACAAATGAAAGGGAAGAAATTGAATTTGAAATACTCTTAAATCTTTACATTCTCTAATTGGTAACAGATATAGATTTTAATTTTGTCGGGAAACACAATGGTCTCACCCGTTGGCAACTATATGCAGTACAGTTGATGGACAATATTATTCCGGAATTGTGTACTCCATCTACACTTGGCGGGATTTGAGCGAACAGCGAAGAGAAACATCCTCTGGTCTGTTTATGTCTTCAAACCATGATCTGTTCAAGTGATAATGACGTCACCATGGCCTGTTCACGTGGTAATGACGTGGGAGTGATGTGGGTGAATGGGAGATAGGTGATGGATAAGAAAAAATGTAAATGATCCTACATCCATTCGTTGAAAGGGCGTGTAAATAAACAACTCAACAGAAATGTTCACGGTTGTGCTAATGGGGGGGGGGGGGGGGGAGTTACGACCGCCCACAAGATATGTCATGGGAATGGGGATAGACAGCTACGCACGTCATATCATGCATGATTTGCGAACCCTGCGAGGGTTGCAGCTCAGTCTTAAACCGACTAGCATGAGTGTTTGCATACAGTTGTGTTTTCTTCTCGTTTTTTTTATGGGGGGGGGTGTTAGTTCTAATCAACAATTCGCAAACACACAGGAATTTTCCATACAATTATTATTTGAAGAATTATATGACTTAAACATTACAGACTTATCTTTGAGATAATTATTTATTGACTATATAATTATTACAAACAAACCGCAGGAATACTTTCAAAATTTTTGATTATAGAGAAGTGATAGGAATTTTAAAAGTCGTGTGGGAGTAAGACATGTTTGTATCGTCTGGGAAGAGTATAAAGCTAAGAAGGGAATATAAGATCATCGATACAATTTGGAAAAAATAAAGAATCCACTATGGATCTTTGGGGGACACCACGTGTGCTGTTTATATTTCTTAACAGAGTGGAATGCTACATATTTTTTCTTTAAGATAAAGTTAATCATGACTCATCCATAATAGAGATATATCGCACACACCACAGCTCATAAGTTTGTTCTATAATTTGATGGTATCAAATGTTAATCATATCCATAAAATTCCAATATTGGGTCGGGATTTTTTTTTTTTAATGCAAACCATTCTGTCAATTTATTCAACGATGGATGAAAATGAATGTAATGTTATTGGGTTTTTTTTTTCATTCTGTATAGCCAAAGTGGTAAGGGATAAGCAAATGATTGATAGTTGCAAAAATACGCAACCGCTTATGGCAGACCAGCTATGAATAATCTTTTCCCCAAGATTTTAGAAATAAGGTTGTTTGGAGATTGGACGGTTGGGAAGGAAGGGTCATTAATCATAATATATGCATTTATATATATATATTTATGATTCTTTTTTTTTTGTAAAAAGGGGATCGGAATCACTTTACATAGACCCTCTACTGCAAAAAGTCCGGTGTTAAATAGTGAACACCGAGCTGCTGGTGTTAAATTTTCGGTGCTCATTTATGGTGTTAAATTAACACCTCCGGGTGTCATTTCCAAATTTCAAACTGTTTTTTGAAGAGTTTCTTAGTAACTCCACTTCTTGTTGATTTTTAATTTAAACACGACGATCAAGAATTTTACATTAAAAAACTAGATTTTTGAAAAAATGTGAAAATAAATTTACACCAAAGTAACAGCAGCTGGTGTGGTCTCTTATTGAAGCTGGACGGGTGTTAAACCATTGGTATTAACACCAACAAATATCAAATCAACACCATGTGGTGTCATTTTTGAATTAACACCAGTACAGAATTGCCTGCTAGACCTAAGGGTTTCAATCATCTGACATGTTTCTTACTCATCTGTTTCTGTATTAGTAAAGAATCACTTACTTGTAAAAGTGTAGAGGAAGCAACTTTGAAAACTTATATCAGAGCTGTGGACAACAATTTAGGCTTTAGGTCGGTGAAAAATAAAAAAAAAGTGACATGTATGGGATATATCATTTCTCCCTGTCATTTCATTAACTGTTTCCCAAAGTGCAATACAGGTAGTTTCTGTTGTTTCCAATCTCTGAAAATGCATTTAACGTGACAAACAAGTTAATCTATTCACATTTGTTTGTGCATTGTTCATACCTATCAAAACTGTGAATAAGCATCAAGTAATATCTGCTAATTTATTGCTTGTTTGTATTGTCAGGGTGCATGATTCCAGTTGTGATCCAAGGGTGTCAATAATTATTCTTTACACACTTCGTTTTAAAACGAACATCTTTATAATACATAAACCCGTTTAACCAGAAACATCATAATATTCATAATCTGCGTCTGACTCAAAAAAAATACCACTCCATTGTTTCTGGATGAGATCAAATTTTTAATTATCCAATGTTAGCTTCCGTTTCTTTGCTGCACAACTTGTTATAATTTTGCTACAATTCCAATTGCTGTGAAATCGTAAAGTGGGCAAAAAAAGATGAGATACATCATAATAAAGTGCACCATTGGTAAAAGATCTACTCCGATACTGTTGACAAAAAAAATATCCGATTGTGTTCTTATTTAATATTTATAATATGAAGGTGAAAAACAAAATAATGACTTTATAATCTAGCCTATCAAGAAGCTTAAAAACTACCCAGAAGCTAATAGAAAGAACTGTGATTTGTCGGTTATTATCTTCAGCAAGAGTGTGATGACCTTATATCTTTAAAAAAAGTAACGTGTTACAAGTCATTTCTCCCCTGATTTTCCTATTGCTATTGTTACGCCCTACCCAAGAATCTGGGCTGCTACCGACAGACAAAAGGGAGTTATGAACACCTGGACAGAACATTCCTGTGTATAGAAATCTGGCCTAGCAACAATACATTGCTGAAATCATACAGTGTCTGGCTACCAGTGTGGAGCAGCACTGTGCTGGGGAAGCTACAGGTGTTTGCACATAACAATGCTAGTTGATTTAATACATAGGGGCAATACAACCACATGTCATACTGGCTTCATAGAAGTAACCTCAGTGGCTATGCAGCAGTTGCAGGGGCAGCAGTTAGACTGCAAGGTCTGCTGGAAAAGGCTTGAGCAGACGATATGAGGTCGGATACCGGCAGTTTTTAGTCACCAAAATATGGCGTTAACTTGGGTCATTCGGGTGTACGTAGACAACCCGTGCACGCCGTGCAAAGATAACCCCAGCTCGTGACAATGTGTTCGGGCCACTTCGGACAAGGAAGGAACCCGCCGTGTACTACACGTCCAGTTGGAAACCGTCCCTTCGACGAGGTCTTGCACTCCGTCTTCGCAGCGAACTGTTTCGCGTTCGACTTCGACGATCACGGAGACAACTTCAGCATGACAACACCAGGTTTTGTTTATCCCGAAAGAAACACTTTGGACTGTTAATATTCAAACCCCTAATTGTAAACTGTGCGCACAGGTAGTATAAACTGACGAGTTATCGTAAGTGTTGAGTTTAATCAAAGAAGCTAATGCAAAACCATATCAGTAACCGGAGTAAAGTTAGGTAATATTTATGGTCATATTGTGAAGCATTTGTTAAGTTTTCTCTATGCTGTGAATAGTTAGGAGATTGATATGAAGCCGGCGTTCAAGCATTACGTCGTCAGAGTGAGATTTGAGGTGTCATGATAAGCATTGACTGAACTGTGTGCATGGGCGTATGTGAAGTGTCTGTGTGTTGTTTTGTTTCTTGTACCACCACCTCATTTGTATCTAAATCGAAAGACCGGAAATAAAGCTTATAATTTCCGGAATTATGGTGTTTTGTGCTTACTTTGTCTGAGTTCTGTATTCAAGGAGTCACACTGGACCAACAAGCAATCACACGCTTTCACCGGCTGTGACATAACGAACCCTCTTTTTATGGCTGTTGTCACATTATCAGGAGAAACAAAGGCTATAGACCGATTCGGGTTCGTTGAGGGCAGCAGACAATTTGTGGCACTGGGCGCAGCCATAGTGGGTGTCTCAGCCGACCCCCCCCCCCCCCCCCCCCCCCCCTGCTCTCCCCCACCCCCGGACAACATGTTTATCACGCACTTGTAACAAAGGTTCGCGCACTAAGCAAGCGTTCGCGCACTCAGTACGAGACGCCTATTGGCTAAAACGACCATGCATCAGTTTTTCACTCCGCGCGCGGAAGGGGGTGGGGAAGAGGAGAAGGGGGGGGGGGGTCGGCTGAGACACCTCGTTAATGGCGCTGCCCATGCCAAAAATACACATAGCGCGTCACAGAATCGGTCTATACGTAATGAGGAAACTGAAACAATTCAGAGAGGGAAGAGGATAAGCACACACAAACACTCACACACTTACACACTAAAGATGATAATTTACAAATAATTCACAGGTTTGAAAGCTTTAGTTGAGATCAGAACACTTGAGAATATTTAAAAGGGTATAACATGAATGAGACGCAGCAAAGTGTGTGTTGCATAACATTGTGCATACCAGAGAGTATGAGCAGCATCTCCACTAGCATATTATTGTACTTGATTTGATTTGATTTGATTTATTTCATTTCCAACAAACAAATACTTAGAAATGCAATGAACCACTCTTATATACACAGATGTCAGGAAATCAGTACCACAATGCGATGAACAGAATAACATTGTAAAACACGTATAGGTAAATTATGAACAGAGATTTAAAAAGAATTGTTACGTCACTGTGGTAAAGGCAGAAACAAAATCAAACAAACTTACAAACCTGTGTATCATTTGTTTTAAAGTTGTTTAATGGTTGTCTCAAATATCTTTTAGTCAACTTGTTTTATGTATAAATACCAGTCATTGCTCGCTTGTAACTGGCTGAGGGCACATTCCTAAAGTATACATTCACGTGATTTTAATTGAACGTGATTTCGGAAAGCCATAGTCATTCACATAATATCTGAGTGGTAGTACACCGGTCATTAGTACGCGGTCAATGGCAAAAATTTATTCCAATTGGGTATGTTGGGCAAAATTAAAGTCTGGTAAAGTGATTGCTCTCTGCAAATTACTTGATGAGAATCCATCTAACAATTTCACGATATGGTACGCCTGCGAACGTAAGTAAATGGGATATATATTTTTTAAACGTATGCTTCAGCACTTTCAAGATCATTCTTTTGTACCTTTCGCAGGTTCACATTCTCACTTCTAACAATATTTTAAAAGGATGGTAAAGATAAGAAATGGGCTTTTAACTTGTTGCGAGATACTAAGAAAACACCAAAATGAAATACAAGGCTAGTATAGAGCATACTATTTTAAGAGGAATTCAAAGTTTATTTGATGAAAATCGGGTTTAGCATGACTGAAACATCCAAAAACAAAGTAAAACAAAGCGATCGTAAAAAAAAAAAGTGTGGGTCCCACACTTATTAAATGCGCTCTGTTTTTGATATCTTAGCCATTTCAAAACTAATTTTCATCAAATAAACGTTGAATTCCTTATGGAATTATATGCTCTTTCATATTTCTAAGAGGTTTCTCATTATCTCATCAAATCAAAAATGTCAGAAACGTGAAATTAGGTCTCAACCATACTATACGATCCCTTTAAGTGACATGTGCTTAAAAAACACCTCTCTCACTGATAGTGAAAAAGGAGAAGATAAGAAATAGAAGAGAACTGTAGATTTCAGCCTCTTGGAATTGACTTCAGCGTTATCGTATAATAACCGTCGTAGTTATAATACTCAACCAACTGACTTCTTGAATATTGTATGCTATTTTCCTGGCATCTGCTTCATGAATATGAAAAAAACCCGCACCAACCTTAAGTTTGTAAAAGTTCAAGTTTGTAAAACATTTATTTTCCATCTTTTTCATGTAGAAAATCACATGCATGAAATTGTACAAGGAAGGTAGAACCTCAAAAAAGCAAAGCTTGTGGTGAGCTGCCTTACAAAATACATTACATCACAAACACAAGAAACAACAAATACATAATAATAGTTCCCATGGCGATATTGAAATGAGATATTCCTCAAAGAGAGATATTGTAGTCTAACAGAGAGGCAACAGTAAGTATGAAAATATGTGACAAGCTACAGCCTATTGCAAAAGTTGCATATATAGAGTTATCCGTTGCATATTTATAACTGCTAAAAATGTGAAACCTCTGCACAGATGTAAACAAGAAAATGAATGAAATGCACTGTTTTAAACTGGATCGTGAATAGACTGGATCGTGAATAGACATGGCAATATTGAAATGAGATATTCCTCAAAGAGAGATATTGTAGTCTAACAGAGAGGCGACAGTTAAGTATGAAAATATGTGACAAGCTACAGCCTATACCTTATATCTATAATAATCGAATGCAATGCGGCTGCTTGGTATATCGCTGTATTGTGTTTGTAATATGAATCGAAATAAGTCACATTGAATATCAAATTCAATGTTGTCCGTGAATATGTATCTGCCCTTCTTCTTATAGCTCTCCGCGCGCTTGCTCCGTCCATGAAAAGCAAACGTTCACCGCAGGCATCACCTGCAGCATGATGTGTACCTAGTAACATATTGTTGGGCGCTGTATATCTTTAGGTATGGTTAGAACTCGTAAGGGTAAATGAAATTGCAATTTGCAACTGCATAGTTTAAGTTCACCCGCGGCCCCAGGGAGCTCACCAAGGCGACACAGCTTCCCAACTGTGGCAGATTTGGTTTATCTTGCCCCCATAACGCACTTGTAGAAGGCAATGTACCATCAATACCCGTCCAACTAAAAACTCCCTCTGAGCCTAAGTCATTCAGTCCTGTCCAGATAAAACTGAGGATGTGCAATGGAAGGGGGAAATGCAAAGTAATGAATTCCTCCATCACCGTCATTTCCTCTTGAGTTTGGATAGCGACCAGGTTCGCGCCATCTTTGGTGCACGCCTCCCGCGCTGCCAACCATGTCACCGGTTTGGAGTGGTAGATGTAACGTGATTGGTTGAAGAGGCGAGGAGTCAACTGTGACGGCCACCCATCTAATTAAGTATAATATCAATATGATCGATGGAACAATATAAACTGGATCATGGCCATCCACATTTCAGAAACAACTCAACAATACAATCAATTCACATATTATAAGACTACCCCCACGCACACACTCAGCAAGCCCTTTCAAAGTCAATAAATCTGTCCCTTACTGTGGTACGTCTGAAAATGACTTTGCATGCTAAACTAGCAGTAGCCACATGACGGTTTTTAATATTCTACGTTAATGCAAAAGATACACTTTATCGAAATACAAATCGTTGAAATAAACGCTTTAAGAAGCTGCCCCCTGTTATCGACTTTTTTAAGCCACACGCATTTTGTTTGTTTGCTTCAGAGACTCATAGGAGTTATGACGATAATACTTTACAACTCTCTAAATTACTTACACTAAGTTAATCTATAAGATTGTGACTGGGGACAGATACCAAATTAGACTCAGAAAACAGATTGACTTCTTAAACTACTGGATTGAGATTTTCAATTTTTTATGATTTTATCCTTCCGCTAAATCTAAGGAATTGAAAGAGAAAGCTACCACCACTATTGCACTGTAATGTGAATGTGAATTACAATGGATTTGAATCATACGGTAAACACTGACTACGAACATTTCAAATCTAGTGTCAATGCACATTTTTCATGATTTATGAAGTTCTCTTTAATGTTAGCTCGTTTTGTACTCACTGACTAGCACAGATCTCTATTACAAAGTTGTTGCTGTTCTTTGTATAAAACGGCAGACGTCAACATCATCACGGTACTCAGTTTGTAAGTTATTCATTTCAGTCTGTAAGGTAGCCATTTTAGTTTGTAAAGTAGCCATTTCAGTTTGTAAGCGTAGAGTGGAAAAAAAAATAAAAAGAAGGCGATGAATTTGAAATTGAACTTACAATATTCACATTGCTCTCCAAGGAAAAGCGGTGTACAGAGACACGAGAAGCCATCTAAAGTTTCCGTACAGATCCCTCCATTAAGACAAGGGCTCGATAAGCAAGCTATTCAAATGAAAAAGTTATAACATACGGTCATGGTCTCATTTTATGTTCAATAATGTAGACAGATGCCATTAAGCGCATTTGCGACGAAGGCAATTGCTTTAGAGCGACTGCACTTTGTAAAATGGCCTTGGTGCGTTTTACAGTTCTTCCCTTTATAGCTAGGAGTGAAACTGTGACACCTCTAAAAGTGCGACCGGGTGATATGGAATTAATCTGAAAGATTTAAGTCAGAATAGCGAATTTCCTTAATGGGTGAAATAACCTTTCAGAGGGCAAGGTCATATATGTAACACATATTTTACCGGTAGACGCATTAGGCTGTCTTGTCGGTAGTCAGTAAACCTTGAAATATCGAGTTGATAGAAGTTGTGATCTAGTTAAAAAGTTACAGCCCAACAGTCATACAACAAGCAAAGAGACCCTGAATATAATTGAGGCTTCCGTATCTTATCGTTACTTCGAATTTTTCACTATAGGGATTATATAATTCGTACATGCTAAAAGTACACGTCACTGCAATTAGAATATTAGATTCCTCTGAAAATTAATTTTACTTTGTAGGACTGGTGTTTTTATTTTGGTATGCGAAATATCAGATCTCACAAGTCCTCTTCATTACCCTATCACAAAAAGTTCCCGCTGGGTTAAATTGAATGCTTTTAGTATATCACGCTTACAAGTTAGCTAATAGATCGGTCTAGATTTTTATAATACTGAATAGGATATAATTACAAGGAAGGACGTAGTGTATGTTGGTTCCTCCGGCACATTCATGTTGAAACAAGGTGTTGCAGATCGGATGGTTGAGTGGAATGTGCTTGGCTTGCAGCTGGATGTGTTCACCAGTCCCTTGGAGAGTTACACCCAAACACGATATGTCCAATTTGGGGACTAAGCTTAGCCACGGGGCCAGGTTTACCGCTGGGATTTCTCCTTCGAAGGTAAATCAATCAAGTTTGACATCATTAATGACTGGAAGTGGGTGCTCATCAAGCGCTGGACACCTACGAGCCACACAGCCCACGAGTAATACTGCCCACGAGTTATACAGCTCAAGAGTCATACACAGCCGACGACTCGGCAATAAGCAACCGAGGCCCACGAGCTTTACTAGCATATGGTCCACGAAGTCCGATTCGTAAACGAATAATATTATTGTTTAAGATTTTGTTGATTGTATATAAGTCACTCATCGGTCAAGCCCCCAGGTACATATCCGAATTATTAGTATTTAAATCTCATAGACACACTCACATTTGCGCAGTTCTAAGGACACTCTTCTTTTACAAATTCCAACAGGTAAAACAAAAGCAACACTGGGAGACAGCATTTGCCTGTACAGCTCCCAAACTCTGGAATGATCTACCATTACAAGTCTGGAAATCCCCAACCGTAGCAGTTTTTAAATCACAGCTAAAAACATGTCTTATCATTTAATTGTTCATTATTATCAAGCACATCAGAAGCTTTTGCAGCGCAGAAGAATATATGTCTATAGGTTTTGCGCTTTATAAATTGATATATTATTATCATTATTATTCGTAGTTCCTAGGCATTTTTGAGCATTACAGTAACATTTTCGAAACTATACAAAATAATACGTTTATGATATTATACATATATATATATATATATATATATGTGACCGTGCACCTCAAAACGAACATAAAGTCGCACACACTGATTTTGCGTGAGGACTGAAAATAAGTGAAATGGGTCAACCTAGCCAAACTTGACTTTTTCACATTTTCTGAAAGAGGGGGTCTTCTTTTACATTATGCTCAAATTTGGTATCATAAAACGGACAGGAAAGTATGTTTTTTTAGCAGTTTATCTCGAACATTTTCGGTAGAATAGTGTGATTAGGTGTGTCTTTAGAATCCCTTTTTCATTTCTGAAAAACCTTGTCCACACTCTTCACTTTCAACTCTAATAACTTTTGAAAGGAGAGTGCTACTGCTTTGAAAATTGGCATTAATTATGGACAGAATGTGTTAATGAAGCATGCTTAATTCCAGTTTAATCTGATAATCCCTTCGTTGTTGTTACACTGGTGGTTTACTTCCTGTTTTTTTTTTTTTTTGTCGCATGCATCGCACAGCCAGCACGGTTTGGTAAAGATTAAGCGCTTGACTAGACACTGTACTTCTGAGCCTCTTTTCTCAGTTCACGCTTTTCCTGAGTTTGTGATTTCTTTCCAATATTTAGATAGGTTAGGAGAGTCCATTTGATTTGAGTTATACATCATTTTAAAGCTTAAAGTCTGCTCTTTCAGAATATGGTCTTAACTAAAAATTCATGTCTGGCGACTTTTTGTTTGTTTTGAGGTGCAGAGTCACATATATATATATATATATATATATATATACAATTGGTGATTCTATCCTTCTATGAAGAGTGCTCGATATCCTCAAAGGAAGAGCTTTAGACAGAAGTATTGGAACAAGTTCACTCGGTTGACAGTAGGTTCATCCGTATATATTGCTACTCGGAGTTTCATGCCACCTCCATCAGGCGCAATCATCAGGCAATGATTAAATACATCCCAGAAATGCATTTGGATTGAATTTACGCATTTTTAGCGCGTGATACCAAAACACGTGGTATCACGCGCTAAAAATGCGTTAATTCAATCCAAATGCATTTCTGGGATGTATTTAATCATTGCCTGATGATTGCGCCTGATGGAGGTGGCATGAAACTCCGAGTAGCAATAGATACGGATGAACCTACTGTCAACCGAGTGAACTTGTTCCAATACTTCTGTCTATATATATATATATATGTATATATATGATATATACATATATATATATATATATATATAACTTATATATACAATAATGATATAAACATGAGAAATATCAATGCAACAGATACGTGCCATTTTCATGTTTAAAGGAAAGACATCATCAAAAAACAGAGAATGAAATTTTTTATTGACAATGGACACGTTACGTAACAAGAAATGTTCTTGATTTTCTTTATAATTACAAACATTTCAATCATTTTCTTTGATTTTCATGAACATTGAACATCAAACATATCTCAAGTCTTAAAAAATAGTAATATTAAGACGAAGAAACTTAAATTCTGTTTATTGCACTTACCTTTTCCATACTAAACATGATCCTGTCGTACTGTTCGGTTAAACCGTTGAGCACCTAACGATAGCATCACAACAACAACATATAGAACGTAATTCGCATTAGGCTGGTTAGGTAAATCAGAAGACCTTTTCGATGACCACAAAAATGGTACAGAAAATCCATACATGGTCCTTATAATGGGGATAGCATTAAAGCCATTCCAACTTCAAATCTTGCTTTAGGAAAAAAAAACAACAATAGCCTAGATCCCCTTCTGAGAGAACATGATATCTACTATTTTAGTTTTGACATTATAAAAACAAAAACAAAACAAAAAAGATCTGAAGGCATGTATTGTGTTTTTTTTTCCAAAACAAGAGTTCTGATATTATGTTATAGTGGAGACATTGTATGAAATGTTCATTAATCTTAGGATCCTTAAGATGATAAGAGATGAAGATTTAAGATTTAGAATTTCAATTTCAATTCTATTTTCGTATTTCTAGATGGAACATACATAAAATGTAACAAAATATAATAGTACAGAATGTCCAGCTTGGATGTATACAAAAGAAATATAAACATAGTATATAGCGGTTGATGTATCATTTTCAGTCAATGTAAAAGAATACTATAGAGAAATACGATGTAACCTACTAAATAGCATAGCTTGTTCAGTGTACGTCCCAACAAAAGCATAATGCGAAGAACAGGATGAGGTGCACGGGCACAACTAAAGACCAAACTAAAGAATAAACAAGAAAAGAGTGACTATTACTACTCGGGGTACATAAGATTCTTCTCACATAAATGAGAACAAGTATTAACATAAACCACATGCTACACACGAAACCTCCGCTTTTCCCTAAACCTCACCATAGGGGTATGCAGTTCGGTATTTAGAGAATCGGTCCGGAAAGAGTGTGTCTCACCAACTGATTGGGTTTGAGGAAACAACAAACAGAAATGATCTGCTGGTAACTTTAAACCATGGTTTGTCCATTTGTTGATGACTTTCATCATCATTAGTCGAGGATGGTGAATACAATACCAACATGTATGATGTCTTAGCAATTAGTCGCCATAGAAACTGGTTCTAAACAGCCTCATCTTGGCCTAAGTGTTTATATGCCCACCTTATTTGCCCCCGACCCAAGGTATCAATTATATATAAAGACGTTAATGCCATCACTTATAGGCTGTTAGCCAGTTAGCATTAGCCAGTTCGATGAGCAAAGTGAAACGAGCATTGAATTAAAAACAAAGCAAACAAACAAAATAGAGGGAATTCCTTTATTTCAGTTCTTGAAAGAGTGCGTCAACAAAATCCTCGTCCATGCAGGGCAAAATTGTGTCAATTAAACGTTCCTTTTTTTCCGACAAACGCGAGATAATGCATATTCATAAGTGATGTTTCATCATCCCGTGTATTTTGCGCAATTTAATATAATTTGATATGCAAAGTTTTTCTGCAATCGGCGATACCGAGAATTCAGTTCATTCGGCGCCTTGAGCACCGATTTAAACAGCGAACATCTATTTTGCAGAGTATGAATTTTGTATAACGCCCTCTCCTGATGGGCTGTGTTCATATTCTGTGAGCCACATTGATCTGTTACGATGATTCCATCAATTATCGTCCTCTCGAATTTGTACAGCTGCAAGCTATGACATCTAAATTGAAATAGAATACCAGTAACCTTATAAGCTCGTTTAGTATACCTGATCGCGACGCTCGTTTGTGTTTATCAGAACTCAAATAATCTATATTTATACCCCCGCCAAACGAAGTTTGACGGGGGTATATAGGAATCAGCGGACGGACGGGCGGTCGGTCGGGCGGTCGGTCGGTCGGGCGGTCGGTCGGGCGGTCGGGCGGTCGGGCGGTCGGGCGGTCGGGCGGTCGGGCGGTCGGACGGTCGGTCCGTTGCAAATCTTGCGTCGCGAACTACTTCCTCAGTTTTCAACCGATTCCCATAAAACTTGGCACAGATGTGTGCCTTGGGTTGTAGATGTGCAAGACCTATTTTTTGACAGTACCCAAAAGTACGTTGCCATGGTAACGGCATATTATGGGCAAAAATGGGTACAAATCTTGCGTCGCGAACTCCTCCCACAGTTTTTGATCAATTTTTATGAAATTAGGTACAGATGTTCATCTGAATATGTTAATGTGCAAGACACATATTTCCGCAGTGGTAAAAAGTGCGTTGCCATGGTAACGGCATGTTATTGGTAAAATATAGGGCAAAATGCTTCATGGCAAAACTGCTTCATCAGTGTTCTTCCAATTCCCATGGAATTCATATTGAATGTTTGTCTTAGGATATAGGTCAGCATGACACATTTCTTGACAGTGACAAAAAGTATGTTGCCATGGTAACAGCTCACATATTATGAGCCAAAATGATGGAAAATGTTGTGTTGCAAACTACTTCCTCAGTTTTTGCCCAATTTCCATGAAACTTGGTACAGATGTGTGCCTTTCGTTGTAGATGTGCAAGACGCATTTTTCGACAGTACCCGAAAGTACGTTGCCATGGTAACGGCATATTAATGGCAGAAGATCAAGGAAAGATCTTGCGGATTTAACTACTTCCTCAGTTTTTTGACCAAAGTTTATGAAATGTTGTTTTGACCAAAGCTTATGAAATGTTGTTTGGTGGGGGTATAACCAGTCGCTGTAGCGACATTTCTAGTTTCATTTGCTTGTTTGTTTGTTTGTTTGTTTGTTTGTTTGTTTGTTTGTTAGGGGATAATTATCATGATGATATGATCTTTTATGTAGTATCAAATAATTCAGACAGATGGACTATTTGTTTTTCGTCACAATATCACGCCATCCTCTAAAAACATCGAATTCATGCAAGGTGTCCAGCATGTAAATGAACATGTCGTTCTATTGTTATACAGGCTACACTGTACAATGATTTAACCCTTTTAATGCCACTGAGTCAAATATGCACAAATTTCAGACACGAACCTCTGAACAGGTATATAGTGTAGCATGCAGAGGAAAGACGACCCTTCATACCTGGCTTGGGACTTCGCTAAAGGGTAAGGTAATGTTTCTTCAATAATTTGTTAGAATTCTTTGGAGCATAATATAGCTGAAAGTGTTATGACATGACATTGAATCCGAAACAAGCTGCCCCAATAGCAACAAGGTGAATGACTGTACACAAAGACAGATCAACAGATCTAGATGAGAGAAAAAAAAATCTATTGCTTCTCATGCACGGCATGGGGTGTCGTCTTTTAAGTTCAACTTTTTCCCTCAAAAATAATACTTTGGGATTTTCCACAATCGTCACACATAGCAACATGACGTCCTTGCGGGGCTCACAAGGCACCAGTACAACCTTGATGGCACATTAATTTGATGAGGAAAATGAGACAACACATGCAACTTTTACTAAAAACATTATGTGCCACAGCGCTTAGGTTTTACCTTGCAACGTGTCTATGCACTAAATTTAGCAGAGGGAATACATTATGCCATTTAATTGCCTTTCACTCACCGACATCACCATGACAAGCACTATTAAGAAATAGATTTAATCTTGTTTTACTCTTGTCATGGAACGATGAGCACTATGACCAAAAAATTTAATTACGCTACTGCCTCTATCCTATGAAAGTGTAAGGTGTTTATACTATAACGAGGCGGCATGCGGCGTTAATAGGGAGTTTTCGCAAGCACGACGCAGCCGGTATTTGAGCATGCCGTGTGCAAAATTTGCTTCTGCGCATGATCAAATCCGAGAAACGTCCTGTCCTGTGGAAAACGAGTATACGGTATTCGGTTAAAATAGCTTCCAGTCCCGATGCAGCTGGGCAGGAGTGAGCCAGCCAGCCAGCAAATCAATCAGCGATCTTCTCCCCACGCCTCCGTCCTTAGATATGGGACGGGAGTCCGAGTACGGGGACTGCCACAGCTGATTGCTTCAGCGTATTCTGGGTCTTCCCGCCATGTAGCTAAAACTCCCCAATGAAGAAGCGAAAGAAAGAATCAACAGAAAACCACAGAGACAAAAACCCCGGTGAATTTGACGGAAATCAAAATAGTTAAGAGAGGCGAGGATTAATCCACAAAGTAGATATGCCTATTAGCAATAGTTAAAAGGCACTTTAACCCATTATGTAGGCCTCTGAAGGGGGCTGAAAGCCGTGGGTCGTAACAAAATAAATTAATGGTATAACATGTACGCACGCATTAGGGCGAAAGATTTCCCCAGCGATCATGTATCGTAGATCCAAATGACAGAAAAAAGACCAAAGTGAATTTTGGTATCAGTGTTTCTTAACGCATCGTTACATTGATGAGGAGCCCAAGTGGATCATTCAAAATTCATGATTAAACATCTTTAGATATTTCATCTTTGATTAATTTGTTTTATAAAGCTTTAACTTACTGTGGAGTTAAATGTCCTGAATGTATGGACTGCATCAAATGTTGAATAAACATCAGATTGTTAGTTCTGCAGCTTAAAGAGAAGATGGAATGAAAGAAGGTAATAAAGAGGTAAGTCACACTTTACGGTAGAATCAAATCATATCAAATCATATCTTGATAATATCAAATAAGGAAGACTCCGATTACTATATCATTAATCAAACTATTTTACTACTATTGTCACTAACCAAAACACGCAGTGACAAGGAGCGAGCGAGACAGAAAAAAAAGAGGGAGAGAGAGAGAGAGAGAGAAAAAAAAAAGAGAGAAACCGGGAGTCAGGCAAAGAAAATTGGAGAGAAATATAAATAAAAATGAATTTCTGTTTAGTGACAAAAAAGCATCGATTTTTGTTGTAAACCCTAACATTCACAATAGAGAAGACATGGCATATATTATATTGAAGTTTCCAGATAAACGTACCAAAAGCACCATTTTCTCTGTCCATGATATTTTCAACATTCTCCTGTAGCACCACCACATCTCGAAACTTTCTATTCTGTGTCTCATCGGCTTATTAACTGTCCATGTCTCTGCGCCGTTTGTCACAGCTGACCGTATGTATGTCTTCAAGAACCGTTTCCTTGTAACGATGGACAAATTGCGGTTCGTCATCACCTTGCGCATGTTGTGAAACGCTGTCTTTCCAAAGCCAAGGTATCTATTAAACATAAAGACGTTGACAACATCACTAAGGCGCCAGTTCGATAGGCAAAGTGAGACGAGCAGTGGATTAGAAACAAATCAAACCAACAAACTAGAGGGAATTGCTTTATATCAATTCTTTGATAGAGCGCGCAAACAAAATCCTCCTTGCCTATAATTATTGTGTCGACCGCTATATAGATTTGTTAATTTCACGAATGATATGTAATTGCTGGATAAACAACTACGCAATTACATGCGAAATATTTTAGCTAACTGACACATCTAAGACAATTTCTTGACATGCACCAACAAGAATGATCGGTTACTTTTTTATCATGGGTTGTTTATCTGTGTATTTAATTATATGATCAACTTTTTGTTTCGTTTCTGGAATCATTTGCATCGGAGGACTGTTTAATTACCTGTGTTTGTAAAAATCAGTCTGGTTTCTGTTTTGTTACTTCATATTGCGAAGCCTTTGAAAAAGTGGAGAGAAAGCGGGTTGTTATATTCTCAGTTTCAATCTACTCAACATGAAAGACAACACGAACCACAACGAACATTGAATGAAAAGACATGGAATCTTCACTCATTTACTGTCTCTTATTAAGTCAGGAAGTTTTAGGACACTCGAAATTCATTGATATGGGAACACGTATCAACGGACAAGCCAAAGAATGGTCATCCTATTCATTTGCACAGATCTTTTGATGGGAATGAATATAAGTTTAATTGAAGGCTGTTTTCAAGGCAGCCCACCTTTTATTGTCGTACGAGTAAAAAGGCGTAATAGACAGCTCATTTGTTTGTGTTGTCGGCCCAGCAATGACAGAGAAAAGCATCTAAATGGAATTGGTTCTGCAGTGACTTAAGCTAGAGAGGGATATATATATATATATATATATATATATATATATATATATATATATATTTTTATTATACAATTGTTTGTTTATTTGTTTGTTTGTTTGTTTTTTTTTATTGTTCCATATTCCACATTTCAACAAATACATAAAACATAAACATCACAATACAAAAGCCTGGATGAATTGTCACGTACAGCTTATAAGACAATAAAACATGTGAAATATGAGGAATCTACATAGAAGCATTGCTTGTAGGGTGTAGATTCCCAGATGCGGATGTGAGATTATTTCTTACTTGGGTATGTAATTAAAGGAATGACAATTTCTGAATTGGAGAAATATAAACGCCAAAAAGTAAAAAGAAAAAGAAAAAAGAAAACAATGAAAACAATGTCCGCGGCACAGACTTCTTGAGTGTTGCGTGATCACCCGAGCGAGGTACAAGTCAGATGCAGTGTACAATAGCAGAGATACCAAATGTGTACAAAGGAAGTTCAGGAGATAATACAGAAATCATTGTATATATAAGAGAAATGACATTGTATTTCAAATGCATATAATTGCCTATTGGAAGAGGCACTACTTCTTTATAGGCCTTTAGTTACTATTGGTTCTTCCGAAACGATTAATCGACAAAGTTACCTTCCATATCGGGGCTAGGCTTCGCGAATTTTTGAATAGAGACTGGTGCTCTAAAAAAAAAAATTAAACCAAACGCTCCTCTTCGCATGACGATCAGTGGCACATCCGAGCCATCTGCTCTGATCGAGCGGCCACACAGATAGTATGGTGAAGAGCATAGGCCCCAAGAGATATCGATACTCAGCACTATCATTAATTCAAAGTGCAGTCCTACACTTATTCGTTTAAACACACTCTATACACTATTGAGGTCTGGTCTAATGCAATTATAGGCGACTGTCTAAGCAGTAGGATCATGATACACCTGCTAAACGATGTTCAAATACCCAGAATAAGTGTCATTCAGGTTTCAGGTAGTGTACCGACTTTAACGAAGTCCTTGGGACAGGCCATTTTTTTTTTCGTTTGTTATAACCGAACAAGTAAACAATAGAACTATAGAACATGTTGAGCCTGAATGTCTATTTCGTTGCAACTGGAATTTCATTATAAATCATACATCATATGTCAGTTATCCCATGGCCTCCCCTCCCCCTTTGGGGCAACCCTTGAAAGTCATGTTTTTTTTTATTTGTGTTTTTTTTTCCTGAATTTTCACTTTTTAGTTTGTTGGTTTTGTTTTGGATTTTTTTTTTTGTGGGGGAGGGTGAATGATAGTAGCCCCGCAGCCACCGCGGTGCACCGGTTCCATGACCATTATACAGTAACTTTTCTATCCAGCATTCTGACGCCCGATCTTTGATTTGATGCCAAATTATTTATTCCTTATCTGATGAAAAAAAATTGTCAACTATTTTCAGTGAAACACTAATGCACACACACACGCACACACACATCAAACATTTCTTTTTTTCCCCCGACAAAAGCGAGAAAATGTATAGTTATGAGGGATGATTCATCGCACCGTGTATTTTGTGCAGTTTAATGAAATTCAATGTGCACAGTTTTTCTGCAATCGGCGATACCGAGAATTCAGAGCATTCGGCGCCTTCGAATCAGCAAACATCTATTTTGCAGAGCATGAATTTTGTATAGCGCCCTCTACTGCTGGGCAATATATTCTGTAAGCCAAATCGATCAGTCTGTTACGATGAGTCCATCAAATATCGTCCTCTTGAATTTGTACAGCTGCAAACTACCTGTATAACATCTTCATTTGAATAGAATAACCGCACAAGCTGGTTTAGTATCCCTTGCCGCGATGCTTGTTTGTGTTTATCAAAACTCATGTAATTCATATTTTCATTTGCCTGTTGGTTGGTTTGTTTTTTAGGGGATTTTCATCATATGATTTTAAAGTTAGTAAAAATAATTCAGACGGATGGACTCGTTGTTGTTGTTTTTTCAGGATGACATATTATCCACTAAAAACATCGAATTCATGCAAGGAGTCCAGCATGCATTGATGAACATGTCATTCTTTTGTAAGGTAGGTTACACTGAACTATGATTTTATCCCTTTTTAAGCCAATGAGTCAAATGTGCAAAAATTTCACACACAAACGTCTGGACAGGTATTTAGTGTAGCATGCGGAGGATTTGGCTTGGAACTTCGCTAAAGGGTAAGGTTATATTTCTTCAATAATTTGTAGGAGTTTTTGCCGCATTGTTGAAAGTATACTGAGATGACATTAAATCCGAAACAAGCTGCCCCCGCAGAAACAAGGTGAATGGCTGAATACAAAGACAGATCAACAGATCTAGATGAGAAAACAAAAAGTTTCTGTAGCATCTCATGCACGGCATGGGGTGTTATCTTTTAAGTTCAACTCTTTCCCTCAAAAATAATACTTTGGGATTTTCCACACTCGTCACACATAGCAACATGACGTCCTTGCGGGGCTTAAAATACACCAGTACAGCCTTGATAGCACATTAATTTGATGAGGAAAATGAGACAAAACACCCAACGGAAGTTAATGGTTGCTTGTACAAACAACATCTTGTGTCACGGCGCTTAGGTATGTAAGGTCCTTGCAACGCATCTATGCACTAAGTTTGGCAGAGGGAAATCATTATGCCTTTTGATTGTCTTTGTTATCACCGGCATCACCATGACAGCAATATTAGGTAATAGATTTAGCCTTGCTTCACTCATGTCATGGAACGATGAGAACTATTACCAACAAAACAAAACAAAAATAACAACTATGCTATTGCCTCTATTCTATGAAGGAATAAGGTGTCTACTATTACCATCAACGAGACGCCATACAGTGTTAATGAAAAAGCATGAGTACGGGGATAAATGAAAGAAAGAAACAACAGAAAGCAACAGAGACAAAAACTTGGATGAATTGGATTGAAATCAATTAGTTAAGAGAGGCGAGGATTTATCTTCAAAGTAGGCATGCCTATAAGCAATAATTACAAGGCACTTTAACCCATTATGTAGGCCTCTGGGGCTCAAAGCCGTGGATCGTAACACAATGGTATAACGTGTACACAAGCATTTAGGCGAAAGATTTCCCTAGTGATCATGTAACGTAGATCCAAATGACAAAACAAAAAGACCAATGCGAATTTTGACATCAGTGTTCTTAACGTATCGTTACATTGATGAGAAGCCCCAGTGGATATTCCAAAATTCATGTTAGAACATCTTTAGATATCTGATATTTGATTATAATTTGTTTTAGAAAGCAGCAACACTGTGGAGTTAAAGGTCCTGACTGTATAGACTCCATTTAAACGTAAAATGTGGTATCCATGACTAAGCCATAAGGCTTTGGATATTCATTTATCATAATCATCTCATTAATGTGCATGTCTCAGATTTTATGATATTTGTTGTAATATTATTCATTGAGTTATCCATATGGAATACCACTCTTTGTTCTCCATCACCATATTTGGTACCCTACTATCCCAATAGTGAAAGGTATCTTGGAAATGAGTGAGTACTTAGGAATGTCCGCTGACCACAAAGCTTGCCCCGTGCAGGGTGAATAAACCTCACTTGAATTTTGGCTTTCAACCTCTCAAGTCATGTGTGCTATGTCTCCTTTCTTGTGAATGTGAGAGTGAGTGTAAAACTGGACCATGTGACTATTTGAAAGTTTCTCTAGTACATTAAATAGAATAAACTTCAGATTGTTAGTTCTGGAGCTTAAAGAAAAGGTGGAATGAAAGAACGTAAAAAAGTGAGTCACACTTTACGGGAGATTCATCAAATCAAAGCAAATCAAATCTTGATACTATCAAATAAGGAAGACTTTGATAACTCTATCACCAACCAAAACACACAGTGACAAAGGGCGAGCGAGAGAGAAAGAGAGAGAGAGAGAGAGAGAGGGAGAGAGAGAGAGAGAGAGAAATCGGGAGTCAGACAAGGAAAATTGGAAAGAAATGTAAATAAAAATTAATTTCTGTTTAGTTATATGAGAAGCAGCGATTTTTGTGGTAAACCCTAACATTCGCATTACAGAAGACACGGTGTACATATTGAATTTTCAAGGTAAACGAACTAAAAGCACCAATTTTTTGATTGATTACAATGGATGTGTCAACGCAAATTGAATCAGACCGAAATGAATGACAGTAAATTCAAGCGATATAAGGCCATAATAAGTTATATAAAGATTTTTTTTTTCAATTTGATAACCCTTCGTCTAAAATCTTGAGTTAGAATGAATTGTAATTCTTATATTTTACAGAAAATGCTTTCTATATTCTTTCTTCAGATCCCCATAATGGGTTGCTCAGTTGTACGGCAGCTGTATGTTTTCACATGCGTCTGCCAACAAGTTCGCGATATTAACGAATATAATTGTCTGGCTGAGTGTTTTTGATGTGCTGGTAATAAACCCGTTATGAATCACAGATCTGCAGTGATCAAAATCATCCATGCAGATCATTCTGTCCCTGTAGTAATTACGATTTAATGAGGAACGTGCGGATAGCAGCACGGCATGCGTGTTCATTTAAAGTGTGTATGTAGCAGAGGTGGATCTGCGGTGTTATGAAGCCCTATTTATACCTTTTAAAGATGATCTAGATACTACATGTCGTCAATTTTGCGCCCTATTTCTTCACAATGTGTCATTGTTGCTACATATTTATTTGCCTCTAATTAGCCGCGGTTTATCGGATAGTGCAAAAGAAGTGACTATTTACAATTTGACAGTGACAAATTGAAAATTGCCGTATGTCCTGCGAGAGTTCGAGTGCATGTGATGTAGCTATGAATGGAACTGTGTTAATATACAAAATAATGCACATGTGAATTGGCGTTAGTGGAGATGCAGCGCACTCGAGGATATCTACCATGTTGTAACATGCACGAGGCGCAGACATGTTTTGCGTGTTGCACAACATTGTAAATACCCGAGAATGAGATGCATCCTCATTATAACGTCACGAACTTAAAGCTGTGCATTATTTGTTCTGTAAAATAGCTCTATGATATATATATATATATATATCCATTTAGGCCTACCTTCATCGGTAAATATAATTGAGCTACATGAGCCAAGATGTCCGAAGAAATATTCCAAACACACTTAGTACCAACTTTTCCCCATAAACATTGTTTACTGACTTTAGTGCACACTGCTAAAAGATGCAATTGTGACGTTGAGACTGATAACGGCAAGTCAGGTCACGCGGTGCGTCTCTGAGCGGACTTAAAGCCTACCAGTCATTATTAGTTCGCGGTCAGAGGTAAAAACTTGTAATGCCCGGTGGGCGTGTTAAACAACATGGAAGACTAGTCCCATTAGCGTGTGTGTTTTTTTTAAAGACAGCACAGATTGGGGACCCTAACCCTAACCCTAACCCTAACCCTAACCCTAACCCTAACCCTAACCCTAACCCTAACCCTAACCCTAACCCTAACCCTAACCCTAACCCTAACCCTAACCCTAACCCTAACCCTAGCTCTAACCCTAACCATCAAACCCTAACCGTAACCCTAACCGTAACCCTAACCCTAAACCCTAACCCTAACCCAACGTGTTTCCCATATGTTTAATACGCGCCATGCCCAAATCTGTGCCGTCTAAAAAAAAACAAAAAAAAAAAAAACGCGTCCCGTTATTGCTCTTTGCAAATCATTTCACTGGGATTCCTACAACCACTATTAATGTATATGAATACAATTAAACTCATTTTCACTGTGTATACTGAAGCTATGTTTGCATGTTTGTGAGTGTGTATGTCTGTGTGTATGTTTGTGTGTATGTCTGTGTGTATCTTTGGTGTGTGTGTGTGTGTGAGTGTGTGTGTTGGTGTGTGTGTGTGTGTGTGTGTGTGTGTGTGTGTGTGTGCGTGCGTGCGTGGGGTGTGGGAATCAAGCCCGGGACAAAATAGTTGTTGTTTCGCTTAAGCCGTTTGACAGCTACTCTTGCAGGCACATAGGCCTCGCCGAACGCCCTCTTGCTGTAGTAATTGCAAAAGAAGGTTCAGAGTGCTGTTCAGAGCAGGGGGGTAGTTCAGAGGTAGCTAATTTGTATACGCTACAAATGACGTTTCTGTTGTTGTTTTTTCACTTAATCAAATTGTATAAGTTAATGCATGAGCTTGCCCCCAAGAATACGTATATAATTGATAAAAATGTATGAGTTCATCAGTCATATTCAAACAAATAATGAGCTTGCTTTTAATAGTGCAAGTGACCAGAATGATTCATCAATATTATCACTTGGGAAAGCATTTGTTTCATCTTTTGTATTGAATGTATTAACAATCTGTTTCTGCCAAATACCACTTTGCCGTCAGATGGATGTCAAGGCGAGAGCAATTGATAGAGATTACTTGAATTAATCATTACGTCACAGATGCGTATCCTTTGGGCACAAATATTTTTTTTTTCTGCTCATGCGCAGAGTGGAGCCCTGAACTGTCTTATCCACTATAAAGAGGTAAGCGATAAAGCCTCAACCGTACAGCACTTCCGAGATTCGTACAAACTTCTTAACTAACTCTTTAACCCTTAGACTTTGGAGCGGGTGAGTAGGATAATGTGACAGGGTCAATTTTCAAGTAAATCGGGCTCAAATAACACAAAGTGTTGAATTACCGAATTTTGCTACCAAAGTCGTGTACACTGTACAAATTCAACAAAGCTCAGTTGACAAGGAAGTGCAAATGATAGAGCTGTGTTTGCTGCTCCTTGATATTATACTTAGTACTAACTATGAGTATCATACTTAGTATACAAATATACTTGGCCTTGAGAGTTTCTTGTTAAAACTATGGGCAGAGGTGACTCCAAACTAGTACTATTCACTGAGGGGCGCAGCCCCGAAGTGAATAGTACTAGTTTGGAGTCACCGAGGCCCATAGTTTTAACAAGAAACTCGAAACTAGGCAAAGTATATTTGTTTTATATTTTGGATGAAAAATTTGAATAAAAAGTGAAAATCATTATAGGCTTAGCCTAACCCCGGGACGCTCCGTGTACACAGTTACACTGCAACACTGCGTGTTGGGGCTGGTCGCAGTTCGGCTTAGCCGCACGCACTGCGGCGGCAGCGCAGCGCCTGCAATACGCAGCAGTGCGAGAGACCGGAAATTGAAAAACGTAGCAGTCGTGGCACCGCCAGAGTTGCCCGTCGCATGTATCCAAGCGCTCGTATGGCCGCTGCAAACCTGAACACTAGAATTCGGGACCGGACGTGGACGGACCACGTACACTTGATTGTAAAGAAGGGTGATTGTGACATCATTTTGCAAATAGTATATACTATTTGCAAAATGTCGTCATAAAAGTGACGTCATTTTGCAAATAGTACTTCATGGAGTGTCAAACACACCAACACTCTAAAATAGTTCAAAATACCTATAATCACGTGAAGCTCTTTTAACCAATCAATGGAAGACAAATTTTTGATCCAAAATATAATACTAACTATGGGCGTGCTGTGGCATAGCGGATAAGACTCCCGACTCCCAACAGGAGGAACCGTGTTCGAATCCCGCCCAGTGCTTACGTCCTTGGACGAGATGCTTTTACCCATCTTGTCCCTCTCGATCCAGGTGTGTAAATGGGCACCTGTTAATACTAGGGTAATAATAATAGCAGGGCCCTCTTGTAAAGCAGTGGAAACACTGAAGAGGCTACCCTGGATAAAAAAAAGACCTTATCATTCATTTCATATAAATATAGCAGTGCCACTAGTGACTGACCGAATTACCCAGGATGGGTGGTGTGCGTATAAAAGGCTTCCAGCAAGGCCATGAATGAATTTTTTATGATAATTATTAAAAAAATATGAGATATAAGATTATGGCACTCGTAAATCCAAAATGGCAGTCTCGCTCACGCTTTCGCGGCTTTGGTTCTCTTATCCACATTATCTTATCTCTACATTATGAAACAGGATGAAGGTCTCAGAAAAGATAACGAAAATACAAGGCATGCAGACACAAAACAACCAGGGTTTCGTATAAAGCTTGTCAGGAGCTCTTGTTCAACTCTATTCAAACAGTCACCACCCTTTATTGGTCGCGGATGTAAATAGTACAGTATGAAACCGAGTTGTATGGCCTTTGCAAAGTTGCTGGACACATAGGGAGCCTTCTTTTATCGCATTCAAATACATTAGTCTGGATGTCTATCTATCTTAATGATGTGCGGTTTCAATGATTGAATTCCACTGAACCAGACATTCAAAAAAAAAAAAAGATCCGAGTATACGGATCAGCATCCATATACTTGGCGGTTTCCAATAATATGACATGAGAGAAATGATAAATACTGGAACGCCGGGGTCAACTTAAAGATTAATGCCAACGCTTTCCTCGTTTGGCTGTGCCGCTGCCATAGTGACAGGAACAGTTTATAACTGTTAAAGGATTCATAATTATTTTAACAGTTATGTTGATTTATTTGTCTCATTTGTGCTGTCCTAATTGTGTATACTGGTTTACACGAATTAATCGATAAATCAACAACAATTTGACCTTTTGTAGAGTTGCATTCATCATTCTATTAATCTCTCTCTCTCTCTCTCTCTCTCTCTCTCTGTAATGGCGTTGATGCGTCTTTGCGCTATACTGAGACCATTTTCACCAAAAAGCATCGTTGTTAAGGGATACACAATTATTCTAATTGATGTATGTACTTTATATTGATTTCTTGGACATATTTGTGGTGTCGTATATATTTGTGTTTATTGGTTTACACAAATTAATCGATATAGTACAATTGTAGCAATAAATTGACCTTTTGTCGAGTTGCATTCATCATTCTATTAATTTTTTTCACCTTCTCTCTTTTTTTTTTTAGCACGGGTGCTACTGAGACCATCCCCAAATAGTTACACTGTGTCCTTCCTCCATAGACCAATGACCAATGCATTCAAATTGCGTGGATGATTATTTTCTTAAGTATCTGGTAACATTTACTATGTCACCCACCCCTACTTCTATGCAATTCAATTAAACATGAAAAAGAAGATCCAAGTGTAAACCATGGAAAGACACAAGAATTTTACTTCTCTTAATTACTTCATTTCACCTTGCGCCAAGTAATTCTTACCGATGTAGGAAGGGCCTTTGAAAATAGCTGGTAAGGGCCTTATAGAAAAACGTTAGCAGACATCATACCGTATGTCCCCCCCCCCCCAAAAAAAAAGAATAGAAAGGAATAATAAAACGGGACCCTTCGCAACGATAACTTTAAGAATAGTGAGTCAATTCAAAAACAATATCTATGTATGAAACTACAATTTGTTCCCCACATCTTTCAGAAAACCCCATCCGCTTTGCTTTAGTGGTCAACGAGAAATGAGCTTTGTGGAGCATGTCAGGAATTTATTTCCTCCAAGTTCTGTCTATTGTATTCACAAATTAGTGTGCAGTTCCAAGAGCATTCAAGGGCTTAACTTGAAAAAAAAAACCAGACCCATGACATACTTTACAACAATCCAGAGTTCTCTGTCACCACTTAACCAAATTGAATGGGATTTTCTGCAAAATATAGGTAAGATGTTATATTCTATGCCCTAAAATAACATTTAGACAGTGTCATCATATTGGAAGTTTTCAATGTGGAAAACCAGAAAGACTATCTCAGATAAGATAGATAAAGAAGATATTAGTTGTAGTAATATTGTATAGTAGCAGGCCTTAGTAGTAGTACAGGCAGTTGTAAACTAGCAGTGTTATTATTATCATTTTTCAAAATTATTATTATTATATTTTACCATTATAATTATGAATATTATTATTGTCATTATAATTATTATCAGTATATTATTATTATCATTATTATTATTATTATTATCATCATCATCATTGATTTCGGCACGATGAGACTCACCTCAACAAAGCGTTCCTAGTCCGACCTATTCACACCATGATTAAAGATGCATGTTTCAAGAAGATTTGATTGCCGTGTCAATTGCCATTTCTTAAGGTGCAATCACACATCGCCGGTTCAGATGGCGGTTCATGGCGGTTCAGCAAATCGCCTTGCTCCGCCAAAGACCGTGTTTACACCGTACACAAACCGTGGTCATCCGTCACTCATCCACCATGAACCCCGTGAACCGCGGGGAACCGCGGGGAACACCCAGAAAAATTAAACATGTTTAATTTTTCGTGGCGGTCTTGGCGGTTTGAAATGGACCGTGTTCACATCGCCGTTCATCGTGTAAAGAACGGCATTCTCCGTGTTTGCACCGCAAGATCCGTGATGATACCGTGTTAACACCCCCATAATTTTCAAGCGAAAAGAAACAATGAACTTAAAAGAGAATAATGGCTCCGGTGACACTTCGTGGCGGAGCAATAAAAAATGGAGAAAAAACAAAACAAAGATGAACCCATCATCCAAGATCGGGTAAATATATTGAATGCTATAGTTTCTTTACTTCTTTAACCCATATACAGTAAGAAATAAAGTTTAATGTTCAAAAAGTTGTTAGGTATGTTGAATTACCTCATTTACATTAAAACCATCATTTACATTAAAAGGTGAGTTCATAATTTTTATTAAAGCTTAACAGCTTACAGTTATACACAGAAGACTTATGTAAATATGTTATGTTGATACAGATAATATTATGTTGAAACTTAAGAGAGTAGAGGGAAAAGCAATGTTGAAACTTCAAAAAAAAAATCACCATTATTGTGTTACGTGAACCTGTAAGTAAAGAGGAATCTATGTACACATACTGTATATGCTTCTTTGATAATGTATAATGTACATATGTCTTTTTATTGACTATTGTTAAAGATATTATTATTATATTATCATCATTGCCGTTCTTATAAAGCGCACAATACCTTTGGCAAGGTCTCTATGCGATTAAGAGGGGGAACAGGAAGATAAACAGGAAAAGGTAATTTCAGAAACAGCAACATGCTGCATTAATCATCATTTACAATCACTGTTACTATTTTAACAGATACAGATAAGTTTTTAAAAACATTTTGGACTTATTGATGGAACTTGTATGTTTTATCACTTGGGGTGCTGTTTCACAATTCTGGGGCGGCATAAACTATCGTTTGTCATAGTAGTTTGTTGTAATGGATCGAGGGTATCACATACAGATTCCCCTTACGATTTAGGAACTCTTAAGGGCTTTTTACACTTGTGTTTCTTAACCCCGGACTTTCTCTGACCCAGGACTATCGTTAGTCCCGTACCAATTTTTTCAGCTTTTTACACTCGCCAATTAGTCCCGTACTATCTCTTGTCCGGGGCTAAGGAGAAAACTGACCTTTTTACACTCGTATTTCTTAGCCCCGGACTTTCCAAACCACATGAATATTCATAATTACGCTGTGTACTGTACACGTACACGGACGCACCGGCAGCACTTGATTACCTCGTTTCTGATTGGTCAGTGAGGGTCGCACTTCGTCTCCGTCGCTTAGCCCAGGATTATTTTTTCGTTCTGTTTACACTCACTTGCTTGGCACCGCAATTGCGGTGCTAACCCCTGCTATTTTGCAGGGCCAGATAGTACCGTACTATCGGTGGGGCTAGCCCACTTTGGCAAAAACGAGTGTAAACAGAAAAGGGCTTTTTACACTTGTGTTTCTTAACCCCGGACTTTCTCTGACCCAGGACTATCGTTAGTCCCGTACCAATTTTTTCAGCTTTTTACACTCGCCAATTAGTCCTGTACTATCTCTTGTCCGGGGCTAAGGAGAAAACTGACCTTTTTACACTCGTATTTCTTAGCCCCGGACTTTCCAAACCACATGAATATTCATAATTACGCTGTGTACTGTACACGTACACGCACGCACCGGCAGCACTTGATTACCTCGTTTCTGATTGGTCAGTGAGGGTCGGACTTCGTCTCCGTCGCTTAGCCCAGGATTATTTTTTCGTTCTGTTTACACTCACTTGCTTGGCACCGCAATTGCGGTGCTAACCCCTGCTATTTTGCAG
Source organism: Diadema antillarum (assembly GCF_040938485.1). Lineage (NCBI taxonomy): Eukaryota > Metazoa > Echinodermata > Echinoidea > Diadematoida > Diadematidae > Diadema > Diadema antillarum. Next base: position 3,381,704 of record NW_027270914.1, on the reverse strand, counting down.
GGCCAGATAGTACCGTACTATCGGTGGGGCTAGCCCACTTTGGCAAAAACGAGTGTAAACAGAAAGTGGGCTAAGGATAGTCCCGTACCAACGGTGGGGCTAAGGCCCCCCCCCCCCCTTAGCCCAACCGTTGGTCCGGGGCTAAGGCCCCCCCCCCCCTTAGCCCCACCGTTGGTCCGGGGCTAAGCAAAATTTTACAAGTGTAAAAAGCCCTAAAGTGGGCTAAGGATAGTCCCGTACCAACGGTGGGGCTAAGGCCCCCCCCCCCCCCCCCTTAGCCCCACCGTTGGTCCGGGGCTAGCAAAAATTTACAAGTGTAAAAAGCCCTTCATAGGCTCATATTTCACAAGGAGCTCTGAAAGGTAAGAAGGAGCAATTTTGTGAAAACATGTATAAACAAGCAACAAGATCTTAAATTCAATACGCGAAATAATTATGTGAAAACTTAAAAAAGAAAAAGAAAGATGTTGAAACAAGCAAATACTTGTACATCACTCGATAAAATAACCTGCAAATGAAGAGGAATCTTTGGAAACTTCGTTGGATTCTGCTTTGATATGTATGTCATTTAATGACAGTTAATACAGATATTTTAAAAATTAAAAGAGAGAAAAAGCACAATGAAACTTGAAGATAATTGCTTGTTGCATCACTTATATCAATCTGTAAAACACAGGTGGCTACAACGTTTCATAATTTCTTTAAAATTGTGTTTAAGTAACAAAGCAAAACGCTCCTTGTTGAAAGCCATTGAGGACAAGTGAAAGGGCTCTGATTGCATCCAACTACATGGCCTTGGTATGGACTCCTCCACCTTCCGGGGAGATCCGTGTTCCTACCGCGTCAATGCGCGTTTGCTCCGTGTTCAAAACGTGTTGAGAACGTAGTCGCATCGCGTTTAAGTGCTTTCCGCCATCATTGGGACACGGTTCACGGCGGCTTGAGAACCGCCATGAACCGCCATCTAAACCGGCGGATGTGTGATCGCACCATTAGACTGCACACTTAATGTCAATCAATCAATACACGAGAGAAAAAAAGTCCAACAACAAAAACAACATAGGCAAAGAATCAATTTGTATTGCGTACTATATCCATGTCAATGGTTTTTGTTTGTTTGTTTGTTTGTTTGTTTTTTACCTGGTGTTTTTTTTTTGTGCCGTGTGTTAGGTGTTATGCTGTTGTTAATTTTCATCTGATGAAGGACCTAATGGAATCCACAAGCCAATTAACTTAAATGGGGAAATTTTGCAATCGTTACATAAAATAATCAGCATACCGACACGTCAGTGGCAACATGTGTGGTTGTGTTGTCGCCATAGTGCTGCCAATAAATTATATTTCTGGCTGGTTCTAAGTGCTTCAAATGAAATTTAATATGAATAATGTGAAAGGATCTGTCTGAATCTCTTCGTGGGTGGATGGAAAATGAAGAATCAAATTTTTGATGCACTCTCGCGTCTTTAGCTGCTCAGTGTCTGTCGGTCGTCAACGTTTTTTTTTTTTTTTTTTTTTTTTTTGTCGCATTGGTACTCTGCTGCTAGTACAGGCTCATGCAGAGTAAATGATTTATTAAAAAAAACCCAGTCATTTGGCTCTGTCTGGGGTTGCACTTCTCATTCCATTAATTTCTCTTTTCTCCAATCTTAAGGGGCTGATGAGCGTTAGGAGCCCTACTGACACGACTGAGACCATTAAAATGGGTTCTACATATCTACACAGTTTGAAAACAGACTTGTCCTAACTTCTGTCTAGTGTTGTCATACACCTGGTCAACGAGCATTCCCTATCTATTCTATACAAACTACTGCCAAAATTCGAGCCCCGCTACATTGAGCGCGGGAGTGGTGATGTAACCGTCTGTCTTTCTTTTCAGAGCAATATATGTATATTATTGTTGTTATTATTGTTATTATTATCATTATCATTATTTTCTTATTTAAGAATTGAGCTTAAACGAGGCTTCGTGCAGTTGGGTTCTGATCAGGGAACTCTAGTAGTTGCTGCCAAATGGCATAATACCGCTGTGGCGCTAGTAGATAACGCAATCGAACTTGACTGGTCCTAAAAAGGTGTGGAAGAGACCCTCCCTCCCTGGCCAGTCCTCTGTTAACTATCTTTACTGAACGATTGGCTGCATGGATTTGTTTGCCTTTTGGCTCACTTGAGACTATATTTTTATCGTAGCTTATCAACGTCAAAATATTTTTGACGATATTATGCTACAATATTAATGATGAGAGGACCAATGGTAAATTAATGCCATCGTTTTCAAAAGGGAGAAATTTGAATGCAATCAGATGGTCAGATGAAAATTTCTTTGTGATTTTGAAAGATAGGTTGACTCGTGAAAAGCGCAATATAAACTGGGTCGATTTGAATAGGCTTTGCCAACTTCCTGAAATAGCAAGCATTTCATAATTGATAGAGAAGCACACGTTTAGCTGATTTTCAGGTCTACTTAAGTTCATTTTCTGTTCGAAAAGGATTGATGAACATTAATTACTAGGTAAAGCTTAAGCATTTTATGTCGCTCTAAAAACAGAAACAAAAACAAAAAACGACTGAAGCGCCCCTAACCGACAGAGAAAAAATAAATGTATCCGTACCAATATGTCCATGAGCTAACTCCAAACTGGCTTATTCCATCCACTTGTACATACCATACATACATTTTCAACACTTGTATTGCGCTGTGCGTGTCTGCAATATTTAATGCTCCGTGATTGCGCGGAATGTTACTTCATTGGTCCCATTAGTAAATCCGTTGAAGTGAGACAGTGTTGAGATAAAATCATGATAAAACCTTATAACATAGTATATCTTATATGTCATATAGTATACTTACTATGTATTATAATTCATATATTGTATATATTACATTACATATTAATATGGTATATGTTATATATTACACGTCATATATACATGTAATTGTGACCGTGCACCTCAAAACGAACATAAAGTCGCACACACTGATTTTGCGTGAGGACTGAAAATAAGTGAAATGGGTCAACCTAGCCGAACTTGACTTTTTCATATTTTCTGAAAGAGCGGGTCTTCTTTTACATTATGCGAAAATTTGGTATCATAAAATGGGCAGGAAAGTGTGTTTTTCTAGCAGTTTATCTCGAACATATTTGGTAGAATAGTGTGATTAGGTGTGTCTTTAGAATCCCTTTTTCATATCTGAAAAACCTCGTCCACACTCTTCACTTTCAACTCTAATAACTTTTGAAAGGATAGTGCTACTGCTTTGAAAGTTGGCATTAATTATGGACAGAATGTGTTAATGAAGCATGCTTAATTTCAGTTTAATCTGATAATCCCTTCATTGTTGTTACTCTGGTGATTTACTTCCTTTTTTTGTCCCATTCATCGCACAGCCAGCACAGTTTGGTAAAGATTAAGCGATGTGAGTGTAGGATTATTACAGTGTATGCTTGAGTTTGTCCCATGTTTTCTGTGTGTATGCATGCGATGGTTGATGTTTGCGGGGACACATCTCTGGAAACTACAGAACCGTACTTGTGTGTTCATGATGTGCAAACACCCTTCTCGTATAATAGCCATGCTAATGAGTGCTTCACTTCAGCATTGCAGTGCTAATGACTGTAAACGAATTACAAGGACCAGTACAATTAAAGTGACGCCCTGCACGAGACCATTAATGGCGTAATCACTATCGCCAAACATTGCCAAATGTTTACTCTCCCATAGTTATCGTGTTTTTGTTCTGTTTTGTTTTGTTTTTCAGACGACATTCTCTTACAAAGTCATGAAGAGAGCGGCTGCATGGCTATTTGTGTTGGATACGTATCCTGTCTTTCACGCTGTCAACCGGAATTATCTGACAACTCATTTCAAATGTTTGAAACGCGTTTACAAGGAATTCGAGATCAGGTTTGCTTTGACTTTTTTTTTTGTTTCTGCATTTTTTTTTTCAAAAATCAAAAATGCAAAAAAAAAAGATTGGTAGAAACAATCATGCATTAGGCACTGCTTATATATACATTTGAAAAGATATTATGTATATACATTTGAAAAGATATTTTGTATATACATATATATATCATGTGTGTATATCAAATAGTACTTTTATATTCTATACACGTAGATAAAACAAATAAAAAAGACATAAAACATTGATAAGGAAACAAAGCAAACCGTTACAGAGGGGAGAAAAAAGCAAAGCACGGCAAGGGTAGATCGATTGTCATAAAACAACAAATTCGGTGTTCGTCCTGCCTGAACAATGACAAGTGTCATTCAATTTACCTGAACACAATAAAAACACATGAAAGATTAGTCTACAAATCGAGACCATAACTAGTTTATGTATTCATTATCCTCCATTTGAATAATGATGAAAAAACAGCCTAAAAGGAGGAAGTCTCCAAGAGTCTCTTGCACGGTGAACCACAAACATGCACACACACACACACACACACACACACACACACATACACACACCTCTCAAAGAGGAATAAACGAATACAATGCTGCAGGCAGTTGCGTCAATAAAAGTTATCAACACATTTAGACAGTTATGTCTAAATGTTTGACACGATTCCCGTGTGTTTGCGATACCCTGAAACGGGTCAGCAACCCCTTTTACTCTGCAAATAAAGTGAAATGATTTCAACATAGCCTAGACCAGTTGTTACTTACCTTTGTACAAATCATGATTTCATACGATATTCTGCAATATCTCAGATTGCAATGTATCAATGGACACATCAGTGTATTGGAGGACGCAATAATTTTGTAAGTATACTTGACAGAGAAATGGAGACATTCATACATTCGTACTTGGACTGATACATCAATGTATATATATATATATATATATATATACACATTGTATGAAGAGTTTGTTCGCAAAAAACGATAAGTCCATATTTGCAAAATGGAGAACTTTTGCGATTAAAGGTCAAGAAAAATAAAGAGAATAATAAGAAAAATTTTGCTTCTTTTGACCGTAACTTCAAAAATGTACCTTTATATGTAGTGACCAATATATCATTTAAAAGGTATCATTTTGTACTTTATGACAGAGACTGTACTTCTAAATATTCAAAAATGGACTTATCGGTTTTGGCGAACAAACCCTTCAAGACTATATATGTATATTCAAATTTATAAATTGTAATTCATGGACTATATAAAGTCATCTTGAGGCCCAACGGAAAACTGCAACCTAATCTAATTGTTTCCTCAGACTATTCAGTTAGTATACAGGGCGTATCAAAAAACGTTACACTTAAAAAAAAATGTCTAAATTGCATTTCAAAATATTTGGAAGATTTTTCAATATTTATTGATGCCCAATAGTCTCATCTATCAAGTGCAATCAACAAAACAAATTTTGATTCATGCTTGGATAAACACTGACGCTCTTTGTCCAGAGTATGAAAAATGACTTCGCCAAACTGAAAGAAGATGGAAAATTAAGCCAGCAGTACAAATAAGTGTTCCCATTCAAAGAAATTGCTCTTTTGCTCACAGTTTTGATTATGTTATGATAGTTTAGGAATTTCCTGGCGATTTTCTGTCACGTTTTAAATGATTCCATTGTGTTATGGAAGGTTGATTAACAACATTAAGATCTTTTAAGCACAGTTATCAGAAATCATGCACAGACATATCTAAACCACATGCCAGTGACTCAGTCAAGGAGAAAAGTCCAAAATTGATACATCCTCAGATCATTCAATCAATACCATCAATCCAATTAATCAATCAATCAATCCAATCAATCAGTCAATCACCCCCCCCCCCCCCAATTGGGGAGGTGATATTCCCTATGTCGATCTGCCACTTTGAACATGCATAGAATTGTGACTGACTGATTGATTGATTGATTTGATTAAATGAAGGAATGAATGATTGATGTATTGATGGATTGATTGATTGATTGATTGATTGTATAGTACAACTCTCACATACACTCTATATCCTATTCAATTTCTACTTAGCTGTATGTACCAAAAACAATTTCAAATTTAAAACCAAGAACAAGATATCTAAATTAAAACAACTCTACAAAACATAATTATTGTACCAAAAATGACAAGGGAAACAAAAAGCCACTATCAGCAACCATCCGTCCCATAGCGTGTGCATGGATGCGTCTGTTTCGTCGGCATGGGAACTGCTTGAACAAGTCCCCACGTCAGCAGGGAAGTCTTAATCTTTCCTGGGAACAGACGCCTCCTAATCTTACCTATAGAAACGCATGGAAATTGAAATATCCCAACTAGCTGGTAAGGGTTCCTATAGAGATATTAATACAATAGATTGATAAAAAGACACCAGAGGTGCAAAATTAAATGCATATTCCGTATACATGTATATATGTATGTATATATGAAGAGTTTGCAAAAACCGATATGTCCATATTTGCCAAATGGAGATATTTGCGATTAAAGGTCAAGAAAAATAAAGAGAATAATAAGAAAATGTTTGCTTCTTTTGACCATAACTTGAAAAATATACCTTTATATGAAGTGACCAATATATAATTTGAAAGGTATTATTTTGTACTTTATGACAGATATCGTACTTCAAAAATCTTCAAAAATGGACTTACCGGTTTTTGCAAACAAACCCTTCATATACATATATATATATATATATATATATATATATATATATATCTCTTGGAATTTTCCACGTGTTGGACTTCGAATGTTGTAATTATTAGAAGAAAGAGTCTCAAGTACGCCATGGATCCAACGATCACAAAAAAAAGAATTGTAATCATAGGATCCATGGCGTACTTGAGACTCTTTCTTTATATATATATATATATATATATATATATATATATATATTGTATTTATACATATATATATATATATATATATATATATATATGTATATCTTCATTTCCATTTGATTACCTAAGTTACAACATCAACATTGCAAGTCCAAACAAAACTTTTCTTTTGTTTGTCTTCGGTAATTTTTTGTGAGCGAGCGCAGCGAGCGAGCCAAAGACTTTTGCATTTCAGCTTTCAAAACATTGAATCCTTTATATCGTGAAGAATTTGATCCAGATTGGGCTGCGGCCTGATATTTGGTGGTACATCAGTGACTGTGATTGACTCGTGTATGACTGTCAATGTGCCTGAGGAGCTGTGTGTGTGTCATGCTACATTCTTCTCCTGGCGCTAGGGTCACACACGGCCGAGTCATAAAACGGATTTGATCCGGTTGAAAATGAGCCGGAATAGTCCCGGCGCGGATGATTATTTATGCGACAGTCACACACGGCACAACTCATATGCGGTTCGAACCGGGTCTAGTCGGATATCAATATTTAGGAATTGAAATCCGTGAAAATATTTTTGAACATGACCAAAAAAAAAAATTCACGGGCGTATCGTAGCCCCTGGAATCCATCAGGAAATGACAAGGGTTACAATGCGGGTCAATGCGGGTCTCTACTGCTCGAACCGGGTCGATACGGTAATTCCTTACGGACCAAGTACGAAATCTTGTCGTGTGTGACTCCAGCATAATAGCGATATCGTATGCATATGTAACTCATATGCTTTATATACATATATTTAGCCGGAAACAGCTTTCAATGTTTTTATTACGATGAGAACAGCTCTGGAAAAATGCTGCTGTAAGGGAGGGAAAATCTTGGTTTACCTTTCTAGCGGTGTAGTTACATTTTCATGTACTAAATCTACTCAAAACTCAGTGTTATTGAAAGCAAGCGACCATGAGTGAACAACACATTGGTTATAAACAAACCAGGGGAAAGTAAGTGTGGTTTTAAAAGATAAGAGACAAAAAGTTCTACTTGCTGCGGAACAGCGGCATTGAACATCTAACCTCACATCTCTGGAGTAACTTTTTTTTTTTCCTGTGGTGACAAAGGACAAGGTTTGGTTGACACTGCAAGGGCCCTTCAAAAACTTTCCTTAAAACGTCTGTGTTTGCTTGAATAATGATCACAAAGTAAACGGATCCTGGTGAAGGGGTATGGTTACCGATCGACTTTGGGCCTCCCATCCCCCTTTCTTACTTTTACAGATATCAAATCAATTCTATGATTATTAAAGTGATGAGCAATACCGTACGGGCGATTTCTTCTAGAAGCGTGGCATTGGTTGTTTCGAAATAGCATGGAGATAATAAATGTTCGGATGTAATCAAAAGACTGTATAGTAAAGCTCACGTTCCACCACACCGTTGGAATTTTCTCAGATCGGGGAGGATCGGGGAAAAAATAAGCCAATCTGGACACAGTACGATGTTAAAACACTCTGAGAGCGCTGTATTTACGACTACACGTGCTTGCTACGATGATTGGGAGTGAGACATTACAATCTCTGCAGCTTCGTTTAATAGAACGATGTAACTCCGCTCTCATTGCGATGTTCCCTATGTTATCCGATCTATGGACGCTGTATTTAAGATCTGAACGATCTATACGATGTCATCAGGCTGTTACCCCATTAAGAGACCTGCAAAGTACCCGATGTGCCCCGATGTACCCCGATTCGACTTCCGAATCCACAGTTAACTTATTAGCATGCAGAACCAAAGGGATCTTTCAACTGTTATTATGGACATCGGAGAAGATCCTTAACTCACTGTTTTTCTGAAGCAATTCATTATTAAAGATATCAATTATTGAAAATACATGTAGGTCAATTTTCATAGGTGAGATCGGGGAGACATTTTGAGAGAGTTCAAAATTTCTTCCATATCTGAAAAAAAAATCAGAAGGAATGCCCGCTCCATCCCTGTCCTCCGAACGGTGCTGCTGCGATGCTTCCGATCCCTGACGCTTTTGCCGCGCCCCAATGGAAGGAGGAAGGACAGGATGATTATCGTTAAGGCCTTATAGCATATCGTCACAGGTTTTATTTGACCTTCTTTTTAGCTCGTATCCTTAATTACTAAAATTTGATTCGTCCACATTCAGGTTGCTAGCTGAGGTGTGCAGTTCCACGGCGACTTGTGAAAGCACCACGCATCATTGGTCAAATCAAGCATTACTCCTATAAACATGCACGCACAACGACCCCCCCCCCCCCAGTCCCGAGCCAGCACACACACACACACACAAGCACAAAACAGATATGAAGATGTGCGTATACGGATCGAAGTTTTAACATGAGACGAAATTTCACCCCCCCCCCTTCCCCTCTCATCACTCCCTAATCACCTTTTGAACCAATATTTGATATGAAGGGAATAGTGATTCCAACACGGCGGCTGAAACACGCGATGGCAATCCACGTTTAATTGTTCATCAGTAATTAATGAGTTTCTTCGTGAAAGCTAGAAAGCATCAGATTCCGTAGTTGGCTATGGTAGGACATGGTGGCAGGAGTTTGGATCGTTTAATATTTTTCACTCAATAAAAATGATGTACTGAAACTATATGAGGAGATCCACCCCACTTTTCTTGAGTATAGCGCCTACGTATAGTAGGCATCAATACGAATTGGTCCTGTGGTCGAAAGATGGAATTTCTATTACTGTACCTGGGACCGAGGTATGGGAAAACAAAGGTAAGCTTTGTTAGAGCGTGTTTGATATAGGTCTGGAATGGTCATGATAGTAGCGTGTGTATGGAAAATATTATTGATATACAAACAATATCCATTGTATCTTGTCGTTTTGTTAGAGTTTAAGCTAAAACGAACACCTAAGATCAGAAAACGGTAGATAGATAGAGACGAATTTATCTGTATCTGGTAGAAAACATACTGACGTATTGTATATGAGGCTTCATACTTACCTTTAGTAGCGATTGAGTATCAATCAAATAGATTCATTTTTGGAGGCGGAAGGCTAACTAATCATTTAACAAGATTTGACATATGATTTTCAAGTGGTTGTTTCTTTATTTTTACATTGTTGTGTTAACGTACAATCAAACAATACAAAATGTAATATTTCTTTAGCCTGGCATCTATGCTGTGCGTAAAACGAAAGCGGTCATAGTGGTCATAGTTATGTTTTAGGTGCGCTTTTTGACCTAAATTGCGTATCGAGCAAAACAATTCTTCCCTCAAGAAACAACCCTTTTTCAGAGATTTTGATAAAGTGATTAAAAATTTGACAAATTAAAGCATAGAAGTGAGTTATAGACATTTTCCAATCCTCCCTTTAAACTTATTGTCCAAAGTACTTCAATACCAGTTCTGTTCCCACTCCCCCGAAGAAAAAAGAAGTTAATTTTTATATATTTTCAGTTCCTAACTGATTTCAAGTTTCCATGGTTGTTTAAATAACGTTTTATGTCTGTATTCATATTCTTTACTTACATTCTGTATTTCGAACTGATTATGTCCCAATTTCAAGGCTTTTAAAAATTGTGATTTCGTATTTATTTTATTTTGTTTTGTTTCCACTGATGGTAATTATGGGAATGACAAAATGATAGTGATTTCTTTGTCAATTTGTTAATTTATTTATTCATTCATTTATTCTTGCCGTTTTCCTTGAGCAGGATTTTCTTTTCATCTCACGTGGAAACGCTGTTGCCACTAATAATAATTATAACTATAACTATGATGAAATGATGGCGATTTATTCTAAATACTTATTTTTTCAGATTCCTTTTAAGAAGAGAAGCTCTTTCAGCTCACTCGGAGATGCTATCTCGAGGGACCCTGTAAGGCATACAAAATACAATTTTCGTTAAAAAAACAACAACAAAAACGAAACCAATTACTTGAAGACACGGTAACAAAGAGTGGGCACAGGTACAAAACTATTAAAAAAAACAGAAAAAAGTCTATGAATGTATCTGCACTTAGCATTTATGCAACGTTCATTCATATTCGCCCAGAAATCAATGAATTTGATTTGCCATTGTCGAGGACATATTTTTCAAAATCTATCATTCTCTTTTGTCGGCCCTAGTAAACTTGTGAAAATCTCCAAATAATAGCATAACAGAAGCTCTGAGTTCAAATACTTTTAATCTCATTTTTTTTTCTGAGTGTGTGTGTGTGTGTGTAATGTGTGAATTTCTATATCACCAAATTTTATTATCTTAGTTCTTATACTTTAAATCTCATTTTGTGTGTGTATATGTGTGTATGTGTGTGTGTGTGTGTGTGCTTGAATCACTGAGGATCTTTGCAAGCAGTAATTTCATTTTGTTGTCCATTGTTATTAATTGTTCTTGATTTTTTCAATTCAACACAATTGTTCCAATGTGTAGCCAAGTCAGCTGCTTTGTTTGTGTCTGTGTGTCCTATTGCGTGCGTATGATCTGTTTCACGTCTCCCCTGTTTCACAGGCAATTTACCGTATCCTTTTGTTTGATCAACACTATTAGTTACTGCTCATGGGAGGACCGCGTTCTGCAGGCTAGGCTTTTCAGCTCTTTTCTTCATTTCCAATAACTCTTCTTCGATGCAATAGATTTACAGTTTGCTTATGTATTCTCTTAAACGTTGTTCCTTTCAATTGTACAAATGAGCTGCATTGATTGCGCATGCATATGCATAGGTCATATCGTACCTGTATACTCTTTTTGGAAGTGAAATATAGTGAAATAATATGTTGTTATGTTTTATAAAATGGGTTCAAGAACGTAGCCAATAGGAAGCGCTGAAATGAGTCACGTGGGCTTTGATTACTTTAGTACCATTGCACTGCAGTACAGTACCAGTGCGCACTCAATCAGTTGTTACAAGTGCGTCGCGCGCTACTATACGCGCTGTCAATCCTGTAAACAACTTCTAGTTCGGGCTGCCGGCCGGCCTTTCTTGTGTGTATAACATATTATGTGGCGTACGTATACAGTACTCTTATACGTACGTACAGTACTTTACATGTGCGGGATTTCCGAGTGCGACGTGCTTGACTCGACTCTCTCGAGCGAGTGCTACATGTAGCTGACTGGTCTGACCCACAAAGGTACGTGAAAAATGCTGTTAGTTTTCGACCCATTTTATAAAACAAATGATGCACAGGATTATTTCGTGGCGTTAGTGGAGATGTAGCTCACTCTCGGGTATTTACAATGTAGTGCAACATGCACTCGGCTTCGCCTCTTGCATGTTTCACAATTGTAAATACCCTCGAGTGCGCTACGCCTCCACTAACGCACTCTATCCTGTGCATCATTTGTATAATAATTGGCTGCAATATTTTCCCAGACGACGATGTATGCTGTAGTGTAGCATTTTTTTTTTTTTAGCATTTCAGCCAATAAATCTTCCTTTCTCCCCATTTTTTTTTTGCACGGTGTGGTCTATTATCTCTAGGCTCGTTGTGCCTCATCATCCAACTGCCATTATAATTTTCCCCACATTTTGAAGCACCTAATATTTTAGTCCTTACACTTAATTCTGATATGAATTTGGCGTTGTGACAAAATTGGAAGCATCCGACAGTTCTACTTATTTTGCTAATATGAAAATGGTCTCCGGAATTTCAAATTTCATTATGCGAGATTTCATTATTCGAGAAAAGTGGAATATGTTGGATTTTCTTTATTCCTTCTTTATATTGTTGTACACATGTGACATCACAAGCTATACTAAGTAGTCTTCTTATCCAGCCTGGAGTGAGCAGAAACTTCAAAAACACATTACTTTTGATCTCACTGATGCGTTCTACTAATACTGCTGCATTTACTCAATCCACATGTCTACGAAGGTGAACTTGTCCTTTAATAGTTTGCCGGCACAAACCCTTGTTGGTCGAAAAGGATTCTGCGCCAAGACTACTCTATGCACCAGCGATACCTGGCACTGCAACCTCTCACGACAACTTGTTGGCAGAAGCTACAACCATGGATCATACGTTGTAGTAGGGTCCATGCTACAACACAGGGCGGTATGGGACAGTGCCAGAGGGTGGTGCATGTAGTAGTCTTGGTGCAGACTCCCTTACGACCAACAAGGGTTTGTGCCTGTAAACAGATTTACTCTCTTGTTTGTACCCTGGCGTCCTTCTCTTACCATGGCCGTCTCATGGTACAATCGTTGCTTCAGCAGATTCGATGATCATGCTTTCTACGTGCATTCTGGTTGTGTGTTGTTGCCATATAGCAACGGTATATACTGAGGAGGAACCATGGAAGCGTATACGGATGATACTTATTAATAATGCTAATGAATCAGTTACAAGAGCTCAGTTTTCCACGTTTTCTAATATTGTAGGATTATTGAGCAAAGCATCATCGTTGGAAATCTTTTTTTTTTTTCATCCCCCCTATTTTTTTACCCCGACATTGGAATGCTGAGGTGGTTTGCTTTAAATTGTCTATTTCATTTTATATCTGAAAGGTTGTTACGTACCACGAGCGCATGTACAGCTGATAGCGACTACTTCATCGGCTTATGCATCGTGCTCTTTGCAATGCATGAATGAAGCGGGATGTATTTATACGTGCATGAGTTGTGACTCTCTCACACAAGGGACCTTCACTTTGTCTCCTGTCTGACGAAATGCAATTATTTGAAAAGATCCCAAACACTCTTTTTTTCAACAACAGCAACAACAAATAACAAACAACAAACAAGCAACAACAAAGCAACTGGAAATGTATGAGTGGTCAAATGAAAAGAAAATTAAATTTAACGTCTAAAATTAGAACTCTTTGGCCAGTTTAACTGAAATCTTGATGTTATGTTACTGTAAGTTTCGACAGACATTTAAACTTTTTAATCAAATACGTTTTTTTTTTTTCTTTTAAGGCTATAGAAAGGATACAGCAGTTTTGGGTAATTTTAAGATTTCAATGAGATTTCAAAATGTAAAATGACAACATTTGGGATTTTTGTTTTGGATTTATTGAACACAAATTACTATAACGGACGTTTTTAAAACAAAAAACTCCGTTTTTCGATTAAGAAGCTACAAACATGAACACTTGAAAATATATTTTCAAGCATTAGGTCTTTTAAAGTTCCCGAAAGAGGGGTTAGATCCCCGGCTAGAAGGCCCCCATACACTAACTTTTGTCAAGCTGCTTGCATCATTGTTTCCGTGCGGACAGGTATCCCAATCAGCATATAAATTTAGCTCAGGTGGATTGCAGGACAAAGCCGCGACTCCTATAAATCGAGTGAAACGAAAGACTCAAACCTTAGAATTATATTTAATTCTACACCAAGTTCTCCGTGTGAGTGATCAGGTGAACAGAAAATTTAAAGTAAAACACACACACACACACACCCACGCTCGACTCAAATGTATGCTTTCAATTTCGTGTTTGAGCGGCATAATGGTAAATTACAGCCAAACAATCATTCGCTATCGAGCTAATAGCGCTGATCTCCTGCAATGTCTGTGGCACCCTTATTCATCATCGATTAAACTAATCCTTTGAGATAGACAATACTGCACCTCGAATTCAAGATCGGATGAGACTGTGCATAATTATGGACACTATCATGACAAAGGACTGTGCGCTTATTGCAATCAGTCCCAGCAAATATACTCATCAATCCATAGTAGACACTACTTAAATATATGCATTTGTGATATGAAACCCACAGTCTGCATACCTATTTTGAATAAGTTGTCCACGTGTTGGTGTACAGCAATAAAAACATCAAAAATAAAACTGAAACGTTCATGGTGTATTCATCAACAATATATTTCGGTACACAAGTAAACTGTTGGTTAATACAGCATGATCTTGGTTTCAATTTTACTTTTGAATATATACATATATAGCAGAACTAGAAATAGCAATACAAATGTCACAATAGAGGAATGCATTTAGAAAATGCCAATTGCCTTGATTTTGATTCAAAATCTAAATTTTCGGGGACCTCCCCCTTCCTTTTTAGCACTTTCAACCCTGACGAAGGAGAGACCCTCGAAAATTCGGATTTTGAATTAAGATCAAGTCAACTGACATCAATGCATTCCTCTACTGTGACATTATTGCTATTTATATTGTTGAAATGTCTTTGTGTGTGTGTGCGCGTGTGATTGTGGGCTTGTGTAACAAGTACATAAATGCGCTACAGAGCAAGTACCATACCTTAATTACATTCTCTTTTATTCATCTACCGCAGGCCTTCATTAACCTGTTTGTTCTGTTCCTCGTTCATATTGGAACATCGCCAGGTAATTATGAATTAGCATTCATCCAAAAATATTCCGGAAAGTGATTCCAATGACCGACAAAGGGCTTCGAGGCTAGCTAAGGCTAATGGTTTTACCTTATTATCAAGCACATCTAATTTCATGAATTCTTCATTAGACCATCGATAGTTTTCGCGCCAGAAATCATCATCTTATCCATCAGTCTAACAACGTATAAGCGTATCATTTCTTGGAGGAAGATAAGAGTCGGTTATTTCCAATTATTCTCACAAAATGGGAAAATATGGTTATTACAGCACTGACAGTTGACTTTGATCATTACTAGAACAAGTCGCGAAAGTAATGATTAGTTGCAAATTTAGCAATTAAGAGCTTGTAATCATCCTACAACCATATCACGTAATAGAATGTAAAATTATGACCAAAAGGGGTGAACAAGATTGTTATTCTTACTGCTGATGTAACGACTATAAATTGGAGTAATCACAAGCTGCAAAATCAGAGAAACGAGCGCTACTCTCCTAGTTTGCCTTTTCATCGTTAAACCGCATTCTCTTGCTATCGGTTCAGTAAAAATTTCAACGGTTAAATGGTGAAGATTGTCGAGGGTAAGTACTTCAGAGGAAAAAAGTGTCAAGGGTGCACTTGCAAGGAGTAAAAATGCTAAGGGTAGAAACGTCCTGGGTAAAATGAATAGATAATATATATGTATATTTGTATTGTAACGAAATTCGGTGGAACCGATTCGATTTAACCGTTTCGATTATAATTTGTTATGATCGATTGTGCCTATAGCATAGAAAGGGGGCACGATTGGAACGTTTGGCAAATGCTGTAATGTGGTAGTGCATTATTATGAGTTTTAATATTTATTATTAGATATGTGGTTACTTGTTTGTCATGGGCAAGTTTGAATTATTTCAATACCAACTCCGGTTTAGACCGATGATACATGCCGAATTAAAGTAACCATGTACAAGAGATACTGCTAAAATATATAATCGTTGTACGAATTTAATAACCACGCCAACATTGCAAATAATTTGAACAACTACTGCGGGTATTTTCCGCACGCTCACGGCCGTGCGGGATTGCCTCCTCATTCCGCGATAGGAGGAGAGGCATATAAAGTGGCCGTTGTGTGACATAGTCCGCAACAAGCAGCCCGTGTATGATACATTTCCAATGTGTTGTTAATGTTCACTTCTTTGTATAATAAACTGTACATATGTTCCTGAATTGCTGTCCTCACTGTGTCTTCTTGAGGGTTCTGCCATAATACAACAACTTGGAGAATGGTGGTACATGTTCCTGAGTTGGAGCGCCGTTACTGAGAAGACCAACTAGTAAGTCATTGGATTTCGGGTATAATGGTAATGTGACTTGTCGCATAGTCCGTGCCCAATCCAAGTTCCAGTCGTCGCCGTTGGATTTTGGGTAAATTGGTAATGTGACTTGTCGCATAGTCCGTACCCAATCCAAGTTCCAGTCGTCGCCTGAGGAAGTTGGTAACGGTGCGATACAGCACTTTACCCCGTGCCACCAACGATACCTGTGCCACCATATGGTTGTGAAAGGTGTTCCACGTTAGCGTGACTGAGTTGGTAGCAGAGTTGGTAGCAGAGTTGGTAACAGGTGTTCCACGTTAGCGTGACTGAGTTGGTAACAAAAGTTGGTAGCAGAACTTGGTAGCAATAGTTGGTAGTAAAAGTTGGTAACAAAATAAAGGGCTTTTTACACTTGTAAATTTTTGCTTAGCCCCGGACTATCGGTGGGGCTAAGGGGGGGCCTTAGCCCCACCGTTGGTACGGGACTATCCTTAGCCCACTTTCTGTTTACACTCGTTTTTGCCAAAGTGGGCTAGCCCCACCGATAGTACGGTACTATCTGGCCCTGCAAAATAGCAGGGGTTAGCACCGCAATTGCGGTGCTAGCACCGCAATTGCGGTGCCAAGCAAGTGAGTGTAAACAGAACGAAAAAATAATCCTGGGCTAAGCGGCAGAGACGAAGCCGAACCCCGCCGACCAATCAGAAACGAGATGACAATGAATATGCATTTTTAACAACGCTTATCGGGTCGGGTCACAGAACATATCACGTGACTTCCGTCTATTCTCGCGCGCCCACTTGAATACGTAAACAGTACAACTACAGCTACTACACAGATACAGTGTAGCATGTATGTTCTACTTTCGACAAAATTCTACAAATTCTGCAAAGAAAAAAATCTCACTGTCTGGATTTGAGGTTCAATCATGGAATCGAGGAATCTTCTGAACGGTATCATGTTTATGTTGCACATGAGGAAAATGAGAAACGAGAAGAGGAGGAGAAAAACACTGCAGAGAAGGATTCGACGTCGTCGCTGCTTCACCCGTGCCCAAAGCATCGAGAGGATGCATTTCGTCTGCATGTTGTCGGCGGCGATCATCATTGGACTCGGGTTCACTGTGCCCCCGCAAGTGCATCTGCGAGAGAGAGGAGCATGGAGTCTCCCGAAGAGTGATCACTGGTGGCGTGTTGTTGTGTGCCAAACATTCACGGAAGATGACTGGATGGCAAACTTCAGAATGTCCAAGCAAACTTTCAACTACTTATGTCAGAAACTACGTCCATCTATACAAAAGATGGACACCAGACTCCGGAGTGCAATAGGGGTAGAGCAAAGAGTGGCAATCACAGTCTGGCGACTTGCAACTAACGTTGAATATCGCACTATTGGGCAGCTATTTGGTGTCGGTACTGCTACTGTTTGCAAGATTGTTCATCAGGTGAGATAATTTATTTCATTTTTATTATAGGAAGATTGTATTTCATGAAGACTTCAATGAATGTCCCCATGCAGTCCCCACGTAACACTAAGCTAACCTTGACCATATAATACCATACAGACTGTACCTAACGTTAGAGAGAGTAGAACAGTGAAAAAAATTACTTTATAATAGTCTAACGTTAGTATATCCTATCTCAGTTCAGGGCTAAACATATCCTAAAATGCAGGAAGACATGGCTATTTAATATTCATACATCAAATAATCATGACACAAGTTTAATTCTGGCCGAAGCTTCTTCGTGGTTGGCATGTTTAGTCTAGTTTTAAAAGTGTGTGTGTGTGTGTGTGTGTGTGTGGGGGGGGGGGGGTTAAGCTGGCAAAAGAAGGCCCTGTTAATGACATGTATTATGTGTGAATGAGGATAATGAATGAAAGAAAGAAATGGGAGTATATCTTATACAGTGGATTAATTCAGAAACCGGCAAATATTGTATTGAAATGATGTCTAATTAAACATTTGTTTCTCATGGAATTCAACGACAAGCAGAAAGAGAGCTGAATGAAACTGAAGAATATTATGGGCTGATGGTATAACATTGCACTGTCAATGACCCATCACTCAGTGTCGGCAATGAAACTTTATGCAAAGCATTGTTGCCATAGAAAAATACAAGTAACAATTTTTTATTCATTTGTTTTATTATTATTTGTATCCTCAGAATAAGTTATATTACATCAGATATTCAGTTAAAAGCTCTATTATTAATCAAAGTTTTATCCTGTTTACTTGACCCTCTTTGCAGGTGTGTGAGGCTATCCGAGACACACTAGCTGCTTCGATGATCCGAATCCCGAGAGGTGACGCAGCGGCTGACGTAGTGCGTGAATTCGAAGTCAAATGGGGCTTTCCTCAGTGCTTTGGGGCAATTGATGGCAGCCACATTCCAGTACAGTCACCAAAGGAATTCAGGGCTGACTACTATAACCGAAAAGGTTTTTATTCTATTGTCCTGCAGGGGCTAGTTGACCACAGATACCGATTCATGAATGTAAATTTTGGCTACCCAGGTAGTGTACACGATGCCCGTGTTTTTGCAAACTCATCTGTGTTCCAGCTTGGGAATGACGGTGAACTGTGTCCAAACATTCAGAGGGAAATAAATGGTGTGGATGTGGAGCCTGTTATTCTTGGGGATAGTGCTTATCCCTTGCTGCCCTGGTTAATGAAGCCTTTCCCTGATAATGGGCAGCTATCACGTGAGCAGCGCCAATACAACTACAGGCAGAGCAGGGCACGGATGGTAGTGGAAAACGCCTTTGGAAGACTCAAAGGCAGGTGGAGAATCCTCCTGAAGCGAAATGATACCCACATCGCATTTCTTGGCAATCTCGTGCTCGCTTGTGTTGTGCTGCACAACTTGTGCGAGTCAGCTGGGGAGGACTTCGATGAACAGCTCCTTGCTGGAGTAGATGCAGTAGCAGGACATGGCCCTGCAGGACACGATGACCTAGTCGGAGGCAATGCAGTTGACATTCGCAATGCTTTCATGCACCACTTGACAGAGGCTTAATTTTTTTTTCATAATGGACAATAAGGTTATTTGATTTTATTCTTTTTTATTATGGCTCCATTACCTCTTCTTATTCTTATTCTTTTTTTCAGTTACTTTAGTAGCACAACCATCAATTTGTTTTCCATACAATTGCAGTGATGCAGTCATGTAATGCAGCATTATCCCACTTCAACAGTAACACATATGCAGTTCCTTTACTTTTATGAGTCAATCGAATGTAAATATAGACCAAGTTAAAATGCATTTCTCTCATGATGAGTCTTGATTTGCATCAATTCAAAATGAAGTGCAAGTTTAGATTAAGGAGCTTGGTGTAGGGTATGTTTTTGTTTAGTTTTTCTGCTTTTTTCTTTGTGTTTAAGGCATTTGTTTGCGTCATGAGAACTTGAATAGAAAATAAGTCAACATGAGATATGCATTAATATTGACATACACTGAAACTAACAAAAAATGATAGTTCACAAAAGATTTGATTATATTTGATTTAGGCTACTGGTATGCAACATTTAAACAACCTTTCGTATGAGAAAACGTGCATAGCAAAAAAAAATTGGTTTCTGAATTGGTTTTTAATATTTGCTTTTTGCACAACACTTTCCTGATGTTTTAGGGACAATTTTTTAAGACACAGTAATAGCAGGCAGATCTACACAAAGCTCTGATTTCAAAATTGAAAACAATCTTAATCAATGCCTTTAATTGCCTTCTCCAGTCAAGTGTAATTTTAGAAGTGTTTTATACATGACCGAAGTGTACTAGCTCTTAGCAATTATCATACATGTTATTTGAATGATTTCCATTACACTGGGGGATGGAAGACGAGAATTACCTGTATAGTATACACCCATAACAAATCCGCCATGGCTGGATCACAATCTTTTCTGTTTATTCCTCCTCAGGAATAGCAGTGTTTCTGCCTGTATGTGTGGCTATATCAGTTTGTGAAGCTCCAAAATTTGCAATGCATATTACTCAGAGTAAATTATGGAGTGAGTTCTGAATATGTGAACGAAATTTAATCAGAATAAGCATGATTGTACTGATGAGGCTACTTTTGTTGAATTTTGCTTAAAGATAGAAAGCACTGTGATGTAGAGTACACAAAGTGATGGGCAAATGTTAATGATAATCATTACTCTGGCACATACGTGTAATAGCAGATGTACTTATTTTCACATCGTGTAAAAAAAATGTATCTTTTATGCCATGTATTAGTATTCCAGTGTGTTGCATTTTGTTTTCATAGTGAAGTTGATTTTTTTTTTTTGTAGATGTATAGTATGATTTTATAGAAAAATGAAACTTTTACATGCTTACTAATTGCTCACTGTGAATGCTCCATTTCAAGAAAATGCACTTTCTGGAGATAAGGAACAGTTTGTATAATTCATCAATACTAGCTATCTTTTAATTGTCATAACACACAGAGGTTACTCAAGCTTGCATGAGAGCAGAATATGAAATAAACACCAGCATATCCTCACGTTCAGGTTTATATCCATAATTTCCTCTTTTATGCAGCCAACAGAATTGGAGTGGAAGTTTCTGTATTCATATCATTGCTATTCTCATCTAAACTACAATTGTATACAGTGGACTCTCGTTATAACAGTCCTTGGGCACAGTGAAATTACTTTGTCAAATCAAAATGTTGTTCTAAATATCTGATATTTAAAAAAAAATTAACCTTAACAATACTTTGAACTTTGCGACCAAGAAAATTACTTTTCAAATTATGAGGATTTTTTGTATCAGTGTTCTTTATAACGAGAGTCCACTGAAGTATATTTAATGTGTGGCCGTTGTGTGTACTTGTATGTGTGCAGTGTTCTCATCATGCGATTGTGTATGGGTGATAGTCATCATGGGTTGTGCATTTGTCTGTGTTTGTTTCAAAAAGTTGAGTTTGTGTTGTCATGTCATTTGTGTTCATCATTATTAAATTTTATGAAAAATTTAACCTAAACGTGCAGAGTCAGTAACAATCTTCATACACTAAACTTAATGTAGAAGGGTTTTAAAGATAACATATATGTAAAAATCTATTAATTATGCAAACATGAAAGCATGCACATATGCATCTGGCGGACACAAGTGCACAAACTACATTGTATTATACAAAGGCACTCATGTAACACACATGCATGAACCTGTGTACACAACCGTACATAAATACGTACATACATGCATACTTACATACACCATATGCAGTCATGAAGACTCAGACGCATCCTTAGCACACATTCACACACACACACGCACACACACACATACACACACACACACACACACACACACACACACAATCACTCAATCAGACACAATTATAGATTAGCAGGGCACTGATTCCCTAGGTCACAGGCTTGTATTTCTCGAGTTCATTGCATTTCTAAATCCCACATCAAAATGACAATAACGTTCATGAACATGTTACATCAGGATTTCTTTTTTGAACTTTTATTTAAAAAAATAAACAATAGATTCATGTTGTAGAGATATATGTGAAAGAAGTTATAAACACATGTACAAACTTGGCAAGGTGTTGAAAACATGCAGACAGTTTCTGGCTTAACATAAAAAATATGTTGCACATTAATGGCAAGGTGCTGAATACATAGATTTGTTGGGTTATTGGGAGTTTCATCATTGTAGCAGCATACACAATGCAAATACTGCCTTGTCAATACAGATTTTTCTTGTGATCTTTCTTCCTACAACACAACTTGGCATACTTGACTTTTACTACAATATAACTGTGATTCATGTACCACCAGCAAAGCTTTAATCTATTGTTATCGTAACTACCGGTATGCCATTCTACTTTGCATAACAAAGAACTTTGATATTTCAACAAAGATATAATAATAATAATAATAAGTACAGCATTTGAAATGCGCCTTCGATCTAGTATCCTATATGTTTTATTTACAAAAGTTAGATCTAAATCTGTATAAAAGATGTATCACCAGGTATAAGTAAGACCTGAGTTAATCAAAGACAGTGGTCATGTTTTGCAGCTTTGGCCTCAATGTCACTTTCAGCAAAATTTCATGTCAGTACTCAATACCTTGATATCCTTTTTCCTACAACACAACTAAGCATACTTGGCATTGCTGAAATATGACTATCATGCATATACCACTAGCAAAGATTAATATAGAAGTATTGTAAGTATGCTATGCTACAGTGCATATCAAAGAAACCTGATAATCCAACAAAGATATAAGGGGTTGAAAAGGGGAATGGATATGCTTAACGAACAAAAGTTATTATCTAGATCTTTGGTTACTATGAACACAAGATATGGCACCAGGCATTAGTGAGAGCTAAGCTAATCAAAGATTGCATGGTCAAGATTGGCCTTTGTCACTTTCAGCAAAAATTTTTGTCACTACAACTTGCACCTTGACTAAGAGAAAAGCAGCCTGAACAACTAAACACACAAAAATATGAAATTTCTGCTACGCAAACTCGATTTAAGGGCCCTAGAATTATTTTACTTTAATTCATTTAGTATTGTTTTTTTTTTATAGCATTGTGTCTTCACCAAATAATCATGTGGTGCTGGTATTGCTTACAATTAATGTATCTGATGCAAAATATCCAACTTGTTATACTTGTTATAAGTCCATGGTCTTCGCTTTCATCATGTTGATGTACACATTTAATTTGATTTTTCTTCCACGAGGGAAGGAACCTGTGGTGACTAGATGTGGCAGGGAAATAAAGCAAATAAAACATTTATCAATAATCATTACAGTAATACCAATCTCAATCATAATAATCATAATATTAATGAAAGTAATAATGATAGTAATTAAAATAATAAAAAGAAGACACTTTGAGATTATCACTATGGGGGGAAAATGATCTTCGTATAAAAGAAGATCATGATAATTCCAGACAATTTCGTAATCAACGTCATTAACTCTTTATGCGCCATGGTGGAAACCCCGTGTGCCATGTTATTCTGAGACACAAAGGTAGTCATGCTTTGAGAAAGAATTTTGTTTTTACAATTTGTATAACTTCTACAGATTTCTCTAAAGGGGGACATAATAGTGAGCATCGTTAAAGAGGAATGTCAAAATTTGCTTCGATATAAACTGCATGACAAATCTATTTTCAATTTTTCTTTGGGATGACCAGTTGCTACATTACTGTTGAAGTCATGGCTTTGCACATAAAACCGTGTCAGAAGCTAGGATGTATACGCAAATCTAGTTGGGAACACCGCTTAATAGTCAATCACCACATAGAATGCAAGCCATATGTGGGAGGAACAAAAGCGTGAGAAACGCTTTCATTGTACCGCGGAATTAGCGATTTATCAATTGGATTTGGCGGTTTTGTGTGTTAAGCAGAAATTGCGAAGTTGGCACGCCGTCTACTGAGTCAGACGTGCGAACATGTCACATAAAGAGTTAAATCAAAAGTGCCTCATACAGACTTGGAAATTTTGTGGTCCTTGAGCAAAGAATTTGATACTCTGAAAACAAAACAAAACAGAACAAAACAAAACCCCACAAAATGCCAAAAACACCTATGATGACAGAGGAGCCATTAATGTAGCAATGTAATATCATTCTAAGGCAAGATGCTTTTAAAACAAGTTCACCTGTCTAGAGGTGATTTTTTTTTTTTTTGGGGGGGGGGGGGGGGGTGGGGGTTGCTTCCTTAAGCACCAAATCATGCAGTCTAATACATGTCACCTCCGTGTTCAATGAGATTTGTTATGAAATTTGAAAACATTATTTCCTCATCTCAATCACTATAGTGGAACTTCCTACCCAGTTTAACCAATTCATACATGATCAAAAGCATGTCTGAAAATTATCTGGAGTTTTCCTTTAATTTTGAGATGCAGGCCTTCATTTCCCAAAAATCCCAATGTATATCTTCCTTATACTTGTATGGTGATGGATTCTCACATTCGAAACCTCCCCTACCCCCGCATAAATAGATAGACAAAAAACATCATTAACATTACTACATTCTAAGAAGTGTTGATGTTAACTGATACTAAAAATGTTAACGATTTTCATCTGAATAAGCCTGAGTTGAAAAAAACAACAACACAACACAAAACAAACAGAAAAATCCTTCACAAACTAGAATGAAAGACCTGTACTACACAATCAAGTTATAAATCAAAGAAAGACTGCCCCTGCTGATTAAATGACACATTTTCTCGTGACTGTGTACTTTGACCAAACATCTGTCCCAACATTTGGAACATCCGAATTTCGTGCTCGTGATCCTCACGACGTCGCCTTTCCTCCCTCCTCTCTTCGGCTTCCTCACGTCTCTCCTGCCATTCCATGTACTCTCTCCTTGACCTGTCCTGATGGTCTACCAGCTGCTTTACCAGCTTCTCTACTTGATCTTCCCTGGAACTGTCTGGTTCTCTCCTCTTCTTCCTTCGGACCTTAAAAGGGAGAGAGACAAAGAGGAAGAAAAAAGAGGAAATATAGACTGTTAGCTGAATATACAGTATCAATAGCACTACAAAAATGTTTAACAAGAAAATAAATACCAAACCAAGCCATGTAATCTGTTACAACTGCAATCGGATCTTTTTTGTCCCTTTTATATGTTGACATGATGGTAAAATTCAAAATAAACCAGGATCCAGAAATTTTTGAAGTAAATTACTAGCTATACGAAATAGATAGACTATTAGATTTGAAGTGATCAAGGCTTGTGATGTTTTCTGAAAAAGCTCAAGATCATCAAATGTACTGGATTTCATTAGAGATGAGAGATTTTGATTTCCCCTGTCAACAAAGATTGTGAGTGATAATTCTTCCATTTTTCTTGATAATTTACTTAAAGGGATCGAATAGTTTTGGTTGAGACCTAATTACAGGTTTCTAACATTTTTTGGGGAGATAATGAGAAACCTCTTATGAAATATGAAAGAGCCGTTGAATTCCATGAGGAATTCAACGTTTATTTGATGAAAATTGGTTTTGAAATGGCTGAGATATCCAAAACAGAGCGATTCTAACAAAGTGTGGGACCCACACTTTATCACGATTGTTTTGTTTCACTTTGTTTTTGGATGTTTCAGTCATTCATAACCCGATTTTCATCAAATAAACTTTGAACTCCTCCTAAAAGGGTATGCTCTGTACTATTTCATATGCGTTTTGTTGGTATCTCACAAAAACTTAAAAGCCCAATTCTCATCTCCACCAATACTGTACTATCCCTTTAAGCAGGGTCTCTCTTGTCATACTGTTCCTTTAATTTCATCAAATTAATTGAATCTTTACAAACTTGGTCATGGGGAAATGCAGGATTTCACCTTCTTTTTTTAACAACATCCAATACCCATGAATTCAGCTGGATGTTGTTGAAATTCTTACTGTTGAATTTGGAGTTGCAGTCAAGCCATCAGAAGATGAGGGCCCAGGAACAGACTCAGCAGAACTCTCTCCAGCTTGGGATGGGGGAGTCTCCTTCTCAGACTCAGTGGTGCCTGTATCACTAGCAGCACCTGATTTATCATTCTCATCATCACTTTCCTCTCCTTGGATGTCAGCAGTGTCTACAAGGACCTATAGATATGAAGACAAGATACCCTGTATGTAACCATCACTGTTTCATGAATGACGAACAAATATTAGTAGTGGTAGGGCAAATACTGCACATCATTCTTCTATAAAATCAATCACAAACATCAAAGTTCTGTATTATAAATACTAATACCTTCATCATGTAATCAAGGGGATGGCCGGCCCCCAAGCTTTTGATCACCTCCTCTGCACAGTTGTACTAATATCATTAAATTAGCTCTTTGATATGTTCTAGATATCTAAAATTTAAGTTGTACCAGTATGCATAGTTTTTAAAAATTTTGTGGAAATATAAACGAATGCAATGAAATGAAATTTTCATTGTTACACTGCACTACATCCATTTGTCATTGTAGAGTTCCTTTGAATTATGGTAGACCGACATGCGCATGTAGATCTCGTGATGTGTTTAATGGCCACTGCTAAAACATGTTACTAGTGTTGTTTAAGTGTCATCGCTATTTATACAGCGATATTATTCTGGATGGGGGTGTTTCATAAAGCTGTTCGTACAGTTACAAACAACTTACGAGCAACTGGTGATCAGTTCTTGTGCTGAATTATGGAAATTCTGATAAGTATAGCACATCAGAACTGATCACCAGTCGCTTGTAAGTTGTTCGTAACTTTACGAACAGCTTTATGAAACACCCCCCACTGCAGGTCCGGCAGCATACTGATCCAGCCCTGTTTCATAAAGTTGTTCGTAAAGTTACGAGCAACTTACGAGCGACTGGTGATCAGTTCTTGTGCTGAATCATGGAAATTCTGGTAAGTATAGCACATTGAACTGATCACCAGTCACTCGTAAGTTGTTCGTAACTTTACGAACAGCTTTATGAAACAGGGCCAATATGTGGTGAATTATTGATAGCCATAGCACATCGCAACTGATCACCAGTTGCTCGAAAGTTGTTCCTAACTTTACGAACAGCTTTATGAAACACCCCCCAGATCCAGAAACTACAGTAAATTACATGAGTATATAGGGGCTTAGCCTACAACCTGAATCAGAAGAATGATAATCATAAATTCATGGCAGTTGACATACCTCTGGATCAATCGATGGTCGATGACCAAGAACGTCGTCTAGCAGGTCAAAAAAGGGGCACGTTTGTCTCCCGGCCCCACTCTTTTCGTTGTTTTTCTTTGCATCCTTGTACTCCTTCTTCAGCTTTTTTAGCTTATCCCGCAACTGATCTGAACTCCGGCGGTACCCGGCTTCTTCCATGCGGGCAGCTATGTCACGGAACACTTTCTTGTTTCGCACCGTCCCGTCCAACTGCTTCTGGACTTCCACGTCGGACCACAAATTCAAAAAGAAGATAACCTCATTGTCATCCCAGTTTGCTCGCCTGTACACTGGAGGAACCTCTGTGGCTGCCATTTCCACTCGTTAGTTGAGATACAATATAAATGACAGCTGATAGTGATACGAAGATGATGAGACTTTAGGCTTCACATAAGAAATATCAGTACGGCAGGTACAGGTATGTATGATTCGTGAGTACGTGAGCGAATGATCCGATGTACACATGGGCCATTCTCCGAAAAGGGGCACCAAAGGGCATTTTTGTGTCTCCAACCTTCTCTAGGCCATAAAACACGATTTTTTCATCAGGAAACCAATTTTTTTACTTTTATTTATACTAGAGAATATAATGAGTAAAATCAAAATCAACTGAGGTCACAGCACCTCATGAAAAAATTATATACGACAACATGAAATATACATTTGTTGATTTTACCCATGTCTCCAGCCTACTCTGTGATTATATTTCACGCTCTCGCTCTTTACCGTAATATCAGAAATCTATGTTTTGTTCACTAATTTATAGTGCCTTCGGTGCCTAAATAAAAAAGCATAATGCTTAGCGAAAAAAGGTTTGTATATTTTTTTCTGCGATCTTAGCGATGGTGTCTCCAAATCTCCATAAGATACGTTACTTTTTGTATGACGCCCTAAAAAATATGAAGACAATAAAGCAGTGATCTGTATGTCGGTCTAGTGAATGAAATCCATTTCAACATTATATAAATACAAATAGTGTATTCTGAAACTCTATAATGATAAATATATTCAGATACAAAGTTTGCAATTGTGTATGTTACGATAAGCTGAAATAAGATACGTTACTGAAACTTTGCTCTATTACAGAAAAAGTACTTTGTTGATAGAGTTATAATGCATTTTTCTTTAAAGCACTTTACATTGCTTGTATTCATACATGGGAGTTACGAAAGAAAAAGTTGTTATTTTGTGAAAACACAATGTTGAACATTAAGGCCGTCAAATACGTTACCGTCAAATACGTTACCGTCAAATACGTTACCGCATAAAGTGCATAAAATAGGCGCATCGCACTTTGCGCTAATTCTCTAATTTTGCATAACCTAATGGTTCTCTGCTCTTCAAAGCATGGCGGCCACTTTGAGCGTGATGTTGCATTGCGTTTAGTACCGAGAGTTTGAGGGAGATGTAAGGCTTCTCGCCGTTTGTTATTCGTCCCGGCTACGTGGTTGGTAAGAATTTCATTTTTGAATATCGGCAGAGTATAGTTCATTTATTTATATGACTAGTATGACACATTTGAGAGTTATTTAATGTTGATGGAACAGTTATACGGCTTAAAGACATCTTGTGTACGCATGATATTGTTTCGTGTGTGTGATAGCTCGCATGTACGTTAGAATATTACCCTGCATTGGCACGGTAACGCATCTTACCCGACTGGTAAGGAATCTTATTGGATGATAATATCCTGTTCTTACGTACACGACGACTATATATATTATATTTATGTGTTATTTTTTATTAAATAATATGCATATAAAACTCCCATGCTGATATTTCCCCTCTCTGTTTGTCTCTCGTGTATTTTAGAAAGAAAAAAACATGGGTAAAATGCTTGCTGAGATACAAAAGGCCTATGGATGCAGAGAGAGAAAGAAAAAGAGTGACCCCACGTTTCTAGCGAAGGAGCGGAAAAGACAAATCCATTATCGCGTTCCTGTTTCTGATCAAGACATGTCGACTCTTGAAAAAGGAAAATAATGACGTGTTTATATTTTATTTTTTTTCGGAAAACATTTCTTTTTTTGAAATGGGCAAATTAATGATGTAATCCCCTCACAATTTTCTACACATTTTATTTTCAGACATCCTCAAAATTTAATATATCATATATGATTTAGTATAAAGCTTTCCCTCTATCAATCCACAATGAATGACAGATAAAAATTTGTTCTGACATATCTTAATATCAGGGTATGTTTTTTGCCTGTACAGGTATTCTGCAAAAAAAAGAATTTCAAAAATGTCATGTATAACATAATGACAAATTATGAGCGGATGACATCAACGACTTGCTCATTAGAATCTTCATAAAGACTGGTCAAGAAATGTTTTGTGAAGATGTGAAATTTAGAAATGTATTATCTTCCTTACTTGGTATACTCGGATTGTATTTTTTGCTTCTCTTCCTTCTTAATTTTATTAATTTCGACCCGGATTTTCCCTTTAAAACTTGCCACGTTATGTACAGGGGCAACGTAATGTTTATTGTCAACTGATACGTGGAAGGAGAATATTTATGATTCCTTAATCTAGTTTTTTTTTTTTTATTGTCTTGGCTCTCTATGAATGTAAAAAAACAAAAATATATGAAGATGTGGAATACGTCAATATAGTGTAAGTTTTAAGATACCGAAATGTTTGAGTGGATGATGAATCAGATGTGTTAATGCAAAGAAGTTTTAGTTACTTGAGGGTTGTGTCGGTTACGTTATTTCCATCATTATCTAACGTATTACTCCGTGGCTTTTTTAAAACAAATTTCATGACAGGACATGTGGAAATATATTGATACATTATACAAAGCTTCTGACACCTATATGCAACGTGACTACTTGCTGGGAATGAAATCTTTTATACTATTTTAGAAGGTTCTTTTGGGTCTTTTTGTTAGGAGCAGAGCCGAAACACATGTAGCCCAAGTGAACATTGTCTTTATAAGATTAAACTGTCAGCAGTCAAATACGTTACCTTTATACGTTGGAAGTGAAATATTTGTCTGTTCACTCGGAGCTATTCAACTTCATCATGTTGTTCCAAACTGAATAATGTTGCATATCTATATGCGTTAACAGAGGGGCAGAACTACACAATAGGATGTACATTGTCCATTAGATATCAAAAGTTTCAGTCATTATATTTGAAACAGAATTATAGTTACGTCTCGGGTTAACTTTTTTGTGTATGTTATCGATTAATAATTTTACTAACTGAAATATGTCAAATCGATTATCCGAGGTTATGATATGTTCTAGGTGGCTATAACATTTTGATGTAGACAATATGCAAGGGCGAGTCTATCGTCATGTTACTTTATAATTCACAGTAACAACATTTTGTAGTATAGATGTCTGTCAGATACGTTACCGTTTTTTTCTTTCCTTGTAACTCGAAATGTATGAAATCTGTTGTAAAGTGTGCTTGCAATTAGCTTTCTTTGATAATTTCAGTACTTATGTATGACTTTTATTACTATGTCAAAGCAATATAAGATCAAAGTGTATTAGAGATAATAATTGCAATATAGGGTTGTGTATCTTATACGAAAATATATAATTTTGGCGCTGATTTTAACTTACAGGCTTCAAACGTCAAACCTTTTTTTTTTTTACATCTGGACCGATCAAAGTTCAAGAATTACTATTTAGTCATGTGCGCATATAGTTACGTTTACATTGAAATAGATATTTACATTAATGGTCCACAAATGATACATCCACTGCCATTTTCTTGTCTAAAGCCTAATGGTAACGTATCTGACAGGTGGTAAAAACTATGAAAAAATGTGTTCAAGTTCAATGCTATTTCTTGAAAAATGTGTTTGTGTCAAAAATCACCCGTTGGTTGTTATGTGTTCTCAAAGTATTAAAGTTTCTGAATTCAAATGAGTTTCGTGACTTTTTTAATGTCGAAATTTTATAGTTTGTCCAACCCTGTTGGTGCCCTTTTGTGGAGAATGGCCCACATGCATTACGCAGAGCGCCGGCCGGCGCGATGCTCTGCCTGTAGTCGGTTATGCAATAGGCCAAACTGCGCGGGGAAATCCCCGCGCCATGTGCCAACAGGGACCCTGTGCATGTGCTTCCGATGCGTGCGTGCGCAGCGTAATCATGAATATTCATGTGGTTTCGAAAGTCCGGGGCTAAGAAATACGAGTGTAAAAAGGTCAGTTTTCTCCTTAGCCCCGGACAAGAGATAGTACGGGACTAATTAGTGAGTGTAAAAAGCTCAAAAAATTGGTACGGGACTAACGATAGTCCTGGGTCAGAGAAAGTCCGGGGTTAAGAAACACAAGTGTAAAAAGCCCTTAAGTGTACCAATTCAACATCCTCTACAAAGTGACGCTTGGGAGTGACATACTTTAAGTGATGTTGAACTTGGTATGTGTGCCGCTTGTGTTGGTGAGCTGCTTCTGACACAACATGGTAGCGTACAGACTAGTAGTTTTAATAATTTAAAGGGATCGTTGTAAACTGCAACAAAACGAACCCCGCCTACTCGGCCATCCTGACACGGCTCGCGGAGGCATTTGTACAAACAGTCAAATACACTCTCTTAATTCACGACGAGAAGGCGAGTTCGTCACAGTATATTATACATTATATACATTATATATAATTATATCATTATGCATTATATATATATATTGAGTAAAATGTCTGAGGAAGTTTATCAGTGACAAATATGCACTCGTGAGTAAAATAACATGAACAAGTGTCGGAAGAAAATTGTCACTGGTAAAAATATCAAACACACACAAAAAAAAATATCAAAGGGTAAAAAGTGGCGCGGCATAGCAAAACACTTTTTAAGAATGAGATTAGAAACGTATAACTTCTCATTGGCGGATGGGGGGGGGGGGTCGAACGTCTCTTTATTTTTTTCAAACAAAGGAAATAAAAAGAAAAAAGTTAAAGGGGCGAGTGGGCCACATCTTTTAATTTTTTCAAGAAACCGTCTTATTCAGCCGATGGCACCAGAAAATTGCCTTTCTGTTTTTTGCTCGTCCGCCGATGAAACCCGGAAGTGACACCAGAAATATTTTTGGCGCCTCTTTTTACGGAATTCCTGAATCCACCCATGCGTTTGCATTGAAGATGGAACCAACATCTGATATTTTGCTGTAGCTTCATCTCATTGTCTTATGACTGGAAAATTCTGTCAGCCATGTCAATCACTATTCTTTCTGGGCAAAATTTGGGCAAAATGTATTGATTACGACTTGTTTTTTTTTTTCACTTTTAGCAGGCCACCGTACATCCGAATGCTATTTCTTGTGAGCTTTCTTTCGTATGGCAAAAAGCCTACTCCAATAGTTAAGTAATTTTCATCAGTCATTCCCCAAAATTTGGCAAATACATGGCATACTTAGGTTACTCCATTGCAGTTTGTGTCTTCGTTAGGCATGGAAATAGAATTGTTTACGCCCTTCAAAAGCTTTAATTAGCTTGAATTCGTCATGTTCATGCCATGCACGAATAGCTAACACTCCCTCTTAACAGAACTTGATTGAAAACTGCATGATTACTATTGCTGTAGTTAACCAAAAGCAGTGTCTCTAGAGTCAAAGTAAACGACTAATATTGTCCACATTGTTCATAATTCCATAGTTCTATTTCTTACTGCATTTTTCACATTCAACAGGAACTTGCGCATCGAATGGAGACATGTGTCCAAATGTGCATCGCGAAATGAAAGACGCGTGTCCGTATGTATTCTCCGAAAGGACTGGCGGATACATAAGGCTGACTCCGAAGTACGTCCCACTGGATCATCCTTATTATGACGTCATGGTTCCGAGAGAGGCCAGAGGGATGACCAATTATTACTGCGCCCACCCAGGTACTATAGATTTGTAGGTAAAGTGGATAATCAATATACAATTCTCACATCTCGTTTGCCACATGACATATTATCATGTATTGTCTTACAACAACACATATGTAAAGGTATTACCTGGGGTATGCTGCCCTTTAGTAATCGGTTGTAAGCGCACCCACTCCTCATGTGATGATGATTGCCGCTAGCACTTTGGGAAATTTGTGTCCGTTTCCCCCTGACTACGGAAACAGTTGAGCGTCAGAGAGAAGACGAGATAATTCCATGCCTTTTCCAAGTTCTCAGCCACACACACCCACAAACACACATGAAGAAAGAGAGAGAGAGAGAGAGAGAAAAAAAACACACACACACACACGGAAAATCAAGATCTCAGACCCGACGAGGAATGCTTTCGTTATGTTGGTGACACGTATACGCCGCTTCCGTAACCTTGCCTTTGGATGTAGTAATGACGACCCTTAAATAGCTCTGCTTCTGCACCTGCTCCTTCAGACAATCTTCAGAGCAATTAGGTTGGCGTACAGAGAGCTTCTGGTCATTGGATGGATTGGGTAAGCATTTGTATATGCGCCATCTGCTGCCTTTTCCATTGAGGTCAACAGTGAAATACTTGTTTGATAGGATTGGTGGCATAAGGCACGTATCTTGGCATCTTTGAGTCATCAGCTCATACGGCTTCCGGACAAGAAATATATGATTTACTGTATCATAAGCAGCGAGGTCGAAGAAACCAGCATCAGTGATCATATCTTTCTTAAAACCAATCTCCGATGAATTGAATGGCATTCACTACTTGGACAGGACTTGATTTCCTTGGACTGTAAAGCGTGCTTGTTCAGGGATAAGGCGTTCATATGTAGGAGACGGTACGGTTGAGAACAGCCTTTCAAACAGCTTGTATGTGAGTGGCTCAGAGAGATTGGTTGTAACTCTTCGAGATTTGGGGTCTTTTCCCGGCTTCAGCAAGGCAGGGACTTTGGCTTTCCTCCGTAATGTAGGGATGTTGGCAGAGTTCAGCCACTGAAATGCTCCAGGGATTGACCTGTTCTCAAAGGACATTTGCCAAGTTTACCTCTGTAGCTCTCTCCAATTGAAAAAGTATTGTGAAGTCTTGAGACCATAGTGAACATGCGGCAGTGGCCTTTGGAATCTTAGTTCTTTTGGGAAAGTGGTCTGGGTTTCCTTGGTTGTTCACAAGGAGTTGGTGATCAACGTGATCACCTGTGACCTGTGATCTTGATTATGGCTTTTTTGTAGTCATTGCTGAGGACTGTAATAGCTTTTTTTAAAGGCTTTTCTGCAGCTGTGTGTCGCGTCATTTAGGTGGATGCAGTCTTGCCATTTTATCTATACTGCTGTCTGTTATATTGTAATACACAGATTTGCCCAGCGTCTATGAGTCGTTCTAGCATTGCTTGATATGTCCTTAGTACAACACCTTTGACTCATCTCCTCGTCTTTAGGGATGCAATCTTGAGGGGTCCTGTGCCAAATTTTTCCTCGTTAGTCCCCTTACATACATATAGCATATCACCGAAAAACATATAAAAATGCAATTCAAAACATAGAAACTAAGGGTGCGTTCGAGCGCTCTAAAGCGAACCAAAGCGAACTGAACCAAAGCGTACCGTACCGTACCATGCCAATTTTGGTGCGTTCGAGCGCTCTGTGGAGAAAGCGTACCTCACGAGTTATTTTTAGAAAAGGTCACATTTGTTTACAGCAAGAATGTCATTCACCTCTCGCTTGAACTACTTACAGCTGTCCCGAACAAAGAGAATGATGTTTTTGCATTGTGACGTATGCGCATGATACGCGCATGCTTTACAATGAACTTTTGGTACGCTTTGGTACGCTTTTGAAGCACATCGGGAAGTGGTCCACTTTTGTCTCGGTACAGTACGGTACGGTACACTTCAGGAGCGTTCGAACGCTCCTCTGGCGCGGGTATGGTACGGTACAGTTCGCTTTAAGCCCCCGTCACACTAGAGCGGATCGAGCCAACGAATGCCCAGCGGATCCGAAAAGTTGGAGATACGCTCACATCCGTTGCTCGTCGTTCGTGACCCGCTTGACGTTCGCTGTATCCGCTAGCTGTTCGCAGAGATTCGCAGAGATTCGCCAGAGCCAAATTTTGATTTTGGACATGTCCAAAATCTTGAGCGGATGACGAACGGAATGACAATCCGCTCTGTGTTCGCTTAGCATCCGCTGATCGAAAGTTTTGGTCGCTCTGCCTGCGTTTCTTATTCGTCCGCCGTTCGTCCAAATTCGCCCACCAAATCTGCACAGCAACACACGTTAATTTAACGTATATTAGGAAAAAACAAATAAATATTCTTAGCACACATAATAATAATAATGATAATGATAATAATAACAATAAAAGAAAAAGGTCTTATTTACCCAGGGTAGCCTCTTCAGTGTTGTCACTGCTCTACCAGTGGCCCTGGTATTATCATTACCCTAGCGTTGCCAGGTACCCATTTACACCTGGGTCGAGAAGGATATCGTAGGTAAAACATCTTGCCTAAGGAGGTAAGGACTGGACGGTATTCGAACCCGGGTCGTCGGTTCGGGAGTCGGGAGTCTTATCCGCTGTGGCACACCCCCTACAAGACATTTCATTACACGTATTCTGGCATTAAGTAATAAATGGTAGATAACCGCACTTGTAGTACTTGTATCGAGAACATTATTCTAAACCGCTGCTATAAAAGTCAACCTGTAGTAAATGAGAATCTCTGCATGGAAATTTGGAATTGTGAAAGTTCGACTCCAGTTGGAGGCACCAGACGCAATGGAGGATGTTGGACTACCATCATGCGTCAACGTGTTCATCAGAAGGAAGTGCACTTTAATAGGGGAATCTTGAGGACTGTCGAGGGTAGTGACATCAGGGCACCGTTTCATTAAAGTTGTCAGCGCTGACAAGTTGTCAGTCTCTGACAATCACCATAGTAACAGTCAGTGATCAGAGGATCTCAGCAAATCAAAACCGATGATTTTGCTGAAATTGTCAGAGACTGACAACTTGTCAGCGCTGACTAAATTGATGAAACACCCCCCCCCCCCCCAAGAGTACTAGTACTTTGTGGTGACTTCTGCATCCTTCTTTCGGGGGCCATTTTCACAGTCACAAGATTACCTGACATTGTCACTGCTCAAAATGATTTGGTAAAGTGTGCGTCAGCCGAGATCCGTCACGTGAACGCCGCAGTATCGCTCTGCACATGTTGGGCATTCGCTGCCCATTCGCTTTGTCCGCAAAGCATCCGTTGGCTGGACTGTACGCATTCGCTTTTATTCGTTACTTTATCCACTCGTAACACGGTTAGCATATGCTCATCATTCGTTAGGTGAACGTTCGAAAACCACATTTTGCTTGCGAATTCGAGCGGATTTGAGCGTATCTGGACTTTGCCAAATTTTGCCCATCCGCTAGGCAATCGCTGATTTATACGCTGTAGTGTGACGGGGCCTTTTAATAGGAGAGCGCTCGAACGCACCCTAATGTTATGTTAATATGATAATGATGATCAGCCATTTAACACAAAGGCACAAAAACAAATGAGGGAACCGTTTCATCAGCATGCTTTTTTTTCCATACAGCGTGCGTACCAAATCCGTGTGGAAATGTTGGAAACTGTTCTGAAACATTGGTCGACTTTGAGTGCCACTGCAGCAGGAATTTTACCGGAAAGACATGCTTTGTTGGTAGGTATAAAGAGAGGCTTCAGTGATACAGGCCCAGATTTCACAAGAAAGAGGGAGGCGCATGGGTCCGACAGCAGGCAAACAAGGACCGTGAGACCGACACTAGGCGAAAAAAAAGGCCTACAAGACCTACACTGTGTACATTAATCCAGGACTCGTAAGCCTTCGTGTTTGCCCTGTGGGCCTTATTGTTTCTTTGTATTTTTCTCTTTTTTTAGGGGGGGGGGTGGGAGGCGCAATGTGGGACTCATGGGCCTTATTTGCCTGGTGTCGAGCTCGAGGCGTGTATGACTCGTGGGTGTCGGACTCATGATGTGCACCCGACATAAGCTGTGTGGATTCTTACAATTGTCTATCATTTTTTGAGTATGCTTATGAAATTTGCAGTGTCATATAATACACCAATAATTCTTATCCAATGTTATCGGTCCGGTGATGTAATAATAGATCCTCTTGTTTACTATGTTGTTTCTTTGTTTGTTGTCAAGAGCTTGATGCAACTTGTACAAATAATGTTCCAAATTAATCAAAATCAACTCTGTGAATCCGAGAACGGCCTTTTGAAAGGTTGCATCGTATAAACTGCTTGATGGTGCATTTTGAGAACTATAGCAATCTCAGAGTAGTCATGAAGGCAGTGTTAAGTTAGCTGAACTTGGAGCTCCATATTCATTCTTTTTTCTACTTTTCGTTTATCGTATTTTCGCAACAGCCCAGTGTCCAGAGGGATGGTCTGCGCGTAACTTTGAGACTGAGTCATGTTATCTTCACCAATCCAACGCTCTGACATGGACCGCCGCGAGGGACTCCTGTGTTCAACTTGGCGGATACCTAGCAGCCATTCAGACTCCCAAAGAGATGACGTCAGTTAGGGAATATCTGACGTCAATTTTCGTTGACCAATGGGTATGGATAGGCTTGAATGACCGCGTCAGCGAGGGAACTTTTACGTGGACCGGGTTTGGTGGCGCTCTACCCCTGTCCAGCAGCTTGTGGAATCCCGGCGAGCCAAACAATGCTTTGAACGAAGATTGTATCGTGACAAATGGATATAATTTCAACGATGACGCGTGTCACGATCTCCATCCCTACCTATGCGAACTCCATCTGTGATGAACAAGAACATTTACACATTGTTTATGAGTAATATGTTTTTCCTCTTTGGCTCGAATAGTGACCATCCAACACTTATCTTTTTACCCATATCCTGCATTCTCATGCACAATTTGATTTTTTCATATAGATTATGGATTTGGATGTGATCGGGTATGTTTTCATCCCAAATACATGATAAACATGATATGATTTTCAATCCTTTAAATAGTGATTAGATTCTGAACTTTTTTTTCTTTCTGTGTGTGTGTGCAATCAAGTGATGGCAATGCTATTCACAATTCTGACTCCCGAGAGTATAATGATTTTGTTTCAGATGATGTTGGTTCCTTTTTTTTCTGAAACACTGTAACTGGATCCAGTCCAAACAACTCGTATAAAAAAAAATAATATGTTAACGATAGTCAGTTTCTTAATATAGGTTTTCCCGGTCAATTTCACACTTTTGTTATTCAAGTTCCTATTCCGAGCATTCAATTTCACGCATTCCACGCTCGGAGCACTGATTTAGCAATCAAATTCAAAATCAGGTCATTCGTATTCAGTATCGGAGCATTAACGTTCACTATCCGAACATTCAACTTCAAGAGAGGAGCACGCAGTTTAGCAATGAGCATTCAAATTCATGTCAAGTTGGCGACGGAATCTGGTCGGTCATTCAAATTCATGAATAGGCAACCATCTTCCAAATAGCTGCATTCAATTTAAAAGAAGGCCGGAATTTAGTTAGTTTCGGGCCGTGTATGTGTGTTTTTTTTTTTTTCATTTAGCTTTGAATATATCGGGATCTATGATGAATATCATTTATTTTGCAGTAGAGGTCCACCTGTTCATTGCCAAATATGAACTCACGCTTCACCAAAAAGTATATACAGGCACAGGTCCCTCTGATAGGACATAAGATGGAGGTCCCATGTGTGGCAGCGTCACACCTCATGCATGCAAAAGATCCCACTTCATTCAATTATCGCAAAGAGCAGAATGTTTATCCCAGTAAAGTGGTCCCACCTAATATCACTGGACCCCAAAGAAGACCAGCTATTGCAGTCATCTTCTTAGATGGAAAATGAAACAAACAAACAAACAAACAAACAAACAAACAAACAAACATTAGGCATTGTACATGCCTAAGTACAGACGAGCATGATACGGAGCGTTGGTTGACACCTTCGAAAAAAAAAGCAATTTCGACTAGGACTACATTGAAACTGATAACATGAACATTGTATACGTCTTATTTGTTGTTTATTGATATCTTATTGGTTTACTATTTGCGGGATTATTGTGAGGTCATTGTGTGTCAGTTTGTCTTTTAATTGATGCATTACCATTATGTGGTTAGTGTTTGGGCGTTGTCAGAATGCATGCAGTGTTATCAAGAAATATGATTGGATTGTCGTGTTGTTTGGATGCGATGCTGATTGGAGCTAACAATTTAGATTTTTTTAGATGAAAAACAAAAAATACATAAACAAAGACCAATGCACAACCTTTAAACAATAATAATTGCACTATATGCATTTGGTTGTGTATGCCATTTCTCCCTTCTTAAAAAAGTCTACTCCATTTTCATCGTTAAATTGATGTAGGATTGATGCGCGAAGTAGGAACTTGATCGCCTGAAAATGAAATCGAGAGTGAATTTGAATGCACTAGTAGGAAATGCCGTGCTCGCATTTGCAATCGTGAATCTGAATTCACAAAAATGAAATAAAAGCCCATAAATGAAATCGATCGCTCGGATTCTGAATTTGAATGCCCGAATATTTCCGCGTGTGTGTGAATTTGAATGCACGTTAAATGAATTTAAATGACCAAAGTATAAAATTGACCGGGAAAACCTATATATATTATGAATAATTTTGATCACTGTAAATTTTCGTTATTTTTTCTTAATATCACGAGTTTAAGTATATATTTTGCTGATTTTCAGTTATCTATGAATACGTATGTTCAAAAATATTCATCCGTAATAGGACTCATCGAAGTTTGGTTCTTTTAAGAATCGGACATACCACTATCTCCCTTGAGCACTGTAATCTCATTTTAAGAAATTTATAAAGGAGGTTAGGAGGAGTTGCTCTGCATGTTTGAAAAAAAAAACACACCATACAAATGTGACTCTGCACCTCAAAACAAACAAAAAGTCGCCAGACATGAATTTTTAGTTAAGACCATATTCTGAAGAGCAGACTTTAAGCTTTAAAATGATGTATAACTCAAATCAAATGGACTCTCCTAACCTATCTAAATATTGGAAAGAAAGCGCAAACTCAGGAAAAGTGTGAACTGAGAAAAGAGGCTCTGAAATACAGTGTCTATTCAAGCGCTTAATCTTTACCAAACCGTGCTGGCTGTGCGATGATTGGGACAAAAAACAGGAAGTAAACCACCAGAGTAACAACAATGAAGGGATTATCAGATTAAACTGATATCAAGCATGCCTCATTAACACATTCTGTCCATAATTAATGCCAACTTTCAAAGCAGTGGCACTATCCTTTCAAAAGTTATTAGAGTTGAAAGTGAAGAGTGTGGACAAGGTTTTTCAGAAATGAAAAAGGGATTCTAAAGACACACCTAATCACACTATTCTACCAAAAATGTTCGAGATAAACTGCTAAAAAAACACACTTTTCTGCCCGTTTTATGATACCAAATTTTAGCATAATGTAAAAGAAGACCCGCTCTTTCAGAAAATATGAAAAAGTCCAGTTTGGCAAGGTTGACCCACTTCACTTATTTTCAGTCCTCACGCAAAATCAGTGTGTGTGACTTTATGTTCGTTTTGAGGTGCACGGTCACAAATGGTAATGTTGTTCTTGATAAATCATCTCTTACTAAAGATATTTTGAGTCGCTTTGTTAAAATTTTAATCCTCGGCAGTAAAAATGTATAATGATTCGCTTCATCGATAGGCCACGTGATGCAAATGCCGAAAGTCTGTTTTTTCTATATTTTCATGGATAATTTTTCTTCAAATTCCATCAAAAGTGAGCACCAGACCTTTGAAATTCATGAGAAAACTCAAAATCTTCCTCTTGTGGGGTGGGGTTGGGAACCCTCCTCGACTCATTCCACTTCTACATAAACTTAGTACAACGTGAAAAATATAGTGGACTCCCGTTATAACGAAGTCCTCGGGACCTCCAGTCTTTCTTTCGTTATCTCAAAATTTCGTTGTGACCAAATAAATAAACAATAAAGAACATAGAACCGATAATGCTGCGGCCTGAATTTTCATTTCGTTGTAACCGGAATTCCGTTATAACCATACTCCTTATAACGGGAGTGCACTGTACACCACATGCGGAAATCTTTATCAAAAGCTATTCACAATATACTGAATTTATACGTTTCTCACTTTCTATTGAATTGTCTCCTGTATTTTTTTTTTTTTAACGTATGGTAATTGCAGAGATTAATACCAGCTATTTCTCTTCAGTGCCAGTTTGGGGTTTTCTTCTGTTAACGTATGATAATTGCAGAGATTAATACCAGCTATTTCTCTTTAGTGCCAGTTTGTTCAACTGATTTTTTTTTGTGTGTGATAAAAGAAAGTAAAAGGGATTAGATGATTAAACGAAATTCATTTTGAATTAAAAACGTCCGGTCCAGTCACCAGAGAAATACAGCCTTTTATCTTCTTTTCTTTTAATAATTTGATAAACTTTACGTTTCCATGGACCACCAAGCCACCGCTACTATCAAGCCCCAATACCTATACAGTATAGCATACAAAATTAGTATTTTCATTTATGTAAATGTTATTATTTTGTACTCTCTAGATATTCCTTACATCATCTTGTTGATACTACGCGGGGTGTAAATAATAAAGAAAGAAAAACAGAAATAAACCCATTTCAATTCAAAGCAAAGCAGCATTCATTATATAGGCGTGTCTATTTAGCGCTCTACAGTATTTTAACATGCATGGAATGAATTTTTAATTGTTGGTTTATTCCATATACTGTATGCTAATAACGCCACCATCTTACTTGCTAATAACATCAAGTTTGATAACCCTGATCACTACTAGTCTTAGAGGAGATTTGTTAAGATTCCCTAATTTGAGGCTTTGGATGACAGCCCTCACCCCTGCGGAACACAATGCCAGTAGTTTGACCCAAGTAGAACATGACTTTTATAATATTCAACCACCAGAGCGACGACACGTCTGGAATCTAACGACAATTTGGCCATGCGTTTTCAAGGCAAAGATAAAATGAAAGAATTTGGACCGAACCTGATCCCATAGGGAGCACCCCAAGATATGTCATAAACTAACTTGAAAAGGCAGACACCGATCTATTACTTATAAAATCAATCTTAACATTAGCATTAACATGGTGTCCGTTCAAAAAAAAAAAAAAAAAAGATCCAAAGTGAAAATCCGTGTAGGTGTTTTCAGGTAGGAAAAAAAAAACACGTAAATAGCTTACGTCCAACAGATCCCTGACGATGAATGGAAGCGGGTGCTGTTCGTTATTCCGAAGGTTCGTTAGTAATCCAAAACACACAAATTCCCTATACCTAGATGTTCGTTAATCCGAAAATGGAAAAAAGAAATGTTCGTTAATCCGACCATTTGTGGCATTATTCCGAAGGCTCGATATTCCGGAGATTCGTTAATCCGAAAATAAAATTCGGAATAACGAACCTTCGGAATAACGAATCTTCGGACTAAAGAGCCTTCAGAATAATGAACTTTCTGAATAACGAGCTGTAACCAGGGTAGCAATATCTTACTTGAGCTTTTGGTTCAGGTGAGCTCAAAATACACTCAGCAAAAAAGAAAGTAAACACTTTTTCAAGCTTATCTTTCTCATAGACTATCTGGCTAAAAATGATGTTTTATATACCATCAACCTAGTAGGTCAATGAAAATGCTTACTTTACGAATGAATGAACACATTCGTTTTTCTCTTCCTAGGCACAAAAGTAAGAATTGCAAAATGGACAAATTGCTATTCAAGCGCAGTTGCTCTTCCATATAATGATGAGAACAAAAGACAAATTCAACACAAAAGAAATGCAAATCAATTTACAAAAGCAGTCTATGATCTCCATAATGTCTCTGTAACCCTCCAAAGATAAAGAAAGGAAAATGAAGAATCTTCTGTCAAATCTGCAGTCAAAAGACATGAGAGAAAAATTATGGTGACAAAGAAAGTTAGATTTGAAACGTTATTCCAAATTAAGAAAATTGTAAATAATATTTGGTTCTCGAATTTGTCTCGTGCATTCTTTCTTCAATTTCTTCATTAAAAGGTAAAATGAAGAAATTCTGTTGATTTTATCCCCTTTACGACTTACTCCCTTTGCCATTTAAAGTTTGAATTGTTGGAAAATGCTTATGTTCCACCTTCAGTTTCCTCACCATATGTTTTTGTTTTGAATAAAAATGGAAACAAGGAAACGGAAACTTATTTCTGTTTTTTCCTTTCGTGTCTCTCATTGCGTTAAATTGTTCTCTTG
This sequence comes from Diadema antillarum, assembly GCF_040938485.1. Classification (NCBI taxonomy): domain Eukaryota; kingdom Metazoa; phylum Echinodermata; class Echinoidea; order Diadematoida; family Diadematidae; genus Diadema; species Diadema antillarum. Next base: position 3,338,497 of record NW_027270914.1, on the reverse strand, counting down.
GTCTTTTGTTCTCATTTCTATCTTGGAGGGCATTTGCAAATGAATTTCAGTATGTCTAATTCTGCAATCTTTACTTTTCTGCCTTGGAGTAAATTTCCCTTTGTATAAACCTACCAGGTTGATATGCCACTAAATGCACGGAACACCATACAAGAAGAACTATCATACCCTGGACAAGTGCGTTAATGCGGGATAAGTTTATGGCGGATGATACCTGTTTGTGGAATAGAAGAAATATGAGTTGTTTATATCAATTCACATGATATACGCATAATTACAACGCCCTATTATTTCTCCATTCCAAGAAGTGATCTTAACCACTCTCATGAAAACGATGGAAGAGATATGACAGAAATATATTTTGAAGATTAAGGAGAATTCTAACACTTTTCATGGTCATCTTTGATTTGATTAAGTCCCTCTACTGATTGGAAATTGTTTCCCTGCAATGTTTTTGTTTGTTTTTTGTTTGTTTGTTTGTTTGTTTGTTTTAGTTACTATAATAGTGACTTGGAAACATGCAAGTTTACTCTTCACTCCTATGTGCCAAGTTAACACGCCCGACTACGTCGACTGTGTGACAACTGCATATTCTGCTCCAACGCACAAACTTGTCCAAACCGATCAATAGATCGCCAAATGCCACAGTACAATGAAAGCGTTTTCCGCAATTTCATTCCAGTTACATGAAGCTTGAATTTCATGTGGTGATTGACCATGACAGAACGTCCTTTCTAGATTTGCGAGTACTTGTAGTAATTTCTGAATTCCTGCACTGCTTTGTGTGCAAACATCATGTCTCTTATGCAATAATGTAGCTTTCTTATTTGAAAGAAAAAGGATCATAGATTTTTCGAACAATTTACATCAAAGCAAATCTTTATTTCTTCTCGAATATTGCTCATTGCATGTCCAGGCTAACAAAAATATATACAATTTACACAGACAAAGAAGAACAAACAAAACGTTTTCTTAAAGCATGACTATATACTTTGCTTTTTCAGAATAACGTGGCAGGGGTTTTACACCATCATACATAGCTAGGAAAAAGTGCATTACAATATATTTTCTTAATCATCAAATTGCAAACTTAGCAATGATTTTGACAGGAGGTGTCATTGACAGAAGGGTTTGGTTGTGTTTGTTTGTGTGTGTGTGTGTGTGTGTGTGTGTGTGTGTGTGTGTGTAAATGTGTTTGTTTTGGCGGAGTAGCCAAGTTAGGTGACGACAAATGCATGTAGTATAATCATTGTGAAATATATTGCACTTTGATAATTATGTAGATATTCATCCGGCCAAGAAAGTGATGTTGAGAATATTACTGCCAATTATGTCCACATGCATTGGCCTTATTCAGTTTCTTCGATTTTCTCTGCCGCACTTGGAGACGTTGGCAAAAAGTTAAGACATTTACTGTGCAGTCTTCTACAGATAAAAAAGTTATAAGATCAATAGTAATAACAATGATAATAATAAAAATCATTATTATTATTAGTAGTAGTAGTAGTAATATCATTATAATTATGATAATAACAATAACAATATTGTTGATAACAAATATTTTCTAGTGCGCACTTTCTGACAATATGTCACACGAGGCGCTACAATAATTGATACATTATAATCATTCTACAACAAAATTCAAATAAATAATAAGTTGAATAAATCGAGACATTCAACAAAAACACATATGTGCAAATGGTAACTAGGATAACAATGATAATAATCAACATTTATACCGCGCTTAATACACTTTTACTTTTTCTAAGCGCCTTACATGTATCATGATTGTACCAAAACATAACCTTACATCATTCAACATAACTACAAAACTCTACAATAATTCACATTACTCAATATACTTTAACAATAATCAAATACTAAAATTAGCATACTTCATACACACAAACACAAAACGTAATACACAACCACATAAGGTCATACTCATTTCAACTTATATTGACTTCATTAAATGTGTCTTCAGAAGGGTATCTAGCGAGGGTGAAGATCTGATGTGAAGGGGGAGTGCTTGTTCCACAGATGATATTGATTCTGGGTTTAGTTGGAGGTGGATTGAGCGGGGGGGGGGGGGATCGGAGGACACGGAATAGATTCTTGGGAACTAATATTTCAGATAGGTATCCAGGGGCTAAACCGTCATTGACTTTGTAGGTTAGGGTGAGTACTTTGAATTGTATCCTTTGAACCATGGGGAGCCAGTGAAGGGAGCGAAGGATAGGGTGATGTGGTCGGATTTCTTGGTGCAAGAGACGAGACGAGCCGCTGTATTTTTGATTTTTTTATTTTTTATTTTTTTGGCGAGGGGGGGGGGGGCAATGATGGGCACAGGAAAGGTTGACATACAGAGAATTGAAATAGTCGAGGTGCATGGTGACAAAAAAAAAAAGGCATGGACAAGACGTTCCGTGTTGGCTTGGTCAAAGAAGCGTCTAAGTTTCCCAAATTTGCATATGCCTAAAGCGGCTGAGCGGCACCTGTTGTTTATATGCCCCTGTGAATTGCATTTGTGTTCTACGACTACCCGAGATCTTGAGAACTGATGATGATCGGGAGAGAGCATCGCCGATACAGTTGTTGGGTAAGGGGATTGATTGGCGAAACTGAGATGTGACGTGCAGGATTTCAGTCTTAGACTCGCTAAATTTGAGTTGGTTCCGAATTGGCCACAATTTGACCGCGATAACACACTCAGAAAAACTCTCCAGACTTTCCTTATGCCATGCTTAAGGACTACGTACAGCTGCGTGTCGTCCGCGTACATGACGTGGTTGACCCCTTGATGGGATCTCGGCCCTGTTTTATGAAGAGTTGAAATTGATTATAAAGTTGATTAACTATCATAAGTCTATGGCAGCCTGTGTGTTATGGAAATTCAAAATCGATCATAATTTTTGATAAAACAGGGCCCAGATGATCTCAGTATTGTAGAGAACCAGTGTACAGGATAAATTCTAACGGTCCCATGACCGAGCTCTGGGGCACACCGACCTGTACAGAGAAAGGAGAAGAGTAGGAACCATTCACTTTTACAATTTGCGTCCATCCTACGAGGTTCGTCTTTAACATCTGCTAGCCAGCTCATTGATACCCTATGTCCTTTGAAGTCTCTTGAGGGCAACCTTGTGATCGATTGTGTCGACTGCCGACGAGAAATCTAGGAGTACAACGACAGCTTCCCTTCGTCTAAGGCCAGGAGGAGGTCATTGCATACTTTTAACAGTACAGTCTCAATGGAATGGAACTTGCGATAAACTGACTGCATCTCAGGAAATAGACGCGTGTTTCTCGAGGTAAGCGCAGAGCTGGGTTGACATTTTCTCGAGAACCTCACCAAGAAAGGTAATGTTGGCAATTGGCCTGTGGTTTTAAAGTACATTTCGATTCTAGTGAGGTTTCTTCAGTACCTAAACCACATGGGCTACCTTGAATGATACCGGAAATATGCCAGAACACAATGCCAGATTGACCATATTATTGGTGATCGAAGAAAGAAGCCCATCTAGAAACGACTCAGCTAAGCATCCACGTTGGAATTGAATCTAGGCTTCTCGTTAGAATTGCACGTCTCAGTATAACACTGCGAACATCATTCATTCGGGGACACTGGCTCAAACAATGAGAACTCACTGGCACATGTATTTCCCTCGTTTTATTCTCTTATAGTATTAAAAACCAGATAAAACTTAAGGCGTGACTAGAGAGTTTTGAGGTTATGTGTGTTGTTGATGCTACCAGGCAGCCTGTTCCAGATGATTGGTGCTACATAGCTAAAAGCACTGTCCCCATAATGAGTGGTTCAGCTTCGAGGAGGTATCACCAACGCAAAGATAACGATACGATATATATATATATATATATATATATATATATATATATTTTTTTTTTTTTTTTGGGGGGGGGGGTTCAGAGATGGAGCTCGCATACGTATGGATAGGAAGTGCTACAAGAAGCATCGTTAAATGTCTGTCCGTTCGCTGCTACGCAGTTCTCGTTATTATTGGAATTGTTTGGCTCGCCGGGATTCCACAAACTGCTTGACAGGGGTAGAGCGCCGCCAAAGTCGATCCAGGTAAAGGTTCCCTCGCTGCCGCGGTCATTCAAGCCTGTCCATACCCATGGACCAGCGAAAGTTCCATACTTTGACGTCACATATTCCCTCAGTGCCGTCATCTCTGCGGGAGTCTGAATGGCTGCTAGGTATCCACCAAGTTGAATGCAAGAGTCCCTCGCGGCGGTCCATGTCAGAGCGTTGGACTGGTGAAGATAACACGACACAGTCTCAAAGTTACGCGCAGACCATCCCTCTGGACACAGGGCTGTTGGAACAATATAAAAACAAAAAGTTAAAAGAAGATGAAGATGTAGGCAGGACACACAGCTAATGGAACAGTGCCTCTATATTACTTAGTTTTAATAGCGTAGTTCCAAAAATCCATAATCAGGCAGATTATATACACAAATGGCCCTCCTAGGTTTCACGGAGTTCATCTTTACTACCTTTCCGAATTCAGGACACTGATTTATAAGGAGTTGTTCAAAAAATCGATACCAAACGAGAGGCCGCGTTGTCATATTGCACATAGATATGGACAAAAATGTATATCATAGGCCTAATACAAAACAAACTACGTAACACTTCTTTAAATTGTGGCCTTCCATAGGCCTATATTTCTCGTATCCCACATCTCCATATCTAGTCCTCAAGTTAAGTACATTCGGACTCTATACGTCGTTAAGAACATCCTCTCTTTAAGGAAGTGTAAACATCTCAATTCAGGAAATTAGAATCAGACAAGTATTTGCTTTATGATTGTAAGGCACAACACACACACACACAATATATATATATATATAATATATATATATATATATATATGCCGCACGCCCCCCCCCCCCCCCAAAAAAAAAAAAATCCACTTGCAACGGGAACCTTCACAACGATAATATTGAGAATAACTATTTAAGTAATAATAATAATAAATGATAATAATTATAATAACACATGCAACGACAGGATATGAAACTCTAATTTATTTCCAACATCCTGAAACCCACTCCGTTTTGTTTCAGTGGTCAAAGAGAAATGATGATGTTGTAGAGCATGTCATAAATACCTTCCCTCCAAGTTCTGTCCATTGTGTTCACACATAATATGCAGTTCCGAAAGCATCCACGTGCTAAACGTGGCAGAAATGGACAACTTGCTTTATAACAATCCACATTTCTCTGTCACCACTTCCTGCAAAATATAGGTAAGACATTGTATTCTTTGGCTCTGAAATCGCATTCAGAAAGTTTGATTATATTAAAGGTTATCAATGCGAAAATCCGATTGTGGGGGTTGGGAAGGGATACTGTATAATGGCAATGGCTTCGATCGCTGAAACACGTACCAACAAAGCATGTCTTTCCGGTAAAATTCCTGCTGCAATGGCATTCGAAGTCAACCAATGTCTCCGAACAGTTTCCTCCATTTCCACAAGGATTTGGCAGACAAGCTGCACGTGGAAGAGAAAAAGAGGTATGCTTATTCATCGAAAACCAAGTTGTGATAAACGTTCTACTACATATCATTCATTGTTTTTGCTACAGGTTGTATCAAGTCCCAAGTTCATTCCTAATCAATTATTTTCGTTGAGCCCACCGTAGGTATGAGGAGACTATAAATGGATTGCCTGCGGCGTCTGCCCGTCCGTCGTCTGTCCGTAACGCTACAAAACGTTAACCCGTTGAGGACGAGTCCCGAGTATACTCGGGCAGGGGTCTATGGGAAATGCGTGTTGTAGCAAAATCAGTCCGTCCTCAACGGGTTAAATAACTCTCTACTGAGGACTTCAATTTCACTCAAACTTAGAGGGAAGAGTGGTTATACATATTTACACATTTTACCAAAACATGAAGGTCACCACAAGATCAAAGGTTACAGGCAGAGATCAATTAACCTCAGGGCCCGATGTTAAGTTTGGATTTTAGCTCTTAATTTTTGACGAAGGCTACTATATCATTATGTCCGTTTGTGACCAAACTTGAAAGGAAGATGTCCCTTGGGGAGTTGAAGGTCACAGACAAGGGAATAATTAACTTTTAGGCCCCAATGTTAAATTTTTACTGCGCATTTTGATTATTGCTCATAACTTTTGATCCCTATGTCCGTTTTTGACCAAACTTTGATTGTGGATGTCCTTGGGGGTTTGAGGGTCATTACAAGGTAAAAGGTCACAGACATTGGTCAACGAACTTTTAGGGCCAATTGTTTTTACGGCGCGTTTCGATTATTGCTCATACGCTTTGGGCCCTTATCTGTCCGTTTGTGACCAACCTTATACCCCGTTTATACTGCGAGCGGATTTTCAGAGCCTCCTCGAGGAGGTCTGAAAGCCCACCCTGAAAAAAAAAAAACAGCCTCTCGTCTGTTTATACTGCTAGCAAAAAACATACCCAGGTCCTAGCAGGCCCAACCTTCTCTTCCCATTTGATATATGGCGCGGGCTTTTGAGTGTACGTGTGCTAGTTGAAAGGCTTTTTTTTTCAGCGGGATTGTTCGAGATGGCTGAGTAGTTTATATAAGCAGGTGTTGAACTTCAGCAATTACCTCCGGGGTGGCCAATAAGCAGCTTCTCGAAGCCCCTGACGTTTATACTGCAGTCGATCTCCACGTTTAGGTGGTTTCAAAACCTGACCGGATAAGATATCCTTTTCTGAATTCTGTCTGTTTATATTGAGCTGAAAGGCTGTTCGAGGCCCAATTTTAAGTTTTTGCAGCGCGTTTCCATTATGGCGCATAACTTTTGATCCATTTGTCCATTTGAGGATGACCTCTTGAACGTTAAAACAAATGCCAGTCACGCAAATTTATGAAAATTATGACATTTGGCCAATCAGCGTAGCGTATTCAAGTGAGAAGCACGCAGGGACGCGCAATTGCTTTAGTGTATGAACATATTGGTAGGTTGTTCACTCGGAGCTAAACTGACACGGTTTATGAATATCGAAAAGGTATCGATGGCGAAGTTTCACGAAATTCCTCCAAACTCAGTATAAATACACGTGAGTATTTGCTGCAAATCACTAGGCAGGTGCATTGTGCAAAAACAACAGGTTTGTTAGTAAAATAACCCTTCCAAAATGGCCTTCAGGCTCACAGATGGCACACCGCGCCGTCAATGTAAAATTGCGTGTTGTCGTATAGAGCTGATTGCGTTTGAGTGAGAAATGACACCTAATTTTCAACTCGAAAGGTACCGATGTAAAATTTTCTCAAAACTCTACAAATGAGGTATGTAGAGCAAGCCTGAAATCTAGATTCTCATAAAAACCAGGTGCATTTAAGCAAAAAGACATATTCTGGGAGGTATGAGTTCGTAAAGTCGAGAGTCCGTGTAAATGTCCTATACCTGATTGTGCGCTCTGCGCGGTGCATTTAAAAACGCTCGTTTCCTATGGAGGATGTCATCGCACTTTTTGAAATGTATACACAAGATGAGTCCATGCATAAGCTACAATTTCCCATGCCAAACTGAATTTGGCCCAAAATTGGACTTGGGTCGTTCTTATATTCAGGTCTTCAATTATTCCACACAGGTGATGGCGAATATCCCTTACAAAAGCCCTGTTAAACAGATCTTACCGTGACAACGTCGCGACACCGTTCAAAAAAAAAAAAAAAAAAACACAGCTCCTCATAAAACAACAACAACAACACACACACACACACGCACTTAAACACACGAACTCATAATAACGAGAACGTGAGGGGTACCCTTTAAACAAACCTACGCCGAAAGCCATGCACAGGGTAGGTTTCCACAAAGGGAGTGAACCTGATGCGACTACCACGCCGACCGGCCAGCGCTACTTAAAGGGGCATGGTCTCGGTGTTTTAGTCAAATACGTACGCGGGCGCAAGGCGCAAGTTTCCTATAGAGACCTACGCTATCGACTTCTCTTTGGCTCTTACGCTTTTGCCCACTTTCCCTAGTCCGAAGAAGTCCGATTCACTGTAGTCAGTGGTCCGATCATAGTTCGGCTCATGATTCGGCTGAGGGGGGTGACAGCTGTAGCAAAATTCTTTGTGATGTCATAATAACAAGCAAACTCACGCATCCTGGCATTGCTACAGACTGCGCGATGCGCAAAGAAGACAACGAAGGCAACGTTACTTAGCAACACCTACGCACTTTACTTTTGATGACAGCTCAACTTCGGCAATCTTCGTATCAATGCTAACCGTGATCGGCAGTTTTATCAACAGCGCCATCTACACTACCGGGATTATGCCCCTTTAAAGTGAAAACTAAGTTTCGGTAAGTGCTTGAGAACCCGTCTAGCACCATTTCATTTTTGCTTGCAATATATCGAAAGAGTCCACTAAGAAACTTACCTGGCTGACGCGGTTTGCCGGAATGATGAGTCGGTTTGGAGTATTTTGAGAAAAATAATAATAGTAGGAAAACCGACTTTTATTCCAGAAGGCTCCAGACTAACTCGGTCTCGGGGAAAAATTCGACCCTACTTCAGACAATTCACACGCAGTAAGTGATCGCCACTTACAACTGTACTGGCCAATGCATAATACCAAATGAGGCCTGGGCCTAACTGAATGGACAGGAAAGTGCGTGCTAACGTAATCCTGTACAAAACAAAACAAAAATGACAGCGCGCGGTCCTCAGTTGCTGGGACGCGCGGTCTTTGGAGTTTTTGTTGTTTATCAAGCGCCTTTAGTTGTTTTAGAGGTGCTTGATAGGCGCACACTAATTTTGCATGCGCGCAAAAGAGGTTTTTGATGCGCGCGTTGTAACAACTCGGTACTGCGAGTAGCCAGAACACGAAGCGCTAGTTTATAAAAGCCGCTCCCATAGGACAACACTGTACAATCAAAGGGACAACCATTACAACTCATCCCGCCGTCAAAGCGAAGCCGAGTAATCCCCGAGTCCGAGTTTAGCCTGACCCCGTTCGGGTAAGTTCTGAGACTGAACCTTTTTGGTTAATATTTCGCATTTTCGTCGTTACCCATCGAATATCTTGCAATAACATCGTTATCCTGCACATTTCCTAAGCATACGTTCACATTTGGGAGCGAAATTTGGCAACTTTTGCAGGCGTACCAGAACTTTGTTTGGGCTTTAATAGGGAGCTTTAGATTTTAGACGCGCGGACGTTCAGAGGGGAAAAAAAAAAAAAACATGTTCTGAGCGTGCGCAGAAGCGTGCGTCAAATTGACCCGCGCTTCTGCACCACCGAACTAAAACATAGTGGAATGCGTGTCCCTATTCCCAACATGCACGAGACCGTGCAGCCAAATTACCGTGTTGCGTCGCCATCTAGTTCGGTCAATTTTTCCTTAGCACGCGCAAGGCGCGGTCAGACTGGGCCACTGGTACGCGCGCAAGCAAGAGTACGCCGTCCAGTGGCTAGTGATTATGACGTAACAATGCACGTTTGTACATGACAATGGTCTTGCCCTTCGGAGACACAGCCCGCACTCCATATAAGAAAAAAAAATTGACCGAACAAAATGGCGGTGGTAGCAAGTTTTGGTGGCTGCGTATTTCCTGGGTGAACACGCATTCTTCTGCACACGCTCAGAACATTTTTTTTCCCTTTGAACGTCCGCGCGTCTAAAATCTAAAGCTCCCTAATGTTCTAGATGGCGCACATTCAATCACTGATCTCAACTACATAGAAAACAGTGGTTACAATCCACGCACGTGACTGGCGCGTTGCGTGTCAGTCCTTCTTTGTCTGCAACGCTGCACATGCGGGTTGAGTGTATCAAAGGAATGTTAACAGCAGTTGCATTCTGATAGAAGGGTAATGTGAGGGCAGAATTTGGTATTAAAGATACCGTGACAACGTCTTAGTAACTTTGCGTTGACAATTTTTGAAAAGCAGGGTAAAAAAAAAGAGAAAAAAACCTAATAAGGTCGTTGCCGCCGTAACTCTAGTTTGAAGAGATCTCTTAAAACGGGGATTTAGTCACACATTTACCTATGAAATGTATTGCTAGGATTATGCAGTAAACTGGACAGGTAGAACCAATGAGGTACTGATCTTAGTATACCTCCTTGATAGAACCGTATAATCTTGATCATCTATCTAGTCATCAACAGCTCTACAGTACCTGGGTGGGCGCAGTAATAATTGGTCATTCCTCTGGCCTCTTTCGGGACAAGGACGTCATAATTAGGATGGTCCAGTGGGACGTACTTCGGAGTCAACCTGACGTAGCCGCCAGTTCTTTCGGAGAATACATACGGACACACGTCTTTCATCCCGTCATGTACACTTCGACACGCATCTCCATTCGATTCACAAATTCCTGTTAGACATCAAATATTCTATAAGCGAGAGAACTTTGAAACTACAAACAATACGGACAATTTTATGTCGACACTGATCGTGTTTTCTTAATCATAATTCAAGTAATATAATAATACATAGGCTTACGGTAGGTATCTTGGAGCTGCTACTTCATGATATTGTGGTCATGCTTTGACGAAAAATGAAATAAACTTTGAATTGAATTGAATTGAGAAGTTACCCTTTTGGAAATTCGATAGCCCGACGTAAATAGAAGTGTAAATAAATGAATAAATAAATAAATGAATAAATAAAGAAAGAAAGAAAGAAAGAAAGAACGAAATGATCATTTATTCATATATATGCATTACATATACATCACGCATAATCATATATATATATATATATATATGTATATATATATATATATATATATGTATATATATATATATATGTATATATATATCATAAACAATACATTACACATAGGCCTATGCATATACACACGAACATTCATAGAATTGATGTTAAGCCGTAAATTGGAACTGTGTGAAATGAAAGGGCTATAACTGGCATATTTCATTGTTTCCTGAATATTGGTTATTAGTCTAGTCCCAATAACAGGTAAAAAATGTAGGCCTACGTAAATTTTCAATTGCTGATATACTTGTAATGAAGATCAAGTGAAGCTTAGACTAGGTAACAGGGTACATTACTGAATAACTGCGGTTTGATTACCTGGTGACGCTGCAATGTAGACTAAGAGCAGGACAGATAGGTTAATGAAGGCCTGCAGAAGATAAACGTAAGAGAATGTCATCAGGTATATGTTTGCTTATCGTTCTTCATCGCAAGGTCAGGACTTTAAGATAAATTCAAAGGTCAACTTGTTAATGAACTTTACGTGGCAAGCATTGTTCGAATAATATTGCGATGTGCTCTCATAAAGTTTCCACTGCTTTTAGTTATGACCATTATGGACAGCACTCACACCATCGGGAGACGATGTTTACCTGTGGCGAGCCATGTAAGGGCTTTTTACACTTGTAATTTTTTTGCTCCGTACCAACGGTGGGGCTAAGCCCCCCCCCCCCCCCCCCCCCCCTAGCCCCACCGTTGGTACGGGACTATCCTTAGCCCACTTTCTGTTTACACTCGTTTTTGCCAAAGTAGGCTGCCCCACCGATAGTCCGGTACTATCTGGCCCTGCAAAATAGCAGGGTTAGCACCGCAATTGCGGTGCCAAGCAAGTGAGTGTAAACAGAACGAAAAAATAATCCGGGACTAAGCGACGGAGACGAAGCCCGACCCCCACTGACCAATCAGAAACGAGGTAATCAAGTGCTGCCGGTGCGTGGGTGTACGTGTACAGTGCACAGCGTAATCATGAATATTCATGTGGTTTGGAAAGTCCGGGGCTAAGAAATACGAGTGTAAAAAGGTCAGTTCTCTCCTTAGCCGCGGACAAGAGATAGTACGGGACTAATTGGCCAGTGTAAAAAGCTGAAAAAATTGGTACGGGACTAACGATAGTCCTGGGTCAGAGAAAGTCCGGGGTTAAGAAACACAAGTGTAAAAAGGGCTGTAGTAAGCTTGAGCATATTGGTGTATTCCGATAGGGTCAGGAATCGAATGATTGATGAAATTTAACTGATAAACATTGCATGTATACACAGTATTGTGGTGTACTTTCACAATATCTTGCCACAGCTTTGAGCTGAGACCATACACAAACCATAGGTGCGTTATCTCAATATGTACATTAACACTGACTAGGTTAAAGGTTAAAATGTTATGGCATGTTTAAGTACTGTACTTGTGGAACATTGGATTACTCTCAATAACTTGCTATAGTTTTAAACTTTGGCCTCCTAATTCACACCACTATACAAGGATGCATGTTAAGTTTGACTGATGATTTAAGTATTATGCTATGTACTCTCAATAGCCTTCAACAGCATTCTGCTTGGTTTACAAAACTCACACCATACATGATAAATATGTCTGCTAAGTTTGAATATCTGTTAAGTTTTTGATTGATCATTCCAATTTGCTTGCAGTTCCGTGTGTAACATTTCCCTTAGGAAAATGAAATAAATATTATTCTATACGATTTATTACTTAGTAGCTCACTATATTGAACTCATATGCGCCTGTTGTTGCTCGTGAATATTTTTGTTTTGAAATTTTTAAGGCCTATTGTTTTGTGGGTGAGTGTGCGCTTGGATTATATAATGGTTTTGTTTTTGGATTGTGCATACGTTTACGCGTGTTTACGTAGCAGTCTTTTAGGAGCTTAAAGGAGGCCTCCGGAATTTCATATTTTTATATTAAATTGGTGAACAACTATAAATAATCAGTTATACTTGGTACAGAGTTTCAGAATTCATAGAGATTAGGATGAGGAAAAGGAATGTTTTCAAAATTTATAACAAATCACAATGAACAAGGATGATGACATGGCAGCAAGAATGCTTAAATAGGGGCTCAAGAAAGCAGAATAAAAGAAGAAGGTATGCATAAATTCTACACAGGTCAACTTGTTGAGCATGTGATATTGTAATGGTATTACATTGCTACATTTCTGAGATATGTGAGGCTCGTATGTCACCATCGCTGTTCAGTGTAATTTGTTTTTGGTTTTTCAGAGCATTGATTTCTATGCTCAAGGACCAAAATAGATTCCACAAATCTATACGTGGTGCTGTCGATTTGATATGTACTAAATGATGTGAAATCATGAAAATCGTCTGGAATGGTCCTTTAATGGTTTAATAAAAGTTAGTTTGCTTCTTTTTTTTTTCTTTTAGAAAGTGTATTTTTGGATTGATGCGTTTCTTGCGCAACATGTTTGTGGTCGATTAGTGTGCCGTTTGTGTGCGCACGTGTGTGTGTGCATGGGTAAGTTTGATGTAATGTGTGCATGTGTTTGTGTGTGACCTCCATTGCTTTTATCACTATTGTCAAAGTGATATACTGCATACTTTGTAAAATTCTGAATTTAATACATTCATTGATTTTGTAAATGGGAATTAAGGGTCTTTCGATTTCTTTGAATTATACCACCTGTTACAAAGATAAACGAGATTCGTAACTGATCTTAAAGCCATTCGCGCGCTACGCTAATATAGATGAACAGCAATAACAAGAGCAACTATAACAAAAACCTCAATATAAACGCATTAAGAAAACTGGACATGGATTTTTTTGTTTTGAAAAATTCTACATACAATTAATTATACACAGCGCCTGAATGTGTGTGTGTCTTTAATAACAAAAATCTAGATATAAAAAAAATGAAGAAACAAATTGAACATCGAAAATAGTTTTTTTTTTAACCGACAAAAATCTACATGCAACTTATCATACACACTTTCTGAATATGTGTGTGTGTCTTTAATTCGTCTTTAACCTAAGCAATGAAGAAGAAGAAGAGACTTTCGAAATTCCACAACTCAGCATAAATACTCAAGAGATGAAAAAAGAAACCATCAACATTTCATCTACCCTTATAATCTGTCAACATCAACAGATGCAAAAACAAAAAGAAATCTAGTCTATTGACCAATCAGGAATACGAGTGCTGACTAACATGTGTTACTTATACATATACATGCTTTTATATATTTGTTACGTGTGTGCGTGTGTGTGTGTGTGTGTGCGTGTCGAATACATTGCACTTTAAATATTCAAATCGAATACATGTATATCTATACGTATACAAACATAATTATGCTGTAATTCGAATTGGCATAAATTAGTCGCAAGTGACAGAACAATGGATTGCCATGCCAAAATTAATGAGGTTTCAAATACTGACCTGTCCCATAGATATATTTATATGCACAATTGGTGCACTCTTTACTGTAGCTACAACTCCCCCCCCCCAAAAAAAAAAAAAAAAACAACAACAACAACAACAACAAAACAAAAACAAAAACCAACCAACCAAACAAACAAACAAAAACCGAAAAAACCAAAACAAAACCAAAACAAAACAACAAACAAACAAACAAACGAACAAACAAACAAACAGAAACAGTAAGTAATGCCTTGAATATCACAGCATTCAATTTCAATTCAATTCAATTCAATCATAGTTTATTTCCAATCATCGAAAATCAAAAAACATAGTACAAAGTATACATGTGATGAAATATTGTTCAAACGTTTGCATAAGATTCATGTAATATATATACGAGACATATTATAGAACAACATATAACATGTACAATATTTAGGAAAACACTGTATAAATACTTCGTGGGCGAGCGGAAAATAAATTCGAACAAATTCGAATAAATTCGAGCATGATATCAAGATCAAAATTAGCAGGTACACGTGTCTTTGTAGTTTTTGATTTTGGAATCACTTAATTTTCTTTACGTTCTTTGTTTGGTAGTTTCTTTATATTCTGCAAATCAATATACATAGATTGAATAATCATGAACATGGGAAACATACAATGTATATTTGAAAAAGAGTCATTTGACTTGCATAAACAACGATATAAAAGGAAATTAATGATATTACAGTATGCATGTCTATGCAGCTGGAATTACAATAACAATATTATATTTAAGAAGTGATAATGCAGAGGGCCGCCATTGTAAGCATTGCTTGAAAAGATGGCAGGCCCGAGGAAAAGGTAGGTTGGTAAATTGGCAACAATACAAATTCTGCTGCGAAGATAGCAGGGGAAAATAAACTCTGATGTGTGATGGTGGTGAATGTGCGTGCGAGTGCTTGAAAGTGCACAGGGGCAGATAGGCTGGGATTTAGAATAATAAAATTGGTTTTCTGGAAGAGGGATGACTTACGATGTTGCTACTGTCGGGAGACCAACATGAGTCATATAGATTATTCGTGCTTAATTCGTATTTGAAGTATACTATGATAAAATATGCTTCTTTAAGTTTGCTTTGAATGAAAACAAGGAGGCACACTGTTTCAACTCCTCAGGAAGAGTGTTCCATGTATCCGGACCGTGATGTCTAATCGACTTTTGAGCAAGTAAAAGCTTTGCATTACTTAGATAAAAATAATGGGAACGACGGGTAGGGTATGAGTGAATATGATCATTAGTTACTAGGGCATTATGGAAAAATGATAATAAATTTCGAATGTGTTTATACATAAATATAGCAGTTAGGTATGAATGTATATCATGGGCCTTTAGAGTTCTTAGGCGATAAAATCTGGGATCAGTGTGAGCAAAAACAAAAAGAAAAAACAAAAAAAATACTCAGATGTCCCAGCATTTTGTGACCAATTATTTTTCGTAAAGGATATCCATATTCTTTTCAGATGATCACGTTTCCTAGGATATGCAAACTGTATTTGGGTTAAGAGAAATAAAGACAGATAGATAGCTTATTGAATAGAGAGAGAGAGAGAGAGAGAGAGAAAGAGAGAGAGAGAGCGAGCGAGAGAGAGAGATGTGTCGATGTCTCATCTCTAACATGCTACGATAAACGACGACATAGTATGTGGCGTGCGTAATCACAAACTGCCGTGGCATTAATTCATTTGCACTTATTGGTAGGAGGGAGACCAAGCTGGTGCTTTCCAGAGCAGATCATTATTAGATTATGACAAGAATTAGTTGCACTTATGAAAACCAAGGCTTTTGAAATTGACTCGTTAGAGTTATTGATCGGTAAGCAGCAGCCATACGCTCGCATGGTTCCGAGCACAGTATGCCTGTTACTATGACAACAACATACAACCAGTATACACGTGGAAAACTTATGTAATGAGCGCCGGGCCTGCTGTCGCAACTTAATGTACTCGGAAACAACAAAGGCGAAAGAGGGACGCCGAGGGTACAAACGAGACAGCATGCAACGGTAGTCCCTATTGGTCTACCTTTGATACAGGATATATTTTCGAAAAGAACACACGGCCTATTGCCGAGAGAAAAATCAGACAGACAGTGATGTAAATACCAATTTAGGTACGTACAGGTGGAAATAGTTTTAATTCGAGTCTGATGCCTTCAGTCTTTACTAGATGCCCAATTCATGATGCCATTTCCCACAACGGGTTAAAATCAGGTACCAAGCAAACACATAACCTTTTTTTAGAACGTTTCGTAAACGTTTTATTTTTTTGTTTTTTAAGATTCCGTACGTCTCCGTATAATAGGGCCTATAGACTTTTTAAAACGTGCATACAACGTCAAAGTTGGGACTTGAAATGGGGAAAGAGACCGTGAACCATACCGGGCATGAAATATGTTAGAACGATTTGATGATATACCGTACATCCCCAATCCCCCCCCCCCAAAAAAAAAAACAACAACAACAACAACAAAAACAAAAACAAAAACAAAAACAAAAAAAAATACAACGGCACCCTCCGCAATGAAAACTTTAAAGATAATGAATCAAACCAAATACAATTTGAGGGTACGAAACTACAACTCATTACCCACATCTTACAGAAAATCCAATTCGACTTGCTTCAGTGGTCAAAGAAGAATGTTGTGGAGCATGTCAGGAATCTCTTCCCTCCAAGTTCTGTCTATCGTGTTCACACACAAGATCATCCAAGTGCTAAACTTGGAACAATCAGACTAATTACATGCTTTACAACAATCCACATTTCTCTGTGACCGCTTAACTAAATTGATTGGGGTTTTTCTGCGAAAGAGAGCTAAGACGTTATACTTTAAAACTCCGAAGTAGCATTTAGACAGTTTATGATTATTGGCTGTTATCAATGAGAAAATCTGATTGTGTTTCTTTCTCCTTTTTTTTTGGGGGGGGGGGGACATACTGTACATACAAAAGACTATGGTCAAAATACTTAACTCGTTCCTCCCGCAATTTTCGGAGAACCTTCAATCCCCAAAAACAAGATTCTTTTTTTTTTGCCAGTCGACAAATGATGAACAGATTGTTTAATCAGCAGTCAAACAGTCAAGCATTCAAACATTACACTTTATCCCCTTTCTGCTTGATCAGGTACAAGTGCCATCTAACAATTAAAGATATCGACAGGGCATGAACTATGAATTTAATAGTGAGCTCAGCCTTAATCTACGTACGTCTTCATACGAGTTTCTTGGCAAAACAAGCACACTGCTACGTAAGGAAAAGGAAAATGAAAGAAAGAATCACCCAGCTTTGATACAGAAAAGGAAGAGATACTCTGAGACTGTTAATCTTTCGATCAATGCCATGAACATGCGTGTTTCACAAAGGTGTTCTTCAGGCTAAGAGCGACTTTAAGAACCACTGGTGATTAGTTCTTGTGCAGAATCTTTGAAATTCTGATAAGTATAAGACGCAAAAACGTATTCTTAAAGTCGTCTTAAGCCTACGAAGAGCTTTGTGAAACACCCCCAGGTGTATTAGGTTCCAGTGAGTAGAAATGAGTGAGTTAAACTGCTGCATTAGAGTATGATTCTTCCACTTCTCAATTTGCCATGATGATGTAATTAAAAACTGTTGTCAACTGTAACAAATCAGATCTATATTTGCAGTCAGTGCCGGTATGTTTCACACGTTAGACTGGTAATCGGTAGTCCAAAGAATCTAGTACAAGTTCTGTTTTAAAATGTTTGTGTTTTTTTTAGTAGAAACATGTAAATAGACTGAACCAAAAGTCCTTATTACTAACAATCCTCTTTTCAAACTCGATAGGCAATCTAATGTCCTTTTAACAACAGTAAACAAAAAAAATGTATTTTCTTGAGGAAAACCCTTCCCCCACAAAGCAGCTGTAGATTTCTACTCTATCAGCGACACATATCGAGATAGCATAA
Source organism: Diadema antillarum (assembly GCF_040938485.1). NCBI lineage: Eukaryota > Metazoa > Echinodermata > Echinoidea > Diadematoida > Diadematidae > Diadema > Diadema antillarum. The sequence continues at coordinate 3,320,402 of NW_027270914.1, read as the reverse complement.
CGACAGATCAAAACGTGAAATCAGGTGTAAACATTACGTGCCTCTATAATGTTTGACTCTGTCTCGTAGAATTCTCAGAAATTGGTGTGTTTCTTTAGAGTGTAAAAGTTTGCTCGACACACGATTAAGGTTTAAAAAGCACCCCTTGGCGCACGTATTATGCATAGCAAAAAACAAATTGTAAGGAATTCTCCCAGCAATGTTTTTCTCTCTTTGATTGTGCACACAACAAGAAAAAAAAACCCGGCCACTTAAACATATAATGTCAAACTTGTCTAAGTGATCTGTTACTCTTCTACAATGTACCTACAAAAGCAGTCCATAAGTACTCCGCCGTCAAAGATATTTTCGAATCTTCTTACAATACGTCAACAAACACCGTATCAGGTTCATTTCTGTCACTCCTTGTGGTCCAAAATTCATTTTCATTTCCTAGTTATAAGTGGTAAATATGTTTGAGGTTGTCCAATGATAAGCAAACAGCCAAACTCTATCAATTAGCGCGACATAGCGGATAGTGCTATAGCAAAGATTTTTCATTTCTCTATATTTTTATTTGTTTTTACACGCCATTACCATAATACAATAGAGTATCAATTACGAAATGTAATTGAACACAGTTCTCTATTTGAAAACTTACCCCATTTTTCCCCTGCTTCTGTCCCAGGTATAGAAATCCCATCTTACGACGAGAGGGCCAATTTGTATGACTGATGCCTACTCCATGCAGGTACTCGATATTAAAGTGGGGTTGGTACATGTAGTCCTTTAGTCATGAAGCAATCGAATATCGCTGGATAGAAAAAAATGAAGCGGTGTAATTTTCGGTGTCCCACCACGGCCAATAATAAACTCTAATGCTATCTGGCTTTCATAGAGGAACTCATGTATTATTCATGGGTCATGTTTAGGAGTAACCTCTGTTTCAGCCGTCGTGTTGACATCACGTGGTTCTCTCACTCCAAGTTTTAACGCGCGAAAGCGTTCCATGCACTGCAAAAATAGTTCCACCTCATTGGACAGTGCTGCCCCATAGAAATTTAGGTATTAAGGCAATAAATCATGAAATTACTCCATAGGCTATTTCGATGAATATTCCCATAGGTGGAATATTGAGCCGACAGGTGATAAGGGGTTTGAGAGCTACTTATCCAGACAATTATATCATCTTTTATCAAAGACTCTGCATTCAGGGAATTAATCAAATTTTCGACCAATTCAATAGCTGCCCACTTTGGATGCATAAAAAATCACATATTGCACTGGTCAGCGAATAGGTGCATTGAAGAGTCGATAACGGTCGACAGACTCCAGTGTAGATTCTGAGTCTGTGTGTATGAAGCTGAGAATTACACAGCGCAGTATAATGTTCGTGTGCTCAAATATGCGCACATGTGTCTGTGTGTTTGTGAGGCGAGTAGGAGCAATTTCATGTCATGTAAATACACATCTTATATGAGGAGAGTAAGAAACAGGTTACATAAATATATATATATATATATATATATATATATATATATATATATATGGGTGAGAATTTTGAACGATGTATAATTGCCAATTTTCGTACCTTATGACATTCTTTTCCTTAGAACACGCCAGGATGATCTAAGAAACCAGATTTTTTCATGTCATCTCAAAGATTGGTAAATTTCCTCTCAGGAAATATATGTTTTGGTTGACTTTTGCCAGATATTTTTCATTTCACAAGGACTTAAAGCGTAAAAATACGGTAAAAACGCTATTTTCAAAATAATTTTTGTTTTTTCAAACTAATGATGTGCATTTTTAATGTTACGTGGCATCTAATATCTGACCATGTTCTGGATCTGACATATCATGGGTATGTACCACAAAATTATAAGAACTTAATGAGCACGTATAAAATTACAGAGAACAATTGAAATATCAAAGTCCTAAACAGACGAACGTCCGTGATGCTTTTATTTCTGTCGCTGCTGCAAATTCTACTTTGTTGTCCCGACTGTAACGTATACGAACATTTGGTGTTCCACCTAATGAACATATCCTGCAAAAATTGTACGTCTGCTGGCTGTACATGGGACGTAATATTCTTTTATGCAAAATTATACTCAGTTTTCGTCACGGACGTGCTTCCGCTATTTTCTAATAAAGATCGTAGCCCATGAAGCGTTATTGGCGATATTGTTCTGAGTCGTAATCAACTAAGATCTAGCAACACGATAATATGTTTGTTTTTAGTTTCTGTCCATCCTTAGTCAAATAGGAACCGAAATTATATTTTTAGACGAACCTCCAAGAAGAAAAGAACGTCCGTGATGATTAAAACGTTTTCGAGTGGGACACCATCTTGCTTTGATGACGAAGGTGCATTTTACCTTTGGCTCTCTAGCCGAGGAGCTTCACGCCATTTTTGGAGCGGACTGAGGATCGTCCGCAGTTTTTGGACCATGCAATTCACCAAAAACCAAGCAAATAATTAATATTTTCTCTGAAAATTCACCTCCTGATCCCCCTCTGAGCAATACATATGTTGTAAGGATGTCAAATTTCTTATAATTTGCATTGACAATACCTTTTCAAATTTTTGAAAGAGTTAGGAAGGCTAGGTACTCTCTGCCGATTAGTTATCCGTCCTGGAACATGACCCTATAGTAGTGGAACGAACGTCCGTGATAATTCCAGAGAACGTCCGTGACGTATGCAATCCCTCCGATAGGGATAACTTGTCCCGAAAGTGTCCTGTATTCTTTAAAACTTTTGGCTCGAATAGCGACAAATAAAGTTTTACAAAGTAAACAATGAGTTTAGAGCAGTAGTTTCAGAATTTTTAAGGCATTATGTGATCATGATGAACAAACAATTGAAAATTTACTCACAATTTTTACGCTTGTTTTCCCTCTAATTATACAAAAACAGCTAAACACTTAAAACAAAGTTATAGGAAAATGGAATTTTGCGTAATCTGTACTTTCTGTGCGTTTAAATTTCTTTCTAATGAGGTTCTGGAGACAATTTGTACTGTTACAGGTTCTGAAAGTTTCGCTCACGGACGTTCTGTCCGAGAAAGGAAATTTCTGACAATTACACATATATCACTGCACATAAGATTAATGTTAGTTGAAAATAATACCAAATCACCGAGCCGCTCATACCCGAAAGTGAATAGCGTTCAGCACTCAATTTACCTGTAATAACAAACGGAAAACGTTTTTTTTTTTTTTTTTTCACGGATGTTCGTTGGTTGAATAAGTCAATGGATTACATAGTAGGAGAAAGAAGATCAGTGCCACTTTTTAGTGACAGGTGCTCTAAGTGTTTATCTTTTGAGTATGGTAGCTGCCGTCTCAAACAGAACACATCCAGTTTTGGTCTCCATAACGGACGTTCGCTGTAATTGTCATGATATTAAATGCCTTAATTCATTCTTATTTTTCTCTTCATGACGATTTTTCTCTCATTCCCTCAATAGCCTGAACATGCTGCGACCAAACAGAAAACAAAAACAAAGCAAAACAAACCAAAACAAATCCGAAAAGTGCTACGCAATCACATTCAGGATAATGACGGGAGAAGTCTGTAATGAGCATGTGTTGAATAAGAAACGGAAAAGTTTCAAAAGGACGTGGAAGCAGTTGAATGAAAATGACTGAGAAACAGAGAAGGGATCGAGCTCCAACACACAGAGAAAAGAATTGCCAGTGCACTCCCGTTATACCAAATTCCTCTGGAGAAGTTTTTGTTTGTTTGTTTATGTTTTTTATTCATCGAAATGCCGTCACAAGCGAACAAAAATCATGCAGTATACAATTATTGTCTGATGAAAACACACAAATCCTCCGCTTATCATCACATGGTGTTGTTTTACACTCAATGAAAAGCAATATTAATTTGTATTTTTTTCCAAGATCTTTTTTTTTTCATTTTACATTTAAGAGACAGAGAGATCGTTAATTTGTTTGTGCTTTTGTGCTTACTTTGAAAACACATGTTAAAAAAAGTAATGATTAAGAATAGGTTTAAGGTTGCACTTTGATACGTTCGCTCTTCCAAAGATTCGTTACTCCGATGTCCAAAGGTTTGTTATTCCAAAATGAAAAAAAAATTGTAGTTAATTCAGGAGGTTTGTTATTAGAAATGTTCTTCGAAAAAATAGATATTAAGGATCATTATTTTTAGGTCCGTTCTTCTAAAAGTGGAATGGGCCTGATATTCGTTTAGGTGAAAACGGTTATTATGAGGTTTTGAAATTGGAGGATTTTAGTTGTTAACTTGTTTTTCCATATTTGGATAAGCGAACATAATTTTTCATGTTCCAGTTAATAAGCCTTTCGATTAACCTTCGGAGATTTCTATCATTAACCGAATAAAAAAGCTTCATAATTATACGAACTCTATCAATTTTCGTATTAACAAACTGTATGAATAACGAGCCTCCGAAATGACGCGCTACAAAAGGTTTGTTATAACAAACCATAATTATTATATAATATCGAAGTCACAAACATCCATCCAAGTTATATGGACTTATTGTGTCTTGTTATGACGAAACTTCGCAGTATCGAACCTATTATCATTTCTGACTAATATAATAACACAAATTCTCCTCGGTAACAGTGTGTAACACAAGGAGCAAACACAGAGGGATTTCTTCCTAACGTATTCGTTTGCCCTCCCCAGCTAAACTTCGTATTTCTATAACGGAGCACATTTCTGTTGTTTTTCTATATCAATTCTTCGTCATAATTTTAGCTGTGATCATGTTCGTTATATAAAAAGCAAATTTTGCATTGTAGACTTTATATAACAAGTTTAGGACCAGAATATTTACTTCATGATAACGAAATTTTGATGAATATATTCGTTCTCAAGGATGGATTACGTCACTGAGATTACACGTACGTTTATACGTTCATTTACGAGAGATGGAAGATTGTTTTCTTTGATTCCTCAGTATGAGAAGATAAACAAGCTTATATAATTGAGAATTAGTAATATCTATTCAGGATTTTGCAGAGGAGTTTGTTCTCGACATGAAATTGCTGTTTGTTGTGAGTAGAATACGTTTCCAACTCAAGAGAGCTGCATTGTTCAATATCTTGTTTGTTTCGAACGTCCGTGAGCTACATGCGAACCTCCGTGATGAAAACTATGCTATGTTTGTTGGGTTATAGAGACTGCCCAGATTAGATACATCTTAAAAAGGTATATTATTATTTGGGAGTGAGGATTAAAGTATGGGATAGTGAAATAAGAGGTGAAAATATTGAGTTTCTGTAAAATGCGCGTAAAGTTAAGAAAGTGTTTAGCGGAAGAGCAATATCTCCACAGAAATGACGAATTTAGTTAAATCATCAGTTGTCTACCATTAGGGGCCTATGTACAGGTTAAGAGTACAAGCTTAATATTTTGCAATCATGTAGACATGTCCCTTAAGATATTTAGTTAGGATTTTGAACTGAATCAGATCTTTGGAAACTATGTTAAATGGTATTCAAATGTATGTGCAGTACTATTCCTCACGGACGTTCGCTGCTCTGGACATGGTAAACTTCAGCGGTGAATAAAAACTTGTTCCTCTGGGAAAATCCTAGTATAATTGGGTTCATATTAAAGCTTGAGTTATACTCTTTCAGGTAAGATGAATGATTTGGAGAATTTCCTACTTTTTATATTTTGCCTTGTTTTGGCTCAATTGTACATCGTTCAAAATTCTGACCCATATATATATAATATGAAGGAACCTCATCAATACGGAGATGTAATTGACGATAACACGCAGGAAACAAACACAGTAAAATATATTTTGGAATATAGATTGGACACACAGTAAATCTACTAGGGACGTATCTAGAAACTAAAATTGCATCATGCAATGAGCAAAATTCAAAATTAAATTCAAATTAAAATCAAATTCCGTTTTCGACAGTAAGAATAACACGATACACATCTCACTTTCTTTAGTGATAGAAATTATGTAAACAAAACAATGTGGAATTAGCAGGGTAAGCAATAATTGCAGACTTACAGTAGAGATACATTGTAATGAGACTGAAGAAGAATGAAATAAAGTGAAATGTATCAATATGCACTTTCCAAAAAGAAAGAAAAACAACAAGTAAAAGAAAGAGGAGAACTAGGAGAAAAGCAAAGGTGAGAAATATTCATATTGGTTGGAAAAGACATCGTTTGGGTGTAAAATAATTAAGTAATGTGCCTTCTTCAACCAAAACGGTACGTCTAGAATTATGGTTGGATTAGTGGTCGATGTAACTTTAGTTCTAAACTTGTGCATAATATTGCAACTGATTGACAAATTGCCCTACATCGACGTCGACGTATTTACGTCGATTTAGGGCACTTTGTCAATCAGTTGCAATGAAAACATCTCGATGGAAGGATTTCATGAATTGTGTATAATATGTTAAAGATAGTTAGTTTGTTAATTGTACGAATAATTTTGATAATTGTAAATTTTCGTTACTTTTTCTTAATATCAGGGAGTTTAAGTAGATATTCTGATGATTTCCGATTATTTCTGAATAAGTATGTTTAAAAATATTTAACCGTAAAAGCACTACCCAAGGCTTGCCTCTCTGAATAATCGAACGTACCATCCTCTCTCTTGAGCATTACAATCTCATTTTTAGAGATAGTCGAAACAGATTAGAAGGCGGATTTACTCTGAATTTTCGAAAAACGATTGTTATTCATGATAAATAATCTCTTACTACAGATGTTTTTAATTCGTTTTGTTAAGATTGTTAAAATTCTCCTGTTCTATTAAAAATTGCCTACTGTATTGCTTTTTTTCTATCGTTTACGTGTGGTAATTGGAGAAATCAACAACAGCTCTTTTTTTCTTCAGTGCCCGTTTGTTCTACTGAAATCTTTGCTATTAAAGAAAACAAAAGGGAACAGTTGATATTTATGGGAATTCATTTTGACATTTTTGTGTCCAGTGAAGTCGCCCAGTGACTGCTTGTAATCGTTTTTTTTCTTTTTAAATCTGATCAACTTTTCGTTTCCATGGACCACCAAGCCACCACTACACTGTCGAGCCCTGATACCTATCGCATACAAAATCAGTAATTTCCCTTTAGTAAATGTTTTTGGCCTTTCCTCTCCAGACAGTCATGGCATATACTTGTTGATACTACAAGGAGAATTTAAAAAAAAATGAGGAAGACAGAAATAATCCCAAACCAACTCAAGCCCCTCCAGGATTTACTATGCCAATCTTATGTATTAACCACTTTAGAGCTGTGTGTGTGTGTGTGTGTTTGTTTGTTTTGTTGTTGTTGGTTTTGGTATGCAGGGCATGAATTCATAATATTGTTGGTTTATTCCATATTAAACGTAAGTCATGTCAAGTGATAGATGCTGAGAAGAGACACAGCAGCTGGTGTTAATTATATCAAACACAAAGTGCATCGATGGAATGTAATTATTGCAGCTTGACATTATTAGGTGTTACAAAAACATTTCCCACTTTTGATCCGTAATAGTTCAAAAGCTATGTATCAGATGGTTACAGCTCGTTATTCTGAAGGTTCGTTATGCCGAATTTCATTTTTGGATTAACGAATCTTCGGAATAACGAACCTTCGGAATAATGAACCTTCGGAATAACGCCACAAATGTTCGGGTTAGATAACGAAACCTTTTTCATTTTCGGATTAACGAACCTTTAGGTATAGGGAATTTGTGTGTTTCGGATTAACGAACCTTCGGAATAACGAACCTTCGGAGTAGCGAACCTTTGGAATAACGAACAGCACCCTTCATATAACACTGACATTGATATGACCAACAGCTGAATAGTGTGTAAGTTAAAAATCAGTTTCAATACATTGAAGAATTATTTTTAAGTTTGGATTCAGATTCTGCTCTAGTTTCAACCCTCTGTACAAAACTTTAACTTTGCACAGGGGTCAGTTGGTGTGTAGGGGAGTGTGTGGTTAACACCTTTACAATGGTCCTGTGAAATGGCCAGGGTTTGAAAACTCTATATTTTATGAGAAATTCCACTATCGCAGCTAGTCTTTATTCATCCTGAAATATAGTGTATGCAGCAGGGACATGTGCGTACTTTTTTCATGTGCCTGCATTTTACCTTTTACTATGAATTCAGACTAGCGGTGCCCGGAGGGCAATCCATCGTGAGTTATTAATAAAGCATTCATATGCTTTGCAGCAAGAGACCAGAAGCATAGTCAGCAGAGCTCTGAAGAGGTGGTATTCATGGTATTCATATCTATTGTTCAGGGTCATTGTAAGCACACACTCACGTACACATCATTGGTTCCTGTATTAAGTTCAATCTTGTACAGAGGGTTCAAATTTGAACAAAATCTGAAACTTAACTTTTAAATTAATCATGGATTTAATGGAATTGAGATTCAAGTTTCATATCCAAATCACTTCCAAATAGCATATTATTCAACTATTACTCGTATCAATGACAGTTTTACCTGATGTATAGTTCTTGAGCTATTAAGGATCAAAATGGGATTTTTTTTTGTAACACCTAGTAAAACACTGCTACCTCTCCCCGTCTTTGTGCCCTTACCAGGAGTACAATTTAAGGTGGTAAACAGTGAAGAGTGGCAGTTGTTTTCTTTATGAAAAATTCCTTTTTTGACCCGTAACAAAATGTATTCTTGTTCAATATGATCACCACAAATATGCTACCTAACACAATCCACAATTTCTAACATGGAGAGTCACTTTCATAATAAACTCTGAGCCTTTTGAATACATATGGGTACATTCTGGTCTTTATTTTACCAAGTCCCTTGCATCCATACAACCAGGCAAAAATTTACCGATTTGGCCCATAACTGCATTGCCCTGTGACTCTGGAATGTAAAATCTTATTTGTTGTTATGTTACAACACATGGGTATGACATGTCATACCTCCTTGGTCATACAATACACCGTGTGTTTTGCTTTTGCTTTATTCGACCAGGAAGAGCAAGAGAGGTGATCAAAATTACAAAACGTATCTCTTCCTCCTCAACAAAAAGAAAAAGAAATACATTAAAGGGATAGTATAGCATTGGTGGAGATGAGGATTGGGCTTTCAGCTTTTTGCGAGATATCAAGAAACCACTCATGAAATATTACAGAGCATACCATTCTAAGAGGAATTCCAGATTTATTTTATGAAAATCGGTTTTGGAATGGCTGAGACATCCAAAAACAAAGTAAAACAATTAAAGGGAAAGTAATAAAAGGCGGGTCCCAACTTTTATTCAGATTGCTCTGTTTTGGATATCTCAACCATTTCAAAACTAATTTTCGTCAAATAAACATTGAATCCCTCTTGGAAGTACATGCTCTTTTACATTTCATGAGAGGTTTCTCATTATCTCGCCAAAAAAAAATGTTAGAAATCCGAAGTTAGTTCTCAACCATAACTAAAGGATCTCTTTAATGTAATCAAAACTACTCACATTTTCCGCTCGGAAACGGCATGTTATTACACGGTGTATTATTTTGTGTCTATATTCGCCTTTCCTTAAAAGTATATATATATATATATATATATATATATATATATATATACATTATATATATATATATATATATATACATTATATATATATATATATATATATATATATGTGTGTGTGTGTGTGTGTGTGTGTGTGTGTGTATGTATATATGTTGGGACAACAAAGTAGAATTTGCAGCAGCGATAGAAATAAAAGCATCACGGACGTTCGTCTGTTTAGGACTTTGATATTTTAATTGTTCTCTGTAATTTTATACGTGCTCATAAAGTTCTTATAATTTTGTGGTACATACCCATGATATGTCAAATCCAGAACATGGTAAGATATTAGATGCCACGTACCATTAAAAATGCACATCATTAGTTTGAAAAACAAAAATTATTGTGAAAATAGCGTTTTTACCGTATTTTTACGCTTTAAGTCCTTGTGAAATGAAAAATATCAGGCAAAAGTCAACCAAACCATATATTTCCTGAAAGGAAATTTACCAATCTTTGAGATGACATAAAAAAATCTGGTTTCTTAGATTATCCTGGCGTGTTCTAAGGGAAAGAATGTCATAAGGTACGAAAATTGGCAATTGTACATCGTTCAAAGTTCTCACCCATATATGTTTTTTTTTTCTTTCTTCTTTTCGCGATCGCAAATTGGCGCGCTATTTCATTTATTATTCGCATCAGCCAGAGCATTATCAAGTGGCGCGATGGTTCGCATCGATTTATACTGCTGTTTCGGAGGTTTCCAGAGTTACGGACTCGGGAGGACTTCTTGATAATAGCGCGCTGATTGGTATATCATTAAATGGCGATCTGTTTCGAGATCGGGTTAATCTCCCGAGTCGGGAGGTGGCGCGCTGTTTCGGGGCGTTGGGCTGGTGTGAGGACGCCTATTGATATAATTTTCGATGTGAATTACACCACACCCAGAATGTACGAATTCTTGGTTTGACATGGGCAGAACCATTTTTTTTTCCTTTTCGCTGGGATGCCTGCCATATATGTTAACTGTCAGGCTCTGGGGTGATTTGTACACTATATTTATACAATGTTTTGTGTTTTTTTTTTTCCCCCATCGATATGGGTTTTGGTGCGTGTTGCACCACACCCAGAATGCACAAATTCTTGGTTCGGTATGCTTCATTTTTTTTTTTTTTTTTTTGTATCTAATATAAAAGAAGTTATTATTATCTACCCGGTTCAAATCAGTTCATGTATGTCGGGTAAGAAATTACTGTTAAGTTATGTGTGTAAAGTACGCAGACTTTGCAGAAACTCTTCTTTTTTTTTTTTTTCGTATGGCTTTGGTGGAGGGCCGCTTTCAATCATCTCCTTATGTTATGGAAAGTGGGTTAGTTGTTTTGGTATGGAGGTTTATTTTTGTAGTGTTTGAAGTTATGTACAGGGTAGGTATATGTAGCACATGGGTATCAGGTTTTTGTTACCGAATTAGATATTGGGATAAGTTAGGCAATAGGAGGGAGGGAGAGGGGATTAATTCTAGGAGTGAAGGGTGTGAGGTGAGTGTTGTGTGCTTGAGGTGTTGTGAGCGTGAATGTTATGGGATGTCAAGTCGTGGTAGGGTTGCCTGTTTCCATTTTGAGGAGTTATTTTCAGTCAGCGCAAGTTCGCACTTTGCAATTTCCTGTCTGTGTAATCAGTTGGGAAGAAATGTCCTGGGAAAGAAAGTTTTTTGTGGGTATGTTTGGGGTGTGATTGAATTATCTGTTGGGAATAAGGTTGTTAGAATTTTTGGGATATGTGATGTAGTATATGAATAGTCTGTCTTCTTGTACATTTATGTCTTTAAATGTAAGAGGAATAAGAGATAAGTTGAAAAGGAAGAATATTTTTGAATGGTGTAAAAGTAAAGGGAGTGATATAATTTTATTACAAGAAACATATAGTACACGGGAGGTGGAAGATATATGGAAGTTAGATTGGGATGGACCTATGTTTTTCAGTCACGGATCAAATCATAGTAAGGGTGTATTAACGTTGATATCTTCACATTTAAAATTAAAGATTGAAAAAGTGGTAATAGATGATGATGGAAGATATGTTATTTTCAAAGGTGATATGCAAGGGGTTACTTTGGTAATGGGAATTTGTTATTTCCCTACAAGAGATAAAGAGAGAATGCAAGTGGAGTTTTTGCAGAAATTAGATATTAGTGTATCTAGGTTGTATAATCCTAATCAATTGTTTTTTATAGGAGGGGATTTCAATTTGATAATGAATGGAAGTTTAGATTATATGGGACCAAGGAAGGTGTTGAAAACTGTTTTTAATGAAAAATTTGAAGATTTTTTGAATAAATATAATTTGATAGATATATGGAGAAAGAAAAATCTGAATAAACAACAATTTACGTTTAGACAAAAATGGCCTGTTATTCAAAGCCGTTTAGATTACTGGTTTTGTTCTTCTAGTTTACAACACTCTGTGAAAAAGTGTGAAATAATAACGTCAATAACGCCTGATCACTCTGGTGTTTTGTTACAGGTTGAACAGTTGGTAGATATATTTTGTTATGGTAAGTCATACTGGAAATTTAATAACAGCTTATGTATGGATAGAGAATTTGTTGAAAAATTTAGTAATGAAATAATTAGATTAAGGGAAGAATTGAGTTTGAGTATTCAGGGTAAACGATTGTTATGGGATTTTATGAAAATGAAAATGAGGGGATATATTATAAGTTATTCTAAAGATAAAGCAAAATTGAGAAGAAGTAGAATAGAGGAGTTAGAAAGAAATATTGAGGAATTAGAGAACCAGATATTAGTTTCATCTAGCAATGCGGTAGTAGATGATATAGAGGAGAAGAAATCGGAGTTACGAAAAATATATGAGTATTCTCGACAAGGTTTGAGAGTTCGGTCTAGGGCTGAATGGTTTGAAGAAGGAGAAACAAAAACACAGTATTTTGAACAATTGTTGAAATCTAATAAAAAGAAAAGTGTTATTAAGGAAATATATGATAATAAAGAACAGTTGATAAAGGATGTAAATGGAATAATGAAAGTAATTAGGTTATTTTATGAAAAGTTGTATTTTAATAATGATGAAAATATTTATGATATAAATTGTGTATTTTTGATGATATTCCGAAATTAAGTGAAGAGAGTAGAAAAAGTTGTGAAGGGAAAGTTAATATAAATGAATGTTTTATGGTTTTAAAAGAAATGAAAGGTAATAAAGCTCCTGGAAACGATGGCTTCACAGTGGAGTTTTATCTCACTTTCTGGTCGGTTCTGGGGCAAATGATTGTAGATGCTCTGAATGAGGCATATGATGAAGGGGCTTTATCAATATCAGAAAAGCAAGGTGTTATTACTTTATTAGAAAAAGAAAATAAGGATGTACTATACATCAAAAATTATAGACCAATTACACTTTTGAATGTAGATTATAAGATATTATCTAAGGTGTTATCAAATAGAATTAAAGAAGTTTTGGGAGAGATTATTCATTTTGATCAAGTTGGGTACATAAAGAATAGGAATATAGGAGAAGCGGTAAGATTAGTAGATGATATGTTATTTCATTCTTTGCATTACACAAGTGGGTTTTTGGTCACAGTGGATTTCGAAAAAGCGTTTGATTCAGTTGCACATGAATTTTTATTTCGGGTCTTACATAGGTTTGGTTTCGGTGAATCGTTTTGTTCCTGGGTTAAGGTGCTTTATAAGGATATTAGCAGTTGTGTTATGAATGGAGGGCACTCTACTGGTTATTTCAAAATCAAGAGAGGGGTTAGGCAAGGTGATCCCCTGTCTCCGTATTTGTTTTTATTAGTAATTGAAACACTGGCGCAAGTAGTAAGGAAAGATAACACTGTAAAAGGAATATGTTTTGGGGGAAATGAAATAAAGCAAATTTTATATGCGGATGATATTTCGTTGTTTATAAAGGACATAAAATCTTTAAATAGGTTACAGTATATTTTTGATGAATTCGGGAAAATAAGCGGTTTAATTGTAAATAAAGAAAAATTTAATTTTTTGTGGATGGGTAAGGATACAGATAAACCTGTATTATCTGTATCTGGAAAATATGTGGATGCAGTTAAAATTTTGGGGGTGAATTTTGTAAGAGATGTGAGGGGGAAGAATGAGATCAATTTTAAAGAAATATTAAGTAGAATAAAAAAGTTGTTAGGATGGTGGAAACAGCGTGATTTAACACTCATGGGAAAAATTCATTTGTTGAAAACGTATGCATTATCAAGGTTAAATTATGTTTCATCACTCATAGTTGTTCCTCAATGGATATTTCCTGAATTGGATAAGATGGTTTTTGAATTTTTGTGGAATGGTAAAGACCGGGTAAAAAGGAATATTATGTATCAAGATTATGTTAATGGGGGACTGCGAATGATAAATTTTAAGCTGTTTGTCAAAACGCAACGTATTATGTGGTTGAAACGTTTATTGTATGGTGAGAAGAAATCTGGGTGGAAAATGTATTTTGATTTTAGTTTTCGATCAGTAGGAGGAAGGTTCTTATTTTTATGTGACTATGAATGGTCTAGATTGACATTGACAAATCCAGTTCCACCTTTTTATTTAGAAATGGTTAAGGTATGGCAGGAAATGGATAAATGTAGGAATTTTGAAGATGAAGTGATGAATCCAGTTATATTTAATAATAGAAAAGTATGTATAAAAGGGAAGAGTATTTTTGATTGTGATTTATATGAAAGGGTGTTTATAATGTACATCATATTTTACAAGGAGGTTTTATTAAACCCGTTGGGTATTTTCGAAATTTAGGTATTATGGGAAATGGTATATTTAAGATAAATGATATTTATAATGTTTTTCCAGAAAAGTGGAAAGAGTCCACAGGGAGTGTAAGGTTTCAGCAAATTGATGTATTAAATTATGATATACAGGTGAAGATTTTTGGTAAGATATTAGAATTTCAAAATATTAAGTCAAAAATAGTGTATGAGTATTTTGTTACAGCTTTACAAGAATTGTATACTCTGGAAATAAGATATGGTGAAGTGAAGTATGATTGTAGTGATAAGGAAATTAGACATTTATTTCTTAGACCTAGAAGCACGACTTTACTTAGTAAACATAGGGAATTTCAGTTTAAGTTGTTACACGGGGTGATATATACAAGGGAACATTTGTTTAAGTTTGGTTTTGTGAATGATAATCTTTGTTCTTTTTGTCAATTGGAAAGGGAAACTTATTCACATATATTTTTTGATTGTGTGAAAGTAAAGCCGATATGGCAGTTTCTTATTGAGTTTTATGATTTAGTTGAGTTAGAAGAATTAGAATGGAGAGATATCTTTTTAGGTTTACGAGGTAGTTCAAATAGAATCAAATGCGTGAATGCCTTGATAATTTTGATGAAAATTGTAATATTTCGGTCAAGAGAACAAAATAAGTTACCCAAGAGGGAAAAGATAAAGAAATTTGTTTTGGATTTTATAGAGGAGGAAAAGAACGTTGCGGTTAAAGCAGGTAAGCTCGGTTTTCATTTGCAAAAATGGGAGCAGTTGAAACTTTCATAGACTCAGATGTATGGTCAGTTTAGGTTTTAGCCGTTTTAATGTTTAGGAATCGGTATATGTATCAGCATTATGGTGGTCACTTTTTTTTTCCCCCATGTAAAATGTTTAGTTAGCTTCGGTTTTAATTTGGTGTGTGTTTAACTGTCAAAGAAACAGGTAACCAAGATACCACAAATATGCAGTGTGACTTGGCGTGCAAATGTTGGTGTTTGTGAGTGCGCACTGGTGGGTATGTTGTTGTTGTTTTGGTTGATGTCTAGTGCATATATGGGTGTGTGTGTGTGTGTGTGTGTTGAGGGAAGGCTACGGGGGTGGGGGTATGTTAGTGGGGAAATAGGTGGGGATGGTTAGGGTCATAGGTAGATGTAGTTAGGTTAGAGTAGAGTAATGGTTAGCGGGGAAATAGGTGGGGATGGTTAGGGTTAGGTAGATGTAGTTAGGCAATGGTAGAATAATGGTTAAGGGGTCAGGCAGGAATATGATTTGTTTTGATGATATACACATATGGTTATTTTGTGCTGTACGGGGGGGGGGAGGGGTGGTTGATAGGTTAGATAGAAAAAAAAATGATGAGCTTTGTTCGGTTAAGTAAAGAATGCTTTTTTAAATATGTTTTAGAAACTGCTGTATTCTCAAGAGAGTGTAAGAGAATTTATATAATGAAGTGGATATTGAGCAATCTGATCAAGTTGATCAAGATTTTTTTTCCCTTTTAAGAGTTATACTTTATCTGATATATTTATGTATATAGTGTGTGCTCTGCCAAAAAAAAAGAAACAAAAAAGAAGGAAGTTAAGTGAAAAAGTGATTGAGTAGCACACATCTCTTAGTCGGTGTGTGAGTGATAAGGCACATTCGGATTGGCTTGATTAGGCTGATCAAAATAGCTTTTTCTGAGAATTATGCAGATTTTTATGTCATTTCTTTTATAAAAACAAGGTATGATTTGGTAAAAAGAATCAAATATATTGTACTGTATGTTTGAAAAATGATTTAGCAGCACAAGAAAGAAGAATGCAGCTGCTTTCTTTTTTTTTTGTTGATGGACGTATTAATTTTATTGTTAATATGGATTTCACATTGAATGAAACTCAAATAAAAGAATATTACAAAAAAAAAAATATGAAGAGCTTGCTTCCAAAAGGCGCTAAATCCATTGAAAATGATGGATTTAGGAAGTGATAGGATAAATGATAGGATTTGGAAGCAAGCTCTTCATATATATATATATATATATATATATGAAATAACAGTTATGAAATATATATATATATATCATTCATTTATTTATTTATTTCCATATCAAAACATAACATCTACAAATATCAAAACACAATTGCCTTGGTACATTTATACATTTTGAATGGAGGGATCATAGAAAGCACACACGAGGCTTGTTGGAAATGATCCCCTACAAACAATTATCAATACATTTCAACTCAACAATATATCATACAAATTCAATTGATAAAACAAAGGTCAAAGATACAATGAAAAGAGAAGAAAAGAGGCAGAGGTGGAAACAATGCATACTTATACTTGCAGTTTCAGATACATTTCATCAAAAATATATTTTTTATAAGGCCTTTTAAATTGACGTAAGGTCTTACTACTCTTGATTGTTGGAGGAAGAGTATTCCAAAGAATAGGGCCATGGTAAAAAATGGAGGATTGAGTTTTTGAAATCCGGTTTAATGGTGTGTGAATATTTTTTGCATTCCTGGTATTATGATTGTGTATAGAACAATTCAAAGTGAAATGGTTGTGAAATACTTCAGAAAGAACATTGTTGGAAACTTTAAACATAAAAATCATACTTTCCAAAGAAGTAAATTCTTGAACAGGTAAAATTTTCATCTTAAGAAATAATGGCTTACTGGGAGCTAAATATGAAGAGTTGGTTATCAAACGAATACTGCGTTTCTGTAATTTATGAATACGATCAATATTTTCTTTGTAGTAAAACCCCAAACAATACTACAATATTTTATGTGAACTGAAACAAACGAATAATACAGCATCTTTAAAATATTTTTTGGAAGAAATTGTAATTTGTACAGAACACCAATACTTTTCGATATTGTTGAACATATATGATTCACGTGAGAATTCCAGGACAATTTATCATCAATAAAAACACCCCAAAATTTTATATCATATACTCGTTTAATTTCCTCATCTCTATACATCAATTTCAAATTACTGTCAATTTTAGTTCTTGTTCCAAATAATACATAATTGGTGTTATCAACATTCAAAATCAATTTGTTTACCGACAACCAATTTCTTATACAATCAGTTGAACATTCATATTATAAAATAATGTCTTTGGGTCTGTGCCTTTACAGAATACACTTGTGTCATCTGCAATATATGTTCATCTTGGAACTTTCCAAGTGTTGGACATCGAATGGTGTAATTATAAGAAGAAAGAGTCTCAAATACGACATGGATCCAACGAGAAGATTCTTTATTACAAAATTTTCGGTCTCCCTCAGACCTTCGTCAGTGTAAAGACAATGATAAGGCATTGTTTTTACACGAGTGTTTGTTTGTTTCTTAGTTAGTTCGTTCGTTGGTTTGACCGTGTGCAAAATAACTCAAAAAGTAGTTAACGGATTGGGATGAAACTTGTAGGAAAGGTTAAGAATGACACAAGTAACAAACGCTTAACTTTTGGTAGTGATCCGAGAATTTTGGGGAACTTTATGAAGGGTTTTTGGATATTTTAGCAGGTAGGGTCAATGAACTTGGGAGTTCAGACTGCGCGTATTCGAGGTTTGCATGCGCGCACTAAAGTGCGTGCTCTAGTTTCTAGACTCTTATGATCTACTTGGTGAAATTCAAGCCGGTTTCCGGTCAGGTTATTCTACGATGGATCATATTTTTTCATTGCACGCAATTATTGATTGGCATTTACAAAAAAAGAGAAAAAATTGTATTGTGCTTTTGTGGATTATAAAAAAGCTTTTGATTTTTATAGTTGATCGAAGTTCGCTTTGGATTAAGTTATTGAAGGACGGGATTGATGGAAAATTATTGCGTGTAATAGTCAAAATATACGACAACGCTAAATCTTGTATTTCATATGGTGGTAAGAAATCCGATTTTTTTCAGAGTAACGTAGGAGTAAGGTAAGATGAGAATTTGTCTCCAATCTTATTTGCACTGTATCTGAATGATTTTGATTTTTTTTTTACAAGAGAGATACAATGGTCTGAGCTCTCTATCTACATCAATTCACGATTGCTTTTATGAGAATGAAATGGATGTTTATATAAATTTATTCACTCTTTTGTACGCTGACGATACTATTGTACTTGCTGAAAGTGCGAATGATTTACAAGATGCTCTTAACGCTCTTTCTGATTATTGCCAATTGTGGCATCTTACTGTTAATACCACAAAGACGAAGGTTGTTATTTTTTCTAGAGGAAAAGTTAGAAATATTCCAAAGTTTTATTTTGCCAATGAACTTTTAAGTGTAATTGATGAGTATGTGTATTTAGGAACAATTTTCAACTATAACAATAGCTTCAAAAAAGCTATAAATAAACAAGTAACTCAAGCACAAAGAGCTATGTACTCCATGAAGAACAAAATTGCATCTCTTTGTCTACCTGTTGATATTCAACTTCAGCTATTTAATCAATTGATATTACCAATTCTGTTATATGGATGTGAGGTTTGGGGTTTTGAAAATGTAATTCAAATTGAAACGTTTTATTTGAAGTTCTGTAAAGAATTGTTTGGTCTGAATAAGAGAATTCCCAATTGCATGACTTACGGTGAACTTGGGCACTACAAATTAGAAAAAATGTCACTAGTCGAATGCTAATGTTCTGGTACCGTCTTGTAAACGGGAATCAGCTAAATTATCAAGCATCATTTATAGCTTTGAATTTTTCTCCTTTTTGAAGGGGAAAAATCAGATGGGTTGGATTTTCAAAGTAAAGAATACTCTTGATAGCTTAGGCCTTTCTGACGTGTGGAAGAGTCAAGCAAGTAATCTATCTTTATCTTCATTCAAAAGAATAATAAATACAAAAATTAAAGATATGAGTCAACAGGAGTGGCACAGTAATGTTGAGTTAAACAATCAATGCACTGTTTATAGAATTTTTAAGCAGCAATTATGCTTTGAAAAGTATCTGATTCGTCTTAATGAAAATGATAGGAAATCTTTAACACGTTTTCGTTGCCTTAATCATAAGCTTCCAATAGTGTCTGGGCGTTACAAAGACATTCCAAGAATTGAACGTTTGTGTACCTATTGTTCTCAAAATGATATTGGTGATGAATTTCATTATTTGTTTGTATGTCCCTTCTTTACGACAGAACGTAAAAGATTTCTCGAAAAATATTATAGGAAGTATCCTAACACATTTAAATATGATCAATTGTTCAATTCCACTAAGAAAAAGACTTTGTCAAACATTTCGAGGTTTTGTAAGGTAATAATGTCCTCTTTTAGTTAGTTACTGCACTTTATTATTTCGTTTGATTTAGTTTATTTCATATACCCTTTGCATGATTATTTGCATCAGGCAGTGCCTGCATCGTTCGTAATTCATGTGATAGATTTACATTTGTATAGTATATTATTTATAACATACTTTTATGCAAATTATATTTGAAAAGTATGTTGATATCTTGTATATATTTGTATTATATATATATATATATATATATATATATAAGTAATTTCTTATAAAGCGCTATGTCCAGAACTCCAGTTACAAACTACTCAAAGCGCTTTCTGCTCTCTCTTAAGAAAATAGAAAAGGTACAAATAAATAGTACATTACAATACAGTGCAATACCATACAAAATAATACAATACAATAACAACGCCTAACAGAAGAAGAAAAAAAACACACACACACACAAGAACCCTATTATACATGTATTTATGTTAATTCTTATTTGAAATTTTTCTATTTTGTGTATTTTCAATTGACATTGTACTCCCATACCCCATGAGGGTCGTTGAGTAATAAATCAAACTTCAAACTTCAAACTGCTAGGGCGAGGCGCGCCGTGCAGCTGAGGGTTTATGACGTAACAAAGGCTTCTATATTGGGAAATCGGGCGACTTTCAGCACGCAATGCTATACATATGGGTGGAAATCACTGATATATATCTCTATGGAAGAACAAGATCAGTGGTGGAAATGAACTGCATGCTTGGCGGAGGTCTGCACTCTCAGAGTGCTTCTCTAGTTTTTTATACGTTACGTCCCAGCGTAATCTAAAGCTATTTTTCAACACGACGCAGGGGAGAGGAGAACGTCCAGCGCACTGGTCGTCTCAATCGTCCGCTCGTCAAAATCTAAAGCTCCCTAATAATAGTGGGGTTCACACACATAGCCCTAAACCTTAAGTTTCACTCGTGGTTTCGAAACTTTAAGTAAACGTTAAGTTTAGAGTGCGTGTGAACAACTCGTGGTTTCGTAACTTCAAGTTAACTTCAAGTTACAAAACCACGACAAAATCTTAGCGCGATAAACTACGAGCCGCGGGGGGTCTCCATCGAAGTCAGCGTACGTGTGGACACAACAAACCTCGAATTTTCGAAACTTTAAGTTTAGCGTGACCTCTCCCTCCACCGTGCGTTTCTGGGTCAGCTCTGAGTTCTTTATCAGCGCTTGTGAATGTAACACGGTAGCCAGCTGCAACAGCTACCTGCACCGCACGTACCCAGGCCCCTGGCCAAGGCGTGGCCGTGGCAAGTTTCATCTGAAGCATGCGCCAAGGGTATACATGTACTACTTCCGATATTAACCACGACGTCATGATTCACTCGAAGTTAGCGGTGTAGTCTAAATGTGTGTGAACCCGCGTCGTTGTTTGAGGGTCGTGGTTTCGAAACTTCGACGATCCCAAACCTTAAGTTTCGTAACCACGACGGTACGGGTGATCAAAGCTAGTGATGTAGCGCGCAGTGTGGAGTAGAGCTCGAGCTGGCGCCGAGTGCAAAATTGTTACCGTGATTTGGGAAGTTGTAAAAAATATTACATTGTAATGATTTTTGCTGCTCAAGAAGCCTAAAATGGGTTATAACAATGATATGGACTGTCTACTTTTGGGGGATACGACATTAATTGTCCTCACTAGAATTGTATTGCCCTCGTCTTCGACTCGTCTTCGGGCAATACAATTCTAGTTCAGGCAATAAATGTCGTATCCCCCTCAAGGCCAGTCCATATGTGACCCTGCACCTCAAAACAAACAAAAAGTCGCCAGACATGAATTTTTAGTTAAGACCATATTCTGAAAGAGCAGACTTTAAGCTTTAAAATGATGTATAACTCAAATCAAATGGACTCTCCTAACCTATCTAAATAATGGAAAGAAAGCACAAACTCAGGAAAAGTGTGAACCGAGAAAGAGGCTCTGAAGTACAGTGTCTATTCAAGCGCTTAATCTTTACCAAACCGTGCTGGCTGTGCGATGAATGGGACAAAAAACAGGAAGTAAACCACCAGAGTAACAACAATAAAGAGATTATCAGATTAAACTGAAATTAAGCATGCCTTATTAACTCATTCTGTCCATAATTAATGCCAACTTTCAAAGCAGTAGCACAATCCTTTCAAAAGTTATTAGAGTTGAAAGTGAAGAGTGTGGAGAAGGTTTTTATGCCTCCGCCACGAAGTGGTGCCGGAGGCATTATGTTTTCGGGTTGTCCTTCCGTCCGTCCGTCCGTCCGTCCTTCCGTCCGTCTGTCCGTCCTTCCGTCCGTCCGTAATGAATTTTGTGGACAAGGTAACTATCAAAACCTTTTGAGGTATCCTAAGGAAATTTAGCATGTATGTGTATTAGGGGGTGAAGTTGTGCCTATCAACTTTTGGGTGCACATGCTCAAGGTTAAAGGTCAAAAGGTCAAGGTCAAATACATAAAACTTCACTATTTCCATCATATCTGTGCAATGCCTGAAGATGTTTTCTTGAAACTTAGTGTGTACATGTATTACCCAATTAAGATTATCTGGTGAAAGTTTTGGTCATGAGGTCAAAGGTCAAAGGTCAAAAGGTCAAGGTCAAATACATAAAATTTCACTATTTCCACCATATCTATGCAATGCCTGAAGATATTTTCTTGAAACTTAATGTATACATGCATTACCCAATTGGGATTCTCTGGTGAAAGTTTGGGTCATGAGGTCAAAGGTCAAAGGTCAAAAGGTCAAGTAAAGATATTAAAACTTCACTTTTTTCTCCGTAACCTGGAAATTGTTCAAGGTATCTTCATATGGAACATAGTATATGTACTGACTGGCAGTGATTATCTAGAGGATTTAGGGATCATGGGGTCAAAGGTCAGGGGTCAAAGGTCAAGGGCAACGCTTCCAAATTTTACTATTTCCCTCATGTTTACGCAATGCCAGCAGGATTGTTATTTTTCTACACTAGGTGTATGCATGTTTAACCTAATAGAGATTCTCTGGAAAGTTTTTTTTTTCTTCTTTTGTTTTTGCCTCAAAGGTAAAAAGGTCTAAGATCAAGTGAAAGTGCTGAACTGATTTTTTTCCTCCATATCTCGGAAGTGGCTAAAGTTATCTTGAAACGTACTACATATTTATGCATCTTCTGCCTTACAGTGATTATCTTATGAATTTTAGGGTCAAAGGCCAGATGAAAATGGTAACAATTTACTATTCAATACAGAAATCGCACCTTTTCTCCATACCTTGAAAATTACTCAATACATAAACATATGAATGGGTCAAAGTCAAGTTAAAGTCTGTAAATCCCAAATACATGCTCTCATATATAGGTCAAGGAAGGTGAGCATTCAACACATTTGTGACAAACTTGTCATTTTAACATTTTGCCAATTTTGTGAAAATGTAATCACACATTGTCCACATGTACTATTTAGACCTATTAGGAGAATCATGCATTATGGCGGAGGCATAACAGTCGTCATAGCGACATTTCTAGTTCAGAAATGAAAACGGGATTCTAAAGACACACCTGATTACACTATTCTACCAAAAATGTTCGAGATGAACTGCTAAAAAACACACTTTCCTGCCCGTTTTATGATACCAAATTTTAGCATAATGTAAAAGAAGAACCGCTCTTGCAGAAAATATGAAAAAGTCAAGTTCGGCTAAGTTGACCCATTTCACTTATTTTCAGTCCTCATGCAAAATCAGTGTGTGCGACTTTATGTTCGTTTTGAGGTGCACAGTCACATATATATCAATATTCGTCAGCTAACAATTTTGTATCATTGCGCTCTGTAATTCTCAGCCTATAAATACCCTGCAGCTCGGGATTCAAAGAGTTGGAAAGCTGGCCCGAGATATTTCCCAGAATACCCGTAATGAATTACTGTGTACAGCACACTCATAGGCAGAATCTCGACTGGAGTCGACCGTGACCGAAGAGCGTTCGCTGACCAGTGCTATTCGTGATTTTGTATGCACCCCGTGTGGGCAGCGAATGAATTGGTTCACCAATGAATGCCCGCGCTACGCGTGTCTCTAATGAAGGTCATCAAATTGTCTAGATACGGAGGATTGCCACTTTAATTTCCTATATCGGCCCGATATTTCACATAAAAGGAATACCAAAGTGATCATCGAAATACTCTCCCGTGTGCTTTCATTATTCATTGCCTTAATGCCTAAATTTCTACAGGGCAGCACTGCCCCATGAAGTGGAATTATGGTTGCAGTGCATGGAACGCTTTCTCGCATTAAAACTCGGAATGAGAATGTGTGATGAGGCGATCAACTGAGAGAACAACGTGATGTCAACACGACGGCTGAAACAGAGGTGATGAATATCTATGCAAATAATATGATAATCATGTCCCATGAATGATTCATGAGTTCCTCTATGAAAGCTAGATAACATCAGAGTTTATGATTGGCTGTGGTAGGACACCGAAAGTTACACCGCCTCATTTTTTTTTTTTTCTATCCAGTGATGTTCAATTGCTTCATGAATATAGGAATACATGTACCAACCCAACTTTCGTATATCCAGTACCTGCACGGAGTAGGCATCAGTCATACAAATTGGCCCTCTCGTGGAAAGATGGGATTTCTACACCTGGGAGAGAAGCATGGGGAAAATACGGTAAGTTTTGTTATAGAGAACTGTGTTCAACTACATTCGGCATTTACTAGTTTATTTTAGTATGGTGACGGCGTGTAAAAACAAAGAAATAAAGATCTGAAAAAATCTTGGTACAGCACTATCCGCTATGTCATGCCATGTTGACAGAGTTTGGCTGTTTGCTAATCACTGGACAACCTCAAACACAACCACTTATAACAAGGAAAAGGTGATATTTCGTCAAATGACAGAAATGAACCTGATAGGGTGCTGGTTGACGTATTGTAAGAGGATTCGAAAACATCCTTGACGACGGAGTTCCAATGGACTCCTTTTGTAGGTAGAAAAGTAACATATCATTGAGACACTTTTGACATTTGATGTTCAAGTGGTCGTTTCTTTTTTATTTCTTGGTGTGTTCACAATCAAAGAGAAAAAGACATTGCTCGGGAGCATTCCTTATATATATATATATATATATATATATATATATATTTTTTTTTTTTTTTTTTTTTTTTTTTTGCTATGCATAGAAGGAATGCTGTCATAGTTACGTGCGTCAAGGGGTGCTTTTAGGCTACGGTCACAACTCAGACCGGCGACCGACCAATTTGCAGCCTGCTCGGTCGCTGCTGAAATTTTGGCACCACTCAGCAGTTTTTGGAGATGTTGAGCAGGCTGTAAAAACCCTAGCGATGACCGAGCAGTGCCCTGTCGATTTCCCGTCGGTCACCGACCGATTTTCAGTAAAATTTTGGCAAAATATGGGGATCTGCAACGCGCAGAGTCCGAGCAGTCACCGAGCGATGCCCCATCGGCAACTGGACGATCTCCCACCGGCCACCGGCCGATTTTTACGAAAGCGCTCAGCGACAGACGAGTGATCGATAGGTCATCTACCGGTGACCCGTACGCGTACCGGCGGCCACCCGCCGGTCTCTGCCGGAAATTTCTCACGAGCCACTTGTGTTTATCAATGTACCTATGTGATTTCAGATGTGTTAATTAATTATTTTTGATAAAACTCGAAGCAAAAGATCGAAGAATTACATTATCAACTAACAAACCTTAGCTATGTGATACCTCAGATAACTAGAAATTATGAAATAAAACAAATTTGAGGAACATCCAAGATGGAACAAAGATTAGAATAGATTAGAATTTTCCAAAATATCCTGTTTGCTTCTGTATTTCACAGTATTTTTCTATTCCTATTTAATTTCATATCTTAATTTTCCATCTCTTGTCATTTATTTCTTCTTCAATCAATAGGCTTTTGATGAATGATAAGGTAACCAAACCATATTTAACTACGTCAACATATCGACACTAACTCTTAGCTTTCATCTCTTTTGCCCCAAAGTGGTTGCCTCTGACTTCCATGTCTCTCATGTTTGTTGCCAAGATGTTGAGATGCTGAGATGTTGGTGGGGTTTCCTTGCCTCTTATCCCTCCCCCTCCTTCTTCCACATTGCGCTAGATTATCTTCTCCATCTATAGGCCCTGGTTTCCTTCAGTGCTTCTGTCATTTTTATCTTAACATTTTTAGTCCCTAGATCACTCGACGGCGACCGCTCGATCTATTCTCTTGGTTTTCTTCTGTGCTGTTGTCATTTTTGTCTCTATTATTTTTGTTCCCTAAATCGCTCGGCAGCGACCGCTCGATTAGGTCAGTGCCTGGGCGGTTCCCGCCTCGGACACTGAGCGTATTTTGGGCAGCGAGTGAAAACTGGTCGGTCGCCGCTGAAATTTTAACTCCGCGTTAACCCTATTAAGCCCAAGCTATTTTGACCCCTCGCAGGCCCAAGGGGGGGGGGGGGGGGCACATTGTGCCCCCTATATAACTTTTTTATTATTTGATGTATCATCGTCATATTTGGCACGTGGGTAGAGTAACTCATACTCTACATGATCGTACATTTGAATTTTCACAAGGTCACCCATGGAGGGCGCTATTTACCAAAATATAAAGAAATACATAGGAAATATGCTAAAAACATGATTTTTCTGTATAATTTCTTTATCCCCATTACATATGTCTTATTATAGACCAATCATTTTCATATTTGCCACAAATGATAAGCAAGTGGAATTTTATTATTTGTTATGGTTGAAATTTCTCAAGGTCACCACATGGGGGCGCTATTCATATCAACATAATGATACATTATGAGACCTGAGATGAAATGTTTGGGATGGGTACATATATAGTTATGACATTTCATATTTGCATAATACTGGAATTTTGAGATTGGAAATTGATAATATGATCAAGTAATGATATTAGAGGCATAACTAGGGTGAAGGAATCAAAATAACTCAAAATATAAGGGCAATTTTTAGAAAATATTATTGTTTTCAATTATCTCTATTATATCTATTGTTTTATGCCTTTGTCACATAAAAACAAAGGAAATAATAAGAAAAACTTTCCAGGACCATAACTACTTCGAATTTTGCTCCTTCAACAAATTTCAGCCAAGAAACACCTATTTCATAAACTGTAATGCTGTTAAATGAAATGGAAACACAAAAAAGATGCAAAATCTGACTGACATGGTTGTCAGTTTATGGTTGCCATGGCAACCAGCAACATCAAATATAGCAAAATTATATATCAAAATGTTTGCAATAAGATTTTAGGAAAAGTCACCAAATTTGGTTGAAATCGAATTAAGGGCGAAGGAGTGGCGAACGAAAATCTGGTAGGGGGGCACAATGTGCCCCCCCCCCCCCCCCCTTGGGCTTTATAGGGTTAAAACTTCAGCGGCGACCGACCGATGCCCTAAAAATCAGTGGCGCCTGGTCGGTTACTGGTTGGTCACCGGTCGTTGTCCGACCAGTTTTGGCTAAAAACTCGCCGACCGGTCGCCGAGCAGGCTGATTTTGTGACCGTAGCCTTAGACGATAATCGTATGTCGAGCAAACTTATGCTTTCTCAACAACAACAACAACAACAAAGCAACAACAAATTTCTGAGAATTCTACGAGATAGAGAGAAATCGACAAAGTCAAACATTATGAGGCACGTAAAGTATACATCTGATTGCACATTTTGATCTGTCATTGTACTATCTCGATATGTGTCGCTGATAGAGTAGAACTCAACAGCTGCTTGGTGGGAAAAGGGTATTCCTCAAGAAAATACAACATTTTTCGCTGATGAAAAAAAAAATACAGGTCTGTATGTTTAATAGATCGTGTCTTAATTCCAAGGACCACGAGGACTGCAAACATTACAAATACGTCATTTTCGTTATTTATCTCGGTAAAGAGCCCTGCAACGGATCCACATATAACAATCTGAGTAAGGAAAAGAGAAAACCGCATCCACATGCTTATAAAAATGGTAATAAAGAAGAAACACAAATACACTACTGTTAACCTTTTGAGTACCACATTGATACCTCTCCATAGGTTTGTGTGTGAAATTTATGCCCTTTGACTCCCGGATAGAGAAAGGGGTAAACAATAGATTTAAAGACTTTACTAAAGCGTTAAATGATTGTACACTGGCAATTTAAAGAAAAAGAAATCAAATCTGGGTAAGATAAATTATACATTAGCCTCCCACAGAAACACAAGTACCTACCCAGAAACACACACACATACACACACACACACACACACACACACATACACTCATACACACTCCTACACTCGTGCAAATGCCATCTTAAGTTTATCAATTAAACAAATCATTTTGCAATGCCTTTTAAATGAGTTGACAGAGGTGGCACTTCGAATGAAGTCCCGTACATTTTTCCAAATGTTAGATCCATGACAGTGATTTATTTTCAATGTATTAGATCTGCTTATAACTCATAAAGGTAACGCTGTACAACTCTGTAATACCGGTGTTGTGGAAGGTATATCAGATCATTCAGCAATAATGTGTGAATTGAACCTTCCTAAACGTTGTATAAAAAAAAAAAAAAAAAACATTTGTTGTGACACGGAATTTGAAATCTGTAAACCCACAAGAGTTTGTTGCTGATACTCATGTTAAGTCTCTTTCATCAGCTGAATCTCAAGTTAATAATGTTGATGATGAAGTGAATTTGTATAACACCTTACTCACTGCCACCCTTGATAAGTTGGCACCTGAGAAACGAATCAAGGTCACAATACACCCCAATACGGAATGGTATACCCCAGAAATAGCTCAAGCAAAACTGCTTCGTAGACAGTTAGAAAGGAAGTCAAGGTCCACAAAACTGGAGATTCACAAGCAGATGTATCATGCGCAAAGGCGATGTGTAAATGCCTTGATTAAAGATGCTAAGTTACAATAGCATTCAAAAGTTACGGATTGTGGGAAAGATACAAAGAAGTTGTACAAAGTTGCTAATGCTTTACTCTTTACCGAAAACAGCGATCTCCTTTGCCAGAACACCTCACTCATGGTGATCAAGTTGAGTTAGCCAATTGTTTTAATCAATATTTCATTGATAACATTGTGGCAATCCAACGGAGTTTCCCAACTCGTTGTGAACAGCCAAATGACATTGTATGTGAAGTCAAGTCAGAATTGAATGAGTTTCAGTCTGTCACTGTTAATGAGATAGAAAAGCTTATTAAGAACTCATCTAACAAATCATGTGAACTTGATCCAATCCCAACAGATTTGGTTAAGAAGTGTGGCAGAGTTTTAGCACCCGTTATCACAAGAATCATAAATGCTAGCCTGAGATTAGGTGTAGTTCCACAGGTGTGTAAAAAAGCCGTTATTCATCCAACTTTGAAAAAAGCAGGCTTAGATCAGGAGTGTCTAAAAAATTACCGCCCAATTTCAAATTTACCTTATTTAAGTAAATTGCTTGAAAAGGTTGTTTTCTCACAACTGACAATGTATCTGCAAGATAATGAATTGCTTGATTCATTTCAATCTACGTACAAGCCTTGTCATAGTGTAGAAACACTGTTAGTCAACTTATCAGATATTGTGTTCAGAGAATTAGACAGTGGTAACATCACTGCTCTTATCATGCTTGATATGAGCTCAGCTTTTGACACAGTCGATCATGCTATTCTGATTCAACGACTGAGATATTTGGGCATCAAAGGAACTGTTCTTGATTGGTTTATATCCCACTTATGTGATCGATCTCATTATGTCAGAATTGGTGATTCTACCTCTTGTAAAACTATGACAAAATTTGGTGTACCTCAAGGTTCTGTTGGAGGCCCGCTGCTTTTTTCTCTGTATATGCAACCAATTAGTGAAGTATTTTGCAAGCATTGTATTAGTTATCATTGTT
The DNA here is from genome assembly GCF_040938485.1 of Diadema antillarum. Taxonomy (NCBI): domain Eukaryota; kingdom Metazoa; phylum Echinodermata; class Echinoidea; order Diadematoida; family Diadematidae; genus Diadema; species Diadema antillarum. The sequence continues at coordinate 3,291,030 of NW_027270914.1, read as the reverse complement.
ATGCGGATGATATACAACTATATTTGTCTTTTAAACCCACTGTGTCTTCATTGTCATCCGCCATTGCAAAACTCGAAGCATGTTTGCAAGACCTGAAAATCTGGCTTACATCCCATGGCCTTAAACTAAATGATGATAAATCTGTGTTTCTGTTATTGGGATCAAAGCATATGTTAAGCAAAGTTGATTATCAGTCATGTCATGTCAACATCGGTAGCACTTGCATTACTCCGTCGAAAACAGCCCGTAATTTAGGTGTCATATTTGATCAGGAAATGTCATTTCGAAGTCATGTAACTCATATTCAGCGGAATGTTCGATATCAGTTGCGTAATTTAAGTTTCATAAGGAAATATTTGTCTAAATCTGCAGCTGAGATACTTATTCATGCTTTGATTTCTTCTCGGTTGGATTTTTCGAATTCATTGTTGTGTAATCTTTCAAAAAAAGATGTCACAAAACTTCAACGGTTGCAAAATTCTGCCGCCCGATTGTTAACTTTTACTAATAAGTTTGATTCTATGTCACCAGTTCTCCGTTCCTTACATTGGTTACCTGTAGAAAAAAGGATTATTTTCAAGATTCTGTTATTAGTAAATCATTCAGTTCATTCTTTTTCCCCAATATACATAAGTAATTCTGTTCAAAAATACAATCCGACACGAAGGCTACGTTCATCATCAGGGGACCGTTTCATGAAACTTTTTGTCAGTGATTTACACTGACAACTGTTAAAAGCTACTGAAATCCTTGCCTCTGATTGGCTGATAGCAAATTTGTCGGTGAAAACCTCCGACGAACTCGTTGATGAAACGCCCCCCAGATGCATTCTTACTCCAAACACCAAGAGTAAAACATGGGTATGGTGATCGTGCTTTTTCCGTTATGGGACCAAAATTGTGGAATCAGTTACCTCTTCAGTTAAGGAAACTGTCATCGACAGAGTCATTCAAATCCAAACTTAAAACTTATCTGTTCCTTTCATACTGAGGACTGTAATTGCTGTATGTCATTAATATTGGATCAATATTGTTTTTTTAATTGGTAGTATATGTTGTATTCTTTATTTGGTATATATTTGTTTTTGTTTACCATTTTCTTATTTGTTGAAATGTTTGAATATGTATATGCATGTAAATATATGATATCTTTTCATTTTTGAAGCGCCATGAGCACTGAAAAGTGGACCTGTGCGCTATACAAGTAGCCACTGTTATTATTATTAATGTTATTATTATTATTATTATTATATGCAGTTTTAGGCAGAATGTTGTTAAAAGGACAATAAATTGCCTATCGAGTTTTGAAAAGAGGATTGTTAGTAAAGGGCATTGAGTTCAGTCCATTTAAAATTTTCTACAAAAAAAAAAAAAAACCACACACACACAACTGGTACTAGAGTCTTTAAATTACCGGTTACCAGTCTAACCTCTGAAGCATACAGGCACTGACTATAAATTCAGCAAATCTGTTTTGTTACAGTTGACTGCAGCTCTTAATTCCTCGTACAATGTTACAGCAATCGAGAAGGGAAAGAATAATACTCTAATGTAGCATTTTACTTCGTTCATCACTGGAACCTAATACGCCTGGGAGTGTTTCACAAACCTGTTCTTAGGCTAAGAGCGACTTTAAGAACGACTGGAACACGCTCTGATGTGCTGTACTCATCAGAATTTCAATAATTCTGCACAAGAACTAATCACCAGTCGTTCTTAAAGTCGCTCTTAGCCTGAAGAACAGCTTGGTGTAACACCCCAGGTTCCCAATGACATTGATCGAAAGATTAAAATTCTCAAAGTATCTCTTCCTTCTCTGTGCCAAAGCTGGGTGTATTTTTTTTTTTTATTTACCCTTTTCCAACGTAGTAGTGTGCTTGGTCTGCTATGAAACTCGTATGAAGACGTACATAGCAATCAAGGCTGAGCTCACTATGAAATTCATTCCTCATGCCCAATCGATACTCTTAATTGTTCGATGGCACGCGAACTAATCACGCAGAAAGGTTTTAATGCTTTAATGCCTGAATGCTTGATTGCTGATTTAACAATCTGTCCATTCTGTGTCGACTGGCGAAAAGAATCTTGTTTTGGGGGATTGAAGGTTCTCTGAAAATTGGTGGAGGAACGAGAGCTAAGTATTTTGGCCATAGTCTTTTGTATGTATATCATACAAATCCTTTTGAGATATTTCATGCCCGATGTGGTTTACGGCCTTTTCCCCCATTTCAAGTCTTTCAGCTTCCAAGTGCCATCATTATTTTTCCCTCTCTTGCCAAGTACCTAATTTTACTCCATTTACTACATTAAAACTATTCCCACCTGTACGTACCTACATTACATTACTGTCAGTCTAATATTTCTCTCGGCCGTGTGTTCTTTTCGAAAATCTATCCTGTATTAAATGGTAGACCAATAGGGACTACCGTTGTATGCTATTTCGTTCGTACCCTCGGCGTCCCTCTCTCGCCTTGGTTGTTTCCGAGTATATTAAGGTGGGACAGCAGGCGCGACGATCATTTACATTATTACGTTTTCCAAATGTATACTGGCTGCATGCTGTTGTCATAGTAACAGCTATACCTGTGTTCGGAACCATGCGAGCATAATATGATGCTTACTGATCAATAATGCTAATGAGTCTTTCTAAAAGCTTTGGTCTTTTAGGTTTTACTAACTCTCATAATAATCTAATAATGATCTGTTCTGGAAAGCAACAGCTTGGCCTCCCGCCTATAAAAGCAAAAGTGCAAATGAATTAAAACCATGGCTGTTTGTGATCAACCACGCCACGTACTGTGTTGTCGTTTGTCATAGCACGTTAGAGATGAGACACCGACATCTCTCTCTCTCTCTCTTCTATAAACTAACTATCTCTCTGTCTTTATTTCTCTTCATCCAAACATACGTTTGCATATCCTAGGACACGTGATAATCTGAAAAGAGTATGGATATCCTTTTCGAAAAAGAATTGATCACAAAATGCTGGAACATTTGCTTGGTAAAACGAAGAGAAAATTTGATTGTAACGTCAAAAAAACAACAGAGACACATGTACCTGTTTCATTTTGATTTTGATATCCTGCTATTGTATATATTCAGGGAATTTTAGTGCCCTTATTGGTCTTATGAACGAGAGTGTTTAGTGCAGATAGGTTAACGCATAACTAACTGTTCTTTTTTGTGTTTCTTTTGTTTCATATTTTCCTTTCCTTCCTTTTTTTTTGTGGGGACGGGGTGGGGATGGGGGAAGTACACCAACAGCAAGAGTGCGCCAACTGTGTATATCAACATATCTGTTGGACAGGTCATTATTTGAAAGTTCGTGCGGCACGGTGATCCCTATATTATATATTATTTAGTATAATATAATTGTGTATTACAAAAATATGCATCATATAAATAAACTCCAACTCCTTAATCTATTTCCTCCCGCTCTGCAACTGGAATTGTGAAAGTGCACCACCTGGGACAAATTTAGGTTTTTACTAAGGGGGTGGTTAAGTAGCTTGGATCATGACAAGCAAGAAGGCAACCCCCCCAAAAAATACAGAAAAAAATAGTCTTCATACGTTTTTTTTTTCTACCACAGCTCTCTCAAGCTCGGCAGGCAAAAAGGGAAAAAAAGAAAATGCTCCAGCGAGGTTCAACCCCCCAACTCCTCCCCCCCCCCCCCTCAAAACAAACAAAAAAAAAAAACAAAAAAGGAGCGCAGAGGGATCAAAACCACTACATACCCCCCCCCCTGAAGCGCCACTAATGATGCTTATTTCCTTCTTGATTTCGTTGTCTCTGTTAGAATACGTCAGAGATTGTGATCATTATACTGTGAATTTCTTGTGCATACATTTTTGTTCAAAATACACTGTACCTAGCTGGTGCCATTCTTTCACAATATGCTATTCTTGTAACATTATGTATGGTTTTGACAGCTCCATGTATAGGTTTGTGGAATTTATTGTGGTCCTTGAGCATAGAAATCAATATTCTGAAAAACCAAAAACAAATTACACTGATCAGTAATGATGACATAAGAGCCTCACATATTTCAGAAATGTAGCAATGTAATACACATTGTACCATTACAATACCACGTGCTTAACAAGTTCACCTGTGTAGAATTTATGGGTGCTTTCTTCTTCTTCTTTTTTTCCTGCTTCCTTGAGCCCCTACTTATGCATTCTTATAGTGAGGCTGCCATGTCATCATCTTTGTTCATTGTGATTTGTTATACATTTCAAAAACAATCTTTTTCCTCATCCCAATCACTATAAAATCTGAAACTCTGTTCCCAGTATAACCAATTTATAGTTGCTCATAAATATTATGTAAAAATCTGAAAATCAGGTTAAAAGACTGTTACGTACACGCGTATATTTATGCACAATCCACAAACAAAACCATAATGCAAACGCACACTCACCCACAAACAACACGCATTAAAAATGTCAAAACAAAAATATTCACAAGCAACCACACGCGTATTATGAGTTGCATATACTGAGCTATTGGGTAATAAATCGTAGAATATTACTCATTCTATTAAAGGAGATTGTTACATATTGTTCCATTTATGTATTTATGCCAAACTGTTACGTCATCATCTATATCTCCACACCCACTTAAATCCTTACAATCTCAGTCGTTGTTCTCTCAATGTCCTTACTTGGAGTAGGTTATAGTTGCAACATGTGACCTTTCAGTGTTTTATTCTGTATTTTATATAGCAACATTTGATTTGATCTTGTTCGTTTTAATCGGATCCCCCAATTATAGTATGGTCTAAAAATATCTGTACTTATGCTTCCCCTAATCTGATTTTACCACGGGACCTGCGGCTCTATACAAGCTTGCTTTTACGCAGGCCCCATCATATTTTTCGCATTATGATCTCAGTTTAACTCGCATGTATACAGACCTTGTGTATACCAAGACAAACTTTTGAACATTCCGGTGAAGTTCTATTTTGAATTATGTTCTGTATAGATTTCGTATCAATTTACTTTGTATTGTGATATATGTGAGAAATATGAAAATAAATTGAAATGAAATGAAATGAGAAAAATTATGGAACTGCAAGTAAATTAGAACTATAGATTAACAACTTACCAAAAATATTCAATTTAGCAGACATATTTAGGTTATGTCTATGGTGTAAATAAACTGAATGCTGTTGAAAGCTATTGAGAGTACACAGCATAATACTTAAAGGCACATGGTCCCGGTGGTTTAGTCAAATGCGTACGCGGGCGCACGGCGCAAGTTTCCTATAGAGACCTACGCTATCGACTCCTCTTTATAGCGCTTACGCCTTGGCCCATTTCCCCGAGTCCGCAGAAGTCTGATCCACTGTGATCAGTGGTCCAATCACAGTTCGGCTCATGATTCGGCTGAGGGGGGTGGCAGCTTTATAGCAAACTTCTTTTGTAATGTCATACTAAGAAACACATAAGCACGCTTCCTGGCATCACTACAGACTGCGTGACGCGCAGAGAAGACAGCGAAGGCAATGTTACCTAGCAACACCTACGCGCTTTACTCTTGATGACAGCTCAACTTCAGCAATGTTCGTCTCATGCTAACGGTGATCGGCAGTATCAGTGCCGTACATATACGGCACTGATACTGCTCTCTAACCCTAGGGACTATGCGCCTTTAAATCATCAATCAAACTTAACATGCATCCTTGTAGTGGTGTGAATTATGTGGCCAAAGTTCAAAACTGTTGCAAGTTATTGACAGTACTCCACTGTTCTACAAGTATGGTTGGGTGTTCATAATACCGGCCACCTAACGTTTTTCTATCAATAGAAACGTGAAAAATCTCACAATTTGCCTGAAATTTTACTCACGTGTGGAGAAAATACTCCGGATTCACAAGCGCGCACTGAAAATGCGATCTGAGGCACGCGCTCTAGATGGCGGCTTCGAACGCGTGGGGTCTCATTTTTCCCGCACTCAGTTGCCCTGCTCATTTCAACCGACCACCCTGACAATACGTATAAAGGGCACTTAAATGCGTTTTTTCGACAAGCCGCTGTTTTTTTTTTTTGTAGCAGTCATTTCCCCCCCCCCCCCAATAACATTTGAATATATTTTGAATCCTTCGATATTACATTTGAAGGACTGTTTGATGAATTTGAATTGATTTTCATTAGGAAACTTTTCATGGTAATTGAAATAAATTACAGGTAGATGAGTCGGTTTGTTTTTTCACATTCATTTCTCGTTTCTGTATCAACTCGTACGGTCGTAGCGGGCGACAAAATGTTTATGTCATGTGTATGTGTGTAGTAACGTGTGTGCACGATCGTACACAAGCGGCGGTGACAATTTTGCGGTCAAAATCGTCAAATTTATTACGGAAGGATACTCTACATCTAACAACGGGTCAGCATAGGTAGGCCTATAGTTATATGTAGTTACACGATAAACCTTATTCGATTTTGCTAAATTTCGGTAATTTAGGGGGAATACTTAGTTGTTTTCGCCACATTTTACTCGGTAGCGTAGCCCGGTGAAGAATCGAACACCGTTGCGCGTAGTCCCATGCGTACATTTTCTTTCTGTACGCGCAATGCCATTATAGTACGCGGTCGGTCGATATAGACCCGGTCGGTGTGTTGAACACCTACCATACAGCGCTGAAATATGCACTAACATTTTAACCTTTAACCTAGTCAGTGTTAATGTACACCTTAAGATAACGTACCTATGTTTTGTATAAGATGGTCCCAGCTCAAAGCCGTGGCAAAGATATTGAGAGTACACCACAATACTGTGTGTACATGTAATGCTTATCAGGTAAATTTCATCAATCATTTGATTCTTTACCCTATCGGAATTCACCATTACATGAAGAGTTTGTTCGCAAAAACCGATAAGTCCATTTTTGAAGATTTTGAAGTACGGTCTCTGTCATAAAGTACAAAATAACACCTTTTAAATGATATATTGGTAACTACATATAAAGGTACATTGTACATTTTTGAAGTTATGGTCAAAAGAAGTAAATATTTTCTTATTATTCTCTTTATTTTTCTTGACTTTTATTTAATCGCAAATATCTCCATTTGGCAAATATGGACTTTTCGGTTTTTGTGAACAAACTCCTTATATTCAACCTTACCACAAGACTCATACCACAGGTAGACATCATCTCACGATGGTGTGAGTTTGTGGTCATAACTCAAAGCTGTGGAAACTTGCGATCACGTCGCAATACTATGCCAATCAATGCTTACCGCGTAAAGTTCATTGACAATTTGACCTTTAAATTTGTCTTGAAGTCCTGACCTTGCAATGAAGAACTATCAGCAAACATGATGTACCTGAATGACATTCTCTTTTATGTTCGTCTTTTGCAGGCCTTCATCAACCTGTCTGTCCTGCTCATAGTCCACATTGCAGCGTTGCCAGGTAATCAAATAGCAGTTATTCAGTATCATACAACCTCCAAGTAGATCCTTGTCATTTGATTGGAGGATTGTTGGTGACGTGATATTCAATAAGTGCTCCATTCAACGTGCCGTACAATTTTTGTTCCATTTTTACGTGCAACTTGGTTCGATTTTTTTCGTTATATTCCACGGTTCGAGAAATTGTACCGTACTGCATGTACTGTGTGTTCCATAGTGAGAATGCATGCAGCTAGCGCGCAGTAAACGTGTGCGGTACATGCACGTAGTGCTGGTGTAAAGTGTACGTATGAGCGCTAGCTATAACTGCAGCGCAGTCGTAGACGACAAAATCTCGTTTGTTTCTCAACAAGACGTCAGACATGGTGGCTGTTCAAACTAGTTTCGTTTTGCTAAATAACGACGAACTTGGGGAATTGGTTGGTGCCGCGGACTCGACGAACGTACGGACGAGTGGTTAAAGGCGACGTCTCAGAGACGTGAGGTTGCACACCTGCGGGTTCGAACCCCACAAGAGCACGAAAAAAAACAACAACCAACAAACAAACAAATACAGTTTGCTGTGCATCGTCTGGAAGCGTTTGCGGAATGTACTGTCACAGAACGCCTTTTGCTTCCCTACACTACAAGGTTACGGCAATGCTGAACTCGAATTCACGAAGGTGGTACAAATGAAACCATGGCTTCAACCATGGACAAAAAACATGGAGCGCCATGTGTCGCACGGAATATTTCGTTACGAAATTGGTCATTTCGTCGACAAAATGACCGTTTCGTTAACGAAATTATTTCGTGGAAGAAATGTTCATTTAGTTACAAAATGTCATTTCGTTACAAAATAATCATTTCATCAACGAAATGACTGATTTCGTAATGAAATATTCCATGCGACACTTGGCGCTCCATGGTTTTTGTCCATGGTTTAAACCATGGTTTCATTTTATTTCCACCTTCGTGAATTCGTTCCAATGCGTTTCTGTCTTGTTTTTATGGTATTGAGAATGCATGCAGCTAGCGCAGTGTACGTGTGCGGTACATAAAGATCTAGGACCTACTTGGACGTTGTATAAAACAAACAGAGAACGTTTCCATTCGTTCAATGGTACGAATATTTTCATTCGTTGACAGATTTGGATTGTTCCACTGAACTAGTAAACATTCATTATTTGTATAATGTACCCTGTTACCGAATCGAGGCTTCAAGTAGAAATTGCCTTACTTTATTTTGATCGGATCTGAAATCGCAAATTGCTCATTCAGTTTATCAAGTATTCCTTGCAGCTTAGATTATCACTTGATCTTCATTATAGGTATATCAGCAATTCAAAATTTAAGTATACCGACATATCCTAGCTGTCAGTAGGACTAGACCAGGCTAATTCAATGAATATTCAGGAAACAGGATAAAATGTGCCAGTTAGAGCCCTTACATTTCACGCAGTTCCATTTTACCACTATACATCTATTCTATGAATGTTCGTGTGTATATAAATGCATATATATCTAATGTATTGTATATGCATACGCATAATATAATTATATGTAATGTATTATATATACATATTATATATATATATATATATATATATATATTATATATGCGTGTGTGTGTATATATATGTGTATATATGTGTAGAAGCCAAAAAGCTGTCGTAGCGGTGACTTCTTTCGCAAAAAAAAAATATATATGTATATATATGTATATATAATTTATATATATATATGTATATATATGTATATATATATATATATAATTATATATATATATATATATATATATATATATAATTATATATATATATATATATATATATATATAATTATATATATATATATATATATATATATATATATATATAATTATATATATATATATATATATATATATATATATATGTATTTATTTATTCATCTATGCCGGGTTTTCGAATTTCCAAAAGGGCTAACTTTTGGTGGCCACGTGTGACAATAGGGCTCAAACGGGCCGACAGATGGGAAAAAAAAATCAATTTTGAACAATGTTGAACACTGTTTATATACATTAATTATGTCATGATCATGATATCATGGAGTAGCAGCTCCAAGATTATACCTTCAGTAAGCCTATGTATCATTATACTACTTGAATTATGATTAATGAAACACGATTAGTGTCGTCATATTGTCCATATTGTTTGTAGTTTCTAAGTTCTACCCCTTACAAAATCTTTGGTGTCTAACAGGAATTTGTGAATCAAATGGAGATGCGTGTCGAAGTGTACATGACGGGATGAAAGACATGTGTCCGTATGTATTCTCCGAAAAGACTGGCGGATACATAAGGCTGACTCCGAAGTACGTCCAACTGGACCACCCTAATTATGACGTCCTAGTCCCAAAAGAGGCCAGAGGAATGACCAATTATTACTGCGCCCACCCAGGGTACTAGTAGAACTGTTGGTGACTAGATAGATGATTGAGTATACGGTTCTACCAAGGAGGTATGCTAGGCTTAGTACCTCCTTGGTTCTACCTATCTAATTTGCTGCGATAATCGTAGGCAATACATTTTCATAGATAAATGTGTCGACTAAATCCCTGCTTACACAGAGCCTATCAAAATAGAGTTATCGCGGCAATGACCGAGTAGCGTCAGGTTATTTTTTCTCTTTTTTTTTTTACCCTGCTTTTCAAAATGGTCCACGCAAAATGTTACTCGGACGTTGTCACGGTACCATTTGCCAAATTCTGGCCTATAGCATTACCCTGACATTACAATGCAACTGCGGTTAAAATTCCTTTGATACACTCAACCCGTATGCGCAGCATTGCAGACAAAGAAGGACTGACATGCCACGAGCCACTACTGATTTCTAGTTGAGATCAGGGTGATTGAATGTGCACAATGTAGAACATTAGGCGGCGCTGTCCGGTAGGCGTGGTAGTCGCATCAGTGCACACACCCCCTTTGTGGAAACCTACCCCGGTATATAGCTTTCCGTGTATGTCTGTTTAAACGGTACCCCTCATTCTCTCGTACGATTTTGTGTGTTTAGGTGCGTGTGTGTGTGTGTGTGTGTGTGTGCGTGTGTTTGTTGTTGTTGTATGAGAAATGGTGTTCTCCAGACGTTGTCGCGGCATTGACCCCGTTTACAGTGCGGGGCTGGGCCGAGCCGTGGCCGAGCCGCCGAGCCCAGCCTCAATTGCGAGGCCGGGCCCCGCAATTTTGTCCGTTTACACTGCTGGGCTCGGTCGCGGTTTTGATTGAAATCTTTCAATACATATTGTCGTAGTGGCGCTCTGCTTGTAAACAAACGCAATTTGGTATTGTCTAGTTTTCAGACCCTTGCCGAATGAATTCCGTGCCGACGAGGTCGCCGTTCGGGCAAAGGCCTTTGCCGAAGGAAAAAATCTTTTGCAGGACAAACCCACCTTAAACTATACTATAGTTTTCGACGTTTAGGGGGTTAATATCCTGAATAGCGAAAGATACAGGCAGAGGGTTTGGAAGCCAGACTAAAACTGGCCTCGCATTTGGCCCAGTTTGCGTTTACACTAAGAAAAGGCCGGGCTCGGCTGCGGCCGAGACCACCTCCAGAGCGAGGTCAAATGCGAGGCCAATTTTGGCCTCGCATTTGGCCTTTGCGCGTTTACACTGAAGTGAAGGTAGACTCGGCCGCGGCCGAGCCTCGCACTGTAAACGGGGTCTAGGGCACGGCATAAGGTTTGTTCAAACAGGACTTTGTGAGGGATATTCCCCATCACCTGTGTGGAATATTTGCATATCGCTATCGTACTTTTATAGATTATCATAATAGGAAAAAAAATTCGAAACACAAACACTCAACATTGGCCTGCACCGTTCTGATAGTCGCAAAGTCGACGTCGTTTTCATAAAATTGTGTAACTGGCATTTGTTATTTAACGTTCAACAAGAGATAATTTCAAAGTAGTTTATTACGCATTTTGGAAAATTTCATTCTTCTTCATATCGCAGTCCTCGGGAGAGAAATGTCATGAAATTCCTAGTCTTCATAATAACATTCGTTGTGGATGTAAAAACGATCAATTAGAAATGTACTTGGGACTTGATACAACCTATAGCAAAAACAATGAATGTAATATATGCTTTTATCACAACTTGGTCTACGATGAATAAGCATACATCTTTTCCTCTTTTAAATGCAGCTTGCCTGCCAAATCCTTGTGGTAATGGAGGAAACTGTTCAGAGACATTGGTCGACTTCGAATGCCATTGCAGCAGGAATTTTACCGGAAAGACATGCTTTATTCGTACGTGTTTCAGCGATTGGTATTATACTGTATGCCCCCCCCCCCCCCCCCCCCGCCCTTTACAGGCGGATTTCTGCTTTGATAACTTTTAATATGATTAAACTGTCTGAATGCGATTTCAGAGTCTAAGAATTCAACATCCTACCTATATCTTGCTGAAAACCCCATTAATTTGGTTAAGTGGTCACAGAGAAATGTGGATCGTTGTAAAGCAAGTCGTGCGTCTATTCCTTCCACGTTCAGCGCGTGGATGCTATTGGAACTGCGTATGTGTGAACACAGTGGACAGAACTTAGGCATTAATTATACTCTACAAAGATCCTCATTTTCCTTTGACCATTGAAACAAACCGGATGGGGTTTTCTGTAAGATGGGGGAAATAACTTATAGTTTGAAATCTTTACATTGCATTAGAATGGATTAGTTATTTTTAAAGTCATTGTTGTGGAGGGTCCCATTGTAACTGATTTTTTTTTTTTTTTTTTTTTTTGTGGCGGTGGGAGGGCATACGATATATATTGTTTTTCGTGGCTTACAATCATAAGGCAAACACCTTGTCAAATTCCCATTTCCTGAATTGAGGTGTTTACATTATCTTAAAGAGAGAATGTACTTTACGGCCGAGAGTCCGAATGTACTACTTGAGGACTAGATTTATGGAGATGTGGGATATTAGAGATATGGATGGTCACAATTTAGAGAAGTGCTACGTAGTTTGTTTTGCATTAGGCCTATAATAATACACTTTTTGTCGATATCTATGTGCAACATGACAACGCGGCCTCTCGTTTGGTACCGATTTTTTTTTTTAACAACTCCTTCAAATAATGCCCCGAATTCTACAAGATAGTTAAGATTAAATCCGTGAAACCTTTTAAAGGAAGGACATTATTGTGTGTATCCTGCCTGATTATGGATTTTGGGAACTACGCTAAACTAAGTACTTATAGAGGCAGTATTCCATTAGCTGTATTTTCTGGCACCAATTTCATCTTCTTTCCACTTTTTTGTTTTAATATTGTCCCAACAGCCCTGTGTCCAGAGGGATGGTCTGCTCGTGACTTTGAGACTGAGTCGTGTTATCTTCACCAATCCAACGCTCTGACATGGACCGCTGCGAGGGACTCTTGCGTTCAACTTGGTGGATACCTAGCAGCCATTCAGACTCCCGAAGAGATGACGTCAGTGAGGGAATACGTGACGTCAAAGTACGGAACTTTCGTTGGTCCATGGGTATGGACAGGCTTGAATGACCGCGACAGCGAGAGAACCTTTACCTGGATCGACTTTGGCGGCGCTCTTCCCCTGTCCAGCAGTTTGTGGAATCCCGGCGAGCCAAGCAATGGCAATAATAACGAGCACTGCGTAGCAGCAAACGGACAGAAATTAAACGATGCCCCTTGTAGCACTTCCTATCCATACCTCTGCGAGCTCCATCTCTGAACCAAAAGAATGTCGTTATCTACTGTGCTGGCGATACCTCGCAGCTGAATCACCCATTACGGAGACCGTGCTCTTATCTATGTAGCACCAACCATCTGGAACAGGCTGCCTGGAAGCATCAGGGACACACATAACCTCAAAACTCTCCTACCACGCCTAAGTTTCATCTGTTTATTAAGGAGTATATTTAGGACATTCTAGTTATTATCTGTATAAAGGACTTTTTATCGAGTGTCTCGATTTATTTAGCTGACTTATTCATCTGAATCATGTTGTAGACTGATTATAATGTATCAATTATTGTAGAGCCTTAAGTGACATATTGTCAGAAAGTGCGCATTAGAAAATATTTGTTATCATTATTAATGTCTCTATCGTCCCAACATATCTCTTGGAGATCAATATCATGTCAAGTTCCACCCTGGAACCTTAGACTTCTAGTACTTTTCTGAGGATTCGCGCCGTCTCAGGCAGTGCTGCTTTTTGGAGCGTTTGCACTTGATCGGGCACGCCTACATCGTCCAAGTGCCGCAGAGACTCCAACCCAAAGCACCTTCTGATCTGGAGATTCTCCCGCCTGAAACCCCTAGCAAACGGGAGACTCTTCAACTTGATGTGTGCGAAGCACGAAGGTCCTAGAGTTCTAGATGCTCTCTTGTGCTATCTAAGGCTTATTTTTTTCAACACACGATAGAAATAAGTAAGAAATCCTTTCCAACGGGAGACAAAGAGCCAGGGCGGGAGAAATTAAATCTCAAACGGGAGAACTGGAGATTTTGCAAAAATGGGTTTTCGGCGGGAGATCTCCCGTCGAAAACGGGAGAGTTGGAGTCTCTGGTGCCGTCGCAGCTGCTTTGGCGTTGTTCCGAGTGCTGCAATGACAATAGGGATCACCTTCGTTTTCATATTCCACAGGCGGCGAAGATCTCTGGCAAGGTCCTGGTACTTTTCTATCTTTTCCTTCGCCTTCTTGTCTACTTTGCTGTCTCCCGGTACCGCGACAGCGACGATCGGGCACATCTGTCGAACCCTTTCTACGACGATGATATCCGGACGCCTATGCTAGATGATATTGTCAGTTTGAACATCGATATCCCACAGGATTTTAACGTGGTCGTTTTCAGAAACTTTCTGTGGTTCGTGCGTATACCGTTATTATGCTCTCACATGGTATTTTATGTTTTTTGCAAAGCTCCCAGTGAACGACTTGTGCCAGTTTATCATGTCGTCTTTTGTACTCTTTTTGGATGGAAGGCCGTTGCGGACGTGATTCGTTTTGGGCATACGTATGGAAACGGGCATACGTATGCAACTGCCTTAAAGGCCGTGTCACACCTTTCCGGGCAAGTCTTGCGTGCGACTTGCAAAGAACAATTTTGACTACCCCGAGGTCCCCGTAGATGATTCGCACATGACAGTACCTTGCATGTATCTCAACCGCAGTCGCCCGGAGGTGCGCCCGCATTTTTTTTTTTTTTTTTAACCCGCAACCGTGTTTAGGCCCTGTCACACCTTTCCGGGTAAGCTACTCGGGCCTGTCACGTGTAGGGATTTTCTAGCATACCGGACATTCCTGAGGGCGGAAAAGGATTTGAGCGAGTCAGCGCATGTGTTAAGACACTTGCTGGACGCGTTCTACTTAAAATGTACTTGCGAGTATACTGTGTGACCTTTGTACCAGTCGCGTGGGGGCTGACAACTCAGTGAAGGAATTCCTCTAATGGAATGGCTGAAATACCACAGAATTTCATTATCTTGGCTGCATACGAGACTGCGAAGTACCTACGTGGGAGTTGCCAGGGAAGTGCTGCCACTAAGGGCCTCCTACTGGCGTTCTGCGTGGACCTCTACGAGCATTCCCGCGACTCATCCGGAAAAAGTTTTGGTCATGCTCAAAACTTGGCTGCGGTTAAATAGGACTTACGTGAGCACCGCAGGGCAACTACGCGCTAGATACTGTCAGGTGCGGACCAACTGCGGAGAGCTCCGGGGAGTAGATTTGTTTCCCCGCAAGTCAAGCCGCAAAACTTCCCCCGTACGGTATTGCAAACATTCTTGTTCGCCCGCTGAAAATCTTCTACATGCTGGTAACTACCTCCTCGCCACAAGCCCGCGTAGCTTGCTTGTTTGCAATTTTCATTCATGCCTTGTCATACCGTACGGGGGATATATATGCGTGCGCACCTCCGTCGACTACTTTTGAGATACATGCTAGGTACTGTCATGTGCGGATCATCTACGGGGACCTCCGGGTAGTCAAAATTGTTCTTTGCAAGTCGCACGTAAGGCTGGTGTGACACGGCCTTTAGCAAACGTTTGCTAATTAACCAATCAGCGAGTGTTGTTTGGCAAACGTTTGCGCGGTGCGACAGTATACGTTTCTAGGTTTTGTTTGGTTTTTTTTTTAAGCAAACGTATGCCGTTTTCAGAATGCCAGTAAATTGATTTCCAAGGCAACCAATGAAGTTAGCTGTTAGAACCAGCTGATCAGCTCAGCACGTATGTACGCGGTACCTCCTTGCTCAGATCAGGCGTGAGTACCTACCGTGCACACTACATACACACATACAAACGAAGTACCTGATTGGTCGATCAATTGCATCCGTATGCGCAGTAATTTAACATTTAACGGGGCATACGTATAATAAATAACATGCAAACGTTTGCTAAACACCGTACAAACGTATGCTAAACACAGTATACAAGCGCTTGCCAAACAACACTCGCTTCTTGGTCAATTAGCAAACGTTTGCTAAAGGCAGTTGCATACATATGCCCGTTTCCATACGTATGCCCCAAACGAATCATTTCCGCAACGGTCTTCTATATTTTTGGGCCAGTTTATTACAGCAACATACGATGTTGAGGCTGATTTGCTCCATTATCAATCAACCTGATGCGCTCATGAGCCCGTGCGGCCTTCATATTATTATTTTTATTACCATTATCATTATTAATATTAGTAGTAGTAGTAGAAGTAGTAGTAATATTATAGTTATTATTATTATTATTATTACCTTAAGATCGGACAGTAAATGCCTTATCTTTTATCAACGTCTCCAACTGCGGCAGAGAAAATCAGAGCAACTGCACGAGGCAATGTAATATATGGACTTAAATTAAATCATAGTAATATTCTCAATATCACTTATTTTGACGAATTGATATCTACATTACAAAGTGCCATATATTTCACAATGATTTTCATACTACGTGTATTTGTCTTCAGCTAACTTCGATACTCGGCAGAAAAAACAACAACAAACAAACACACACACAAACAAGCACAAACAAAACCTTCTAAACCAAGGTTCTGCCAATGACACCACCTGTCAAAATCATTGCTAAAGTAGCAATTATAATATGATTAGCAAAAGACACTGTAGTGCACCGTTCCCTTAGAAATAGACTTGCATGTTTCCAATTACTATTATGATTAACTAAAACCATTGCATGGGAAAAAAATAATTAAGTCAAAAATGATCTTTAAAAGTGTCAAAATTCTCCTCAATCTTGAAAATATTTCAGTCATATCTGTTTCATCGTTTTTCATAGGATTGATTATGGTCGCTTCTTAGAATGGAGAAATAATAGTGCGTTACAATTATACATATATCATGCACATTGCAATTGAATGACAAATTGTCCTACATCGACGTAAATAAGCACTGAATTGATCAGTGTTTTAGTACTAGCCATGATAAAAAAAAAAAAAAATCATGGACATAAATACTCGAGCAGGATTCGAACCTACGACCTCCTGATCACCGGACAGGCGTCATCTCCACTAGACCACCGAGCTTTCGCCAAGTGTTGTTTCTAATCCTTAAGGATGCAGCAGGTACTGCGTAATACACAGGTCTAGTGGAGATGACTCCTGTCCGGTGGTCAGGAGGTCGTAGGTTCGAATCCTGCTCGAATATGTACGCCAATGTTTTTTTTATCATGGCTACTACTAAAACACTGATCAATCCAGTGCTTATTTACGTCGATGTAAGGCAGTTTGTCAATCAGTTGCAATGAAAACATTTCGACGGAAGAATTTCATGAATTTGAATCATGTACATTGATATGAACAATTCATATTTCTACCATTCCTTATACAGTGCACTCCCGTTACAACGAACACGGTTATAACGAAATTTCGTTATAACGAAGTAAATTTTCTGGTCCCAAAATTATTACCATTAAAGTCAATGGTACAAAATTCGCTTATAACGAACACGGTTATAGCGAAATTTCCGTTTTAACGAAGTCTTTTCCGAGCGCCATAGACAAACAAAAAAAAAAAGAAATGTGCTCCGTTATAACAAAATGCGAATTGCTTTGGAAAACACGTAGCGGAACAAGCATTTCGATAGCGTCTCTGCATGGGTGAACGCTTCACACCACTGTGTGTTTGCTCCTTGTGTCACGCACAGTTTCTGAGGGGAACTTGCGTTTATTAATGTAATACAGTTATCCCTTCACATTTCACAAAGCTTTCCAGTACAATGATATATATACGTGGTTTCCTTGTTTTCGTTATATATTGTATTTGTTCGGTTATAACGAAATTTCGTTATAACGAAAGAAAACTGCCGGTCCCGAGCATTTCGTTATAACGGGAGTGCACTGTACATATATTATCAGCCATAAATTCATTTTGCATGAAACATACTTCTCCGGGATGTGATAGTTCTTTCTTGACGGATTTTCTGTGCGTTTAGTGGCATTGGACATGGGTTCAATAGAGGAAACAAAATATATACAACATGTAGGCTCACGATGACTTTTAAATTAAGAAGTGTGGAATGCAGTCCATCACGTTAAGACATGACTTTACATGTGCACACTCCCTTCAAAATGAGTCGTAATGCCAATATTTCACATTTGGCTAATTTCATCTACTTTAAGCTCACCTGAGCCAAAGGCTCAAGAAAGATATTACTATCATTCATCGTCCGTGATCTGTTGGGCGTAAACTATTAACGTTATATCTTTCTTTTTGAAAACACTTGGACGAATTTTCATTTTTGATCTCACTTTGTTCAAATGGACACCATGCTAATGTTAATGTTAAAATCAATATTATGAGCAATAGATCGGTGACTGCAGTTTCAAATTTGTTTATGACAGATCTTTGGGTGCCCCCTGGGAGACCAACTTTTTCACAATTCTTACATTTCATCTTTGTCTTGAAAATGCATGGTCAAATTGTCACCAGATTCCGCAAGTATCGTCGCTCGGGTGCCGGAATATGTACTAGTACCAATGAGCATCATGTTCTACTTGGGTCAAACTACTGACACAGTGTTCCGCAGGCCTGGGGAGGGTGGTGATCCAAAGCCTGAAATTAGGGATTCTTTACAACAATCTCTTCCAAGACTAGCAGTGATAGAGTCATCAAACTTGATGTTACTAGCAAGTAGAATGGTGGCAGTATTGTGTCAAGTTTGTACAAAGAGGGATCTGGGGATGACTCCCTGACATTGAGGGGGAGGGGGACCAATTAGGGCCCAATTTTCACATTTTCATCTTCCTCTTGAAAACCCAAGCGGATTTTTTTTTTTCACCGAATTCGGAAGGTACCACCCATAGAGTGAAAGGATCTCAGTACGTTAATCTTAATCGTCTTCTAAGGGATAGGATGCGAAACATCTGAGTTAACGTTATGAGTAGTTTCGGCTATGTTTGTCTACAACGATGGAAGTCTCCCAGAATGCGTAAAGGGTGAACTCACGATACTCGAGTAAAGCGCTAGACCTCCGCCGGGATTCTTATTTTTTCGCTGATTGACACTGTAATCACTCTCTGTGACAAAATACTTTGCAGAGTCAGTGTGTACAACGCTATGGAGCATTTTATGTCCGTCGGCGATGAAAGCATCGAACGGGTTTATAGGTCTGTATACACATCAGTCAGTAAACTTAGCAAGAGAAAGTAGACTCTTTTTATTACACCCATGTATGAGTAACCACTTTTATTGCAAGTTCGAAAGTGATTTCAGTGAACGTCTTTTTGGTTTCCACGAATATGCATCCTGGATTTACTGAATCAATGACAATACAAGGGGCTGCTCATACTGTCCCACTACAAGATGTATAACAACTATATGACAGTTATATAGCAACACAAAACTGGCCCATTTCCCAACTTTCGGTTCTTTGGATTACCGAAAAAAAAAGAACACACGCACATACGTAAACACACCAAACTTATGACTTTCCAAAGAATACCAGAGATTTTTTCCTGCCGAGGTGAGCACTACTTTTGAACGCTCGCCAGGGTCAACAGCTCCTTCTCCAAAAAAATAAAGTGTTCCGAAATTCTAGTATTGTTAAGTGTCTAGTTGAAGTAAAATGATTATGCAAGTACAGCATGTAATGTAATACGGAAGCAAAGTAAGATACATGTGTATGCACATGTGTGACGGTATAGCAATACGATGTGGCCACATAAGTCAAGCTGTACATTATTATGATGATGGTCTCCTTTGTACACTGTTTTCTCCATTTTAATAGTTACGTATAATTATAGTATGTAATAATCAACATTTACATGTATGTTCTGTTATATTACGCTTTTGAGAGCATTTTTTTGTATTGAAAATTCGATTATATCAATTTGTATCTTTCACCTTTCATTCTAATCATACATAGCCCTTCCACTGTCCACAAGTATAACATACTTCACACGGCGTCTTGTCGGGCACTTTCAGACGTAACTTGTGCTTGTATTCTGTATTTTGTTTCGTTACTGAAACTGCAACGGTCCTACACTCAAAATTCAGTGAATACTTTCAACACATTATCCTCACATTTCACTTGAAATTGACATAATACATGTACCAAGAAATACATAAAAACAGACATTACAAATACATATAATATGCAAGGAAATATAACTTAAATGTTTATTTGCATGAGAGATCAAAACAAGTCATAATACACTACCGGCACTTTTTTATATATAACAAGATCTAAAATATGAAAGAACCTCAAAACAGAGTTGTAATTGAGGATTACATTCAAGGAACAAACACAGTAAAATACATTTTGGAATGGAGATGGGACACACAGTAAGACTATTATATAACGACGTAATTATCTAGAAACTAAAAAAAATGCACACATGCAATGGGCAAAATTCAAAATTACATTCAAATCAAAATTAAAATTTATTTCCTTTTTCGATTATCAAGAATAGCATAATAAACATCTTACTTTCTTCAGTGATAAAAATCATGTAAACAAAGTAATGTGGATGTACCAGAGTAAACAATAACTGTAGAATTACAGTAAAGATACATTAATGAGACTGAAGTAAAATGATATAGAGTGAAAAATATCAATATGCACAAAAGTAAAAGAAAGAGGAGAACTAGGAGAAAAAGCAAAGGTAACAAAAACTCAAATTGACTAAAAAAGACATAATTTGGAAGTAAAATAATACAGAAATGTGACTTTTTCAACCAAAACAGTACATTTATATTTATGGTTGGTTTAATGATCGAAGCAACTTTACTCGTAAAGTTGTGTATACAATAACAATTATTCAATTGTCATTGTTGACCTTGAGGAAGACGTATATATTATTCGAAATTAGGTCTGGAGAAATAATACTGTTGGATTGAAATTCATTACTACCCTAATTCGTCATATATATATATATATATATATATATATATATGAAACCTCTGTAATTTATTCTCCCTAAAATATGTGTGTTTAAATGACACACACTACCCCTACTCGTCTCATAAACACACGTACACAAGCGTTCATATGCGCACTCAAACATTATACTTGTAGGCGCCTTGTAACAATGTTGTATTATTGCGCTTTGTAATTCTCAGCCTATATTTCAAGACCCTGAAGCCCGATATTCAAAAAGTTGGAATGCTGGCCAGAGAGATATTCCCCAGACTCCTCGTAATGAATTGTGCACAACACACACAGACACAGAAACTCGACTGGAGTCGACCGTTACCGACTCTTCAATGTACGTATTCGCTGACCAATACTATTCGTGATTTTGTATGCACCCCAGGTGGGCAGCGAACGAATAAAATTCTCGGTATTGCAATTACCTTTAGTTGCCGCGCGCAGAGCAGCTTTTTAGGTGCATTATGGGATAGCTCAAGGGACAAACTTGTCCCGGTTTTGGCTGCACATGCGCTCAGATAACGCTCTGTCTTTATTCAGAGGTATTTTTTCAAAGATTTCTTCCCTTTTCATCGTGTGACCAGCACATTGAAACCTTGCACTAGTGAACCATGACTCTAGTGACCGTAAATCAGTAAAACTTAGAAACTTTCAACTCTTTTCAGTTGAATGATAGCCAAGAAAAAGGGAGAACAACGGAAAAGCAGACAAATCCTATAACTCCATTGAATCGCATGGAAACTGGCACTCGCTTGAGACAACCGGAAGCGAACAAGAGCACCGAGGAATCCCACATAGCGTCTGTGACAGAGCTGTTCGGCGTGCGCAGAAATTTTCTGCGCATTGGCAATACCGAGAATTGGTCCACCAATGAATGCCCGCGCTGCGTGGGTGTTTACCAAAGTTAATCCAATCGTCTAGCACAGAGATCTGACACTCTTATTACCTATATCGTCCCAATATTTCACATATTAAAAGGGAATACTAAAGAAACCATCGAAATAGTTTCCTGTGTGCTTTCTTTATCTATTGCCTTCATGCCTAAATTTCTACAGGGCAGCACTGCCCTATGAAGTGGAATTATGGTCTCTGCGCATGGAACGCTTTCTTGCGTTAAAACTCGGAATGAGAATGTGTGATGAGGCGATTAATTGAGAGAACCACGTGATGTCAACACGACGGCTAAAACAGTTGTGATATCTATCCACGTAATGATGTCCCATATTATGAATAATTCATGAGTTCCTCTAGGAAAGCTAGATATGATTGGCCGTGGTAGGACACCGAAAGTTACATCACCTGAATTATTTTCTCATCCTATGATATTACTGTGCTTCATAAATATGGGAATACATGTAATACCAACCCCACTTAAGTGTATCCAGTACCTGCACGGAGTATGCATCAGTCATACAAATTGGCCCTCTCGTTGAAAGATGGGATTTCTATACCTGGGACAGAAGCATGGGGAAAATAGGGTAAGTTTTGTGATAGAGAACTGTGTTCAACTACATTTGGAATTTGATACTTCACTTTATGATGGTAACTGTGGTTAAAAGAAACAAAGTGCTATAGCACTGTCCACTATGTCGTGCCATGTTGATAGAGTTTAGTTGTTTGCTAATCATTGGACAATCTCAAACATAATCATTTAAAACCAGAGAAAGGTGCACGTTACGTACAAGATATTATTGTTGTTGTTTTTTAGACCACAGAGAGTAACATGGCTGAAACTAAAAAGGCTCCAGTCGACGTATTGTAAGATATTTCAGAAATATCCTTGCAGACGGGTAGACCTTCCAATGGACTCCTTTTTGTAGGTAGAAAAGTAATTGATCATTGATAGACAAGTTTGATATTTGATGTTTATTTCTTGTTGTATGCACAATCAAAGAGAGAAAAATATTTTTCGGGCAGTATTCATTGCAATTAAATAATTATCCTATACCAGGGCTCGACACTAACTTTTTTTTTGTTTGGCGGCCCGATGGGGCCACCAAAATCCTCAATTTCAAATTTTTGGTTGCCCGAGAGAAAAATTTGGTGGCCCCGAAAAAAAACCAATAAAAAACATTAAAAGTCCTGTTTTTTTCAATGAGTCAAATATCTAAGTTTTATCCAGTCATAGTAAGAATTGGAAGTTGGACATCTTATCTACTCATAAATAAACCTCAACAAACTCGCAACACTCACTCTCAGGCACTCATTCAGTCCTTTTCATCCATCCTTTAAACAAATATAACTGCTAATTTCCGAATTAATTGACGTACTTTTGAAAAAAAAAAAATGGTGGCCCGAGGCGTGCTTTTAGCCGGTATCGTATATCGAGCAATTAAACTTATCTTTTCTAAACAAACAACAAATTTCCGAGAACTCTACGGGATAGAGTTATCTCATAAGTCGCAAAAATCCGGCGAAATTTGACAATGACTGCATTTTCAGAAATTGGTGTAGAATAAAAAGTACTGAACCAAATTTAATGATTTTGGTATCACAGTCTTCTGCGGAAGATGCTCTTTCTAATGATGCCAAAAGATATATAACTTTTAGACCGCAAGGTACTGAAAATCTACCGTTCCGCTTTTTTTGGGACACCCGGTATTACAGTTAACTACAGACCTTAATTCCTCACAACATTACAGTAATCGAGAGGTGGAAGATTCATGCCCTTGTGTAGGATCCGTTCTTAGTGTAGTCTCCGCGTTAAGGTCAACATTTATCACTATGTTATTCTGACCAGAAAAACATCATATGTTTCAGCAAAATATTAAAGGTTTTTTCTAACAGTATCTCCTCTTTTTTCTGTATCACACCTGGGTATACCTTTGTTTAATTTACTTTTTTTAGTGGTGTGTTTGGGTTTGGTATCAAACTTGTATGAAGACGTATGAAGCAATCGAGGTATGAGCTCACTAGATTTTTGCATTCACCTACC
Organism: Diadema antillarum; assembly: GCF_040938485.1. Classification (NCBI taxonomy): domain Eukaryota; kingdom Metazoa; phylum Echinodermata; class Echinoidea; order Diadematoida; family Diadematidae; genus Diadema; species Diadema antillarum. The sequence goes on along the minus strand of NW_027270914.1, from coordinate 3,267,317 downwards.
CAATTCAGGTATTCTTACAGTGTGTAGCGAAAGAATTTGTACATTTATCATCGCATGCTCTAATAATAACTCATGTATCATGATGCCCAATAGTTACGTTGCATTGTTCGATGGCAACATGGAGTTAACCACAGAAAGGGGATACATGTGTTGCTTGACTGCTTTCGCACAGGCTAGTAAACAATCTATCCATTCTGTGTCGACGTGCACAAAGAATCTCGTTTGGGGGCATTGAAGGCTCTCAGAGATTTGCGGGAGGAACGAGATAAGCATTTTCGCTAAAATCTTTTGTTCATATATATATATATATATACACGACAAATCTTCTGTTGTTTACGGCCTCTTACCCCATTTCAGCTCTTTCAGTTTGCAGCCACCAGTATTACACTTTATTACCTATAGGCCTACCTTATTTTACTCATCCGTGCAAATGACATCGTAAAGTAGGAATCTTGTCAAAATTGAAAGCCTCTGACTGAAATGAAAACTATTCTTACCCATTCATATCTGGACTGCATTACTTTTATCCTATCCGCGTTACTTTCTGTTATTGTTCCTATCAGTAATGGGTGGTATGTTCTTTTCAAAAATATATTAATCCTGAATCTCTTCGATAAAAAAAAAAATACCGTTGCATGCTACTTTGGCCTGTACCCCGGCGTGCCTCTCTCACCTTGGTCGCTTCCGAGTACATTGTTGCTAAAGCAGACGCGGCGATCATTATAATTGCTATTACCTTTTCCATGAGCATACTGGCTGTATATTGTTGTCATAGTAACAGCCATATTGTGTCTGAACCATGCCAGCGTCTTCATGACCTTTATACTGATCAATATTGCTAATGAGTCAATTTCGAAATCCTTGATGTTTGATGTTTTATTAATTCTGATAATAATGCAATAATGATCTGATCCGAAAATCACTCGCTTGGTCTCCCTCCTAACAAAAGTGCAAGTGATTGGAACCATGGCAGTTTATAATCAACCACGACAGGTATTATGTCGTCATTCATCATAGCATGTTAGAGATTAGACACCGACATCTCCCCCCCCCCTCTCTCTCTCTCTCTCTCTTTCTCTCTCGCTCTTTAATTAGCTTTCTTGTTCTTTTCTCTTCACCATGGAATATTCGTGTACAGGTCGAAGAAAAGAATAAGAGGGCACGTCAACTGGGAACAACCCGGGATAAAGTGAATCAAATGATCTGAATGAATCATGACGCATGTATTGGGAGTGTAAATCCAGAAGACTGTCGTCAAATAAGCATAATTATATAGCTTGAAGATACGACAGCCTTAAAAGAGAAGGAAAAAAAGTACATAGGCAAACCATTATCATCATACATCATCATAATGTACCTATGGTTTGTATAAGATGGTCCCAGCTCGAAGCTGTGGCAAGTTAATGAGTCATACCACCATACTGTGTGTAAATACAATGCTTATCACGTAAAATCCATTACTCATTTTATTCTTGACCCTGTCGAAATTCACCAATAGTTATGCTTATCGGCATCGTGAGGTGATGTATAACTGCGGTGTTAGCTTTGTGGTCATAACTCGAAGCTATAGGAAACTTATAAAGAGTATACATTTCACTTCATTGATCAAGTTTCCACACAAATTACACAGTGTTGTATTTGCAACATCCATCCATGACAGTGTAATAAACAAATGAATTATAAGTTAAGCGTATAAAGACTATAATAACATTTACATGACATAAAATCAATTGAAATTAAAATCAAGTACACTACATTCATGGGGGATGAATAAAATTGTATATGCGGGTGGAACTTTCACGGAAGCAGCTGATGCCCTTGTAGGGAGTAGGTCCCCCCCCCAAAAAAAAGAGTCAAAGACAGGCAGTTACACACACACACACACACACACACACACACACACACACACACACACACACTCTCTCTCTCTCTCTCTCTCTCTCTCTCTCTCTCTGCAAGTGCACTTGCTTGCGCACACACTCACACACAACAAAGAGAAGAGAATGAGAAAGCGGGGAAAAGGAGAAAACACCAACATAACAGCACTGTGCGAGGAATGCTTATCAGCTAAAGCTGATTAACAATTTGATCTTTAATTGCCTTATGAAGTTCTGAACTTGTATATTGAAGAACATTAAGTGAACACTATGTAACTGAATGACATTCGTTTATGTTTATCTTCTGCAGGCCTTCATTAACCTGTATGTCCTGCTCATATTCCACATTGCAGCGTCGCCACACTGTAAAAAATTTACTGTAGTTTTTACAGTAAATTGCTGGCAACTCTGCTGCACAGTAATTTACTGTAATTTTCATCTTACAGTAAGCTGCTGTAAATTTGTCCTACGGTAAATTACTGTAAATTTCTAATATCTACAGGGAGATACTGTACAATTTACTGTATCTTGCTGTAAAATTTAAAACTTTTGTAATGGTAGCTACTGTAAATTTTGGTTAAATTACAGTAATGTATTGTAATTTTTTGGTTACATTACAGTGATACTGTCACCTTCCTACAGTAAATTGCTGTAAACCTGCCCAATTTACCCTATATACTGTACACTTTCCACAGTAAATTACTGTAAATTTACCCAATTTACAGCAATTTACCCCATACACTGTACACTTTTCACAGTAAATTTACCCAATTTACAGTGAAATACCATTTAAATTAAAGTGTATTGTTTTACAGTAATTGACACAAAAATACACTGAAGTACAACATTTGCATGAAACTTTGGAAAGTCTTTATTGCATAAACACACAACACAACAATATCCTATTTCCAAACAAAAAAAAAATCCAGATAAAAATAGCATTTTTGAGCTTTATGTAGTGATTCAGAGCAAAAACTCTGATTTCATGTATAAATTAGCATAATTAAAACAATAAAATCATTGAAGGAAATTAACTATATGATTTTGTAGATTATGACGCAGGCAACATGCATGCTGATTTGTGATCGGGCAATCCACGGCTAAGTTTGTGGGGGGGGGGGCATAATGCCCCCCCCCCCCCCACACACACACAAGACTACAAATAGCCTGGCATTTTTAGGTTGGAATTGCTCCACTTAATGCAATCGTCACACCAAAAAGATTTGAGCTCAATCAGACTTCAGCAAATGTTACCAACAAAAGGCTTAAATTAAGACTAGTGTTCAAAAGTTATTCCAATTACTAATTTTAGAGATTTGAAAATAAATCTGGGTTTCATTTTCTTTACCCACACTTTGTAATATATCTACTAAATTTTGGTCAAAGTATTTTACTTTATTTTACAGCATAATGGACAGATATCACAATGATTCCTTAATCTTAATACCTTAACCTTGGTGGGCTAGACAAGTTAGTCCCATAAATTAAATGTTTACAATGTTCCCAGTAAACAGCTTATCACATTATATTGTCAATATCTTCATGAGCAAAGGCATACTATGCAGTGCAGTATACAACTCAGTTTTGACATTCTTTACAATTGATTAACCAAAACAAGATGAATGCGACTGCATCTCCTACATGCCTCCTCTGAATTGATGGCTCAAATTGTACTTTGATTATTGTGACAACCAGAATAAAAAACATATATATTAGTTGACCTCTTTGACAATGGACCTCACACCTTATAACCCCAAAGTCTGATCACTTTACCTCCTGCTAGTCATGAGTACAAAATAGTTGAGGTATATATATGTATGATAACAAAGCTAAAACAACCCAATAACTTCACATATGTATAATGACATCTATGACCTCTTGACTTTGACCTCAGTGAACAAAAATCTCATCAGTTTGTCTCACTATGGGGATGAATACTACATGCTGTTCCAAGTTTTAAGTTCATGGCTCAAATTGTTCAAGAGTGTTGTTAACAATGCAAAAACCTGAATTTTCATGGTAAGTGACCTTTGGCCTACATTTGTCAAAATCTAATCTGATTGTCTTCCTATGGTGATACATACATGTACTAGTACCAAGTACAAGTTTGAAGTTAATGGAACAAGTGGTTCTTGAGATTTATGGGGTGTTGCAAGAAAGTTGCAATCAATTGCAAATAATTGCTAATTTTGAAACACTCATTCTGATTGGCTCAGGGTCTGCCCTATTAAGAAGACATGCATGCAACAATGATTTTGATTGCCAGTGACAATCAGATGCAATTAATTGCAACTTTCTTGCAACACCCAATAGTGTAAACAAGGCAAAAAATCCTTCAATTTCAGAATTTACCTCTCTAACCTTTGACCTTTGACCTACGTACCCGAGATCATCTACCTATGGTAATACATACTTACACAAAGTTTGAAGTTCATGCCTCAAATCGGTCTGGACATATCGCATTAACAAGGCTAACGTCTACCAGCACAGCAACTGATGTCTGTGACCTTGACCTTCGACCTACATATCCCAAAATGTAATCATATTGTCTTCATATGGTGATACATACTAGCATCATGTTTGAAGTTCATACCTCAAATGGATTTTGAGTTATTGCAAGAACGAGGAAGCAGCTGAAAGGTGAAAACTTTTTGCCACGGCGACTTTACGTGACTTTTTTTCCACGCCACAATGTGATCACCTCCCCCTTCCCCCCCCCCCCCCCCAAAGGATCTAACAAGACTAAAAACTAACCCGGCTCTTTCAGGGTTAGCCTGTGCCTTTAAATTACCAATTACACATTAAACTGCCAAATAGACAAAATTGCATTCAGTAAAATATTCCTAATACTGCAATACTAACCAGTGGGGCTGGCCGCCACAAGCTGTAGATTGCCAAAAAATCTTTGGACAAACGAGCTGTTATTTCAGAACTATATACACAATGTACATCACCGATATTATACATTACACAAGTTTACAATGCTCCAAGTAAAGAGCTTTACACTAGTGGTCTAATATCATACATGTATAAAACTTGATTGCAAAGAACCTCAAAATTTGTTTTCTCAGATGTTCATTTATGCATCGGATTTTGAACATGAATATATAACTCAAAGAACGAGGTATTATATGGCCAGTCAGGGCCATTGTTGTTTTTTTTTATAATGGCAGGACGGACAGACAACCAGAAAACATAATGCCTCTGGCACCAACTTTGGTAGGCGGAGGCATAAATATGTAGGGGGGGGTGAGGGGGCTCTAGCTCGCCCCCGGCGACTACCCCCGAGACTACTTCGGGGGGGGGGGGGGGGGGGGGGGGGGGGGGGGTGGTTTCCTGGAGGGTAGTTCTCCGGGGCATACTTGTCTATTAGGTAGTTGTCCTAGAATCCCCTTTAAAGGGGGTACCCAATGCTGACACAATCTTAGTTCATTTAAAAGATCATGATTTTATTAGCAGAATATCACCTGCCTTGTTTTTTTAAATCATGTTGCCAGAAAATCCCCAAAATATGGCAAGATTTCAGGATATTTTGGCCCCTCAGTTGTGTCCCAATTTCAGCTAGGTAACCACAATGACGTCAAAGTGGTTACCAAGGTTCGCGTATTGCAGATGTGTTGTGCCCTAGACTGTACAAAATGCTTTATACCTTGCGCACATTTCGCTAGAATTGGGCGACAAGGTAACCACTTTGACGTCATTGTGGTTAACTAGCTGAAATTGGGACACAGCTGAGGGGCCAAACTATCCTGAAATCTTACCATAATTTAGGGTTTTTCTGGCAACACAAATTTTTAAAAAACTTTAGGAAGATGATTTTCTGCTAATAAAAACATGGTTTTTTTTAAATGAACTAACATTGTTTCAGCATTCAGTACCCCCTTTAATAAATGTGTGATGTATACAAAAGTATGGAGCAACAAGTCAACATGAATTTCTATGATAATTATAGGTCCTTTACAATGTGTATATTTCTACACATTCAAATTGAACAAAGAAAAGGTCTAAACTTTGGACTTTGGAAGTAAAAAAAATACTCAGAATCAGATTAATCTACACTTCTATGACAACACACAGGCATGTGTGTGATTGTTCATACAGGCATTTGAAATTCAGGATGACCTACCAACTGGCGAAATCCACATAAAATATACAGGTTTAAGCATTATAATAAGCCCAGTGAAAATCAGCATATCGGCGTATGAACGACACTTGTTTTGGGGTTGTACTGCTGCCTCTTAGATCCTCTGCACTTGGACCCATCAGGACTAATTCCAATTAAGTGTGCCAGCATTCATGCAGGCACTTGGTGGTAACGACACCCTATGACTGGCTACATGCAGGTAATAATATATAGGTGAAGCATAAAAGCACTGAAAGTCAGCAAATCGGCGTACGAATGACACTATTTTGGGTTGCAGCGCTGCCTCTGGCTACAGGAGTGTAGATTTCAATCTCTAGAGGTGAAGATTAAAGCCACTGGAAGTCAGCGAAGCGGCATACAAATGCCACTACTTTGGGGTTGCACTGTCTCTTACATCTGCCGCACTTGGATCCGTCCAGACTTATTCCAAGGAGACATCTGACAGAGAGAAAGAAAAAAAGATGGTTAGAAATCACAAAAATAGATTCATTTCACAATTGAAATGATTTTTTAATTTTTTGTTTGGCTTAATAACGGACTCATGATTAGCAAGCCTATACTGAAATTCATTAAACATTAATTATAAATTATACATATTTTTATTTTTTTGGCTAGTAAAGAGCCAAGCTCTTCTCTAAAACAAAGGAGGCAAAAAACCAACAAACTAACTTACAAAAATTATAAACAAACGCAAACACAAACACAAACTAAAAAAACATCTTAGTATGCCTGATGTTTGTCGGCTAGTAGTTCATAGTTCTTGATATTCTGGAGTTTCACACAGCATTGCCCGAAGGTATGTTTACCTTCAAAATGTGACAGTTGTGAAGAAAATCTTATTTGCCTTACCAAAAACTTATGTCATGAATGCTTTTGTTTTCTAGGGCAAGCCCACAAGTGCATGTTGCTCACTCCACCAAGCATGATTTTGGTAGCAAAGTACATGAAACATATTTTGGAATTGTCTATTTTTTCAAGAAAAAATGCTCTAGAATCAAAATGCCTTAAGTTCTGAGAATTAATGATGTGGATGTCATATAAAACGGGAAGTGCTGATCTATTAAATACCTCAAACAATTCCAGATCACAATCAAAAGATCTAGAATGTTGCATTTTCTTAAAGCCACCCTGAATAACTACCTTTCAATGAAAACAATATCGTAACCAGATGGATTCTTGAATGTCAGTCAAGATTAATGCCTCTAACATTGCCATATCTGAATACACTGAACTTTTAATATTTTCAAAAACTTTGATAATCTAATCAGATTATCATAGCCATATGCATACATGAGTAAAGTTTTTAGTTGTTCTGTCAGTTGCTTCCTAAGTTATCACAAGAATGATGGTATTTTTCATGTATACAATAACCTCTATGACTTTTGACCCCAAATGAGCCAAGTTTGAAGGGGAGCCACCAAAAGGGTCTTCAGCTATCGAGAGAATGAAAACAGGACAGATGAACGGACAACAACAACAACAAAAAATTAATCCCTCCGGCACCCACCTCCAGCAGGCTGCAGCATATTGACACATGATAAAGTACATTCAAAATAAAAAAGAGCTCAGATATTCTATGCTTCTGATATTTTGCATGCCATTTGTACCTCTGAATGAATTCGAGTGTTGTGGATGCGGTGCTCTGATACTGCACGTTCAGATTGTAGTATGAGGCAAACAGGAAGGATAACCCACAAATGAAGCCTGCTTCAGCTGGTGGAGATTGACCAATAACACCAGTTTCCACAAGAACCGTCCATCTGGATGTTGGTGAGGCAATGGGATCCCCTATCAAACAAAAATAAAGTTAAAATTTAATCATTATGACCTTCATTTGGCTTAACTGATTTATGGTTTTGCTTCTGCTACACTGGCTGATGGGAACATCTCTGCCACCTTTCACTAAAGAGTAATATATATTGTATGAAACAAGGTTTCTGATTGGTCAGATTCGCGTGTCTTGCCATTGCGTAATTCATTATATGCCATTTTTCACACAAACTGCCATAAACAACGCTCGATAACGATAAAGATTAATCGATAATACAGAGTTCATTGCACTTTATCAATGAATGTTGCAATGTAGAGTTTGTGAGTTCCGATCCCAAAAGCAGTTTCCCATCTTACATGTATATAACGCATAGTACATGCTCATTTTCGTCAAATATACCGTATATGGATGCACATATTATGGTACATATTCAACTCGAGAGCATGCACTATATGTATAACATTTTCTTCTCATTTTTGATAGACCAGATATGTTTTTTCCTTCCCCCCCCCCCCTCCAATCCAATACACATTGTGGAAATATCACAAGACAAGAGCACAGAGTGAAAAGTATAGATCGTTTTTTGCTCTTTTCTTCCTCTCTTGTTTTTACCATTTGGTTAGGATCATACAGTTTTCACATGTCTCCTTGGTAAGTGATTGCATTGTACATTCAAATGATGTTACAGTTTGAACTGAATTAAAAACTGTAAAAGGCTGAAAGTATGATAACTACAAGTCTAGTTAGAAGATGGACACATAATCTATACAGACATTAATCTACACCCAAAAGTGAAAATGTTTACAATGTCCAATTATATCATTCTACAACGATTTTCAATCAAAATCTTTGGAAGTCATAAATGATAACGCACCTTGGATGACAAGCTTCAGTGCTTCACATTCAATTGCCTGGCTTGCTCTTTCGAATTCCTCAGCAGTAGCAGTTACCTGAAGATTAAGGGTGCATAAAGGAGAAGAATCATATGAAAATCAAGTGTTTATACCACAATTACACATTCGATTCAACTCTACACTATGGTGTCATTTAATTGATTTTAATTTAAATATAGCAGTCCCTAAATTTGAAGCTCCAATCCAATCTCAAATCAATTTTCAGTTGTTCATCAATGAACTTGCATAATACTTGGAGGGGGGGGGGGGGAGATTTTTTTTTGAGATTGGGTGTGCCAATGGCTCACTCAACCCCCCAACCAAAAAAAAAAAAAGTCTAAGGAACAGTTCCACAGAGAAAAGAATTTAAGGTTCTTGAGAACTACGGTAATAGCTCAAACACATTTAACCGGTTCAATCCTTCAATCCAATGCACTAGCTGGCAAGATGAATTTTATAAAGAAAGCATATTCACAAAGCGTAGAGTGATTGGCATGAAAGCAATAACCAAATGCCTAATTTTTGCTCTCCAAACTAATATTGCAAAATATTTTTTGGGTACAGATAAGAATAAAATGTAATTATTAATTCTTACATCCCAGAGGAGGGAGAGTGCATCATCCTTCACTTTGAAGAAGCTCTGGAGACCTGTCGAGATGGCCCATGCGACCTGGTGCAAGTTGGGATCCTCTTCGTCATATACCGTTTCCACAATTTGGCGGGCATCGTTCTTATCGTCCCATTTCTCCTTCACTAGGAATTGAAGGATGGCTTGTCCTTTCTCTCTATATGCGGTCAGTAGGGTGGAGGTAATATTGACACCAGTAAGGGTTGCAAAATGCGTACTGAACATGGTAGGAAGGAATATGGAGATATGGATGAGATATGGCCACTGGTCCTTGATTCGGTGTACCATCTGTGGTGGTGGCCCATTGAACCTTTCGTTGTAGATAATATGTAATGGTCATTAAAGTCACCAACAAGTATTGCATCTTTCACCTCAATTTGAATCACATTGGACAGAGGGAAGCCTCCATTACGGCTCTGATGCTGGTGTCGTCGCTTTGTCGCTCAGCACGGTCTCTCCGCTGTGTTAGTGTGTACTTTGTGTGTGATACGTTTAAACTGAAGCTACACTGTAGCATTTAGCAATACAAATTTAGGCGAAAGTGTACCCACCATGCACGTAACACTGAGATTTGATACTAACTTCAGCATACAGCAGAGAGATCATGTTGAGCGATGACACTGACGGAGAGTTCCCTCGGCCTCTCTGTCTCACTTGATTCAAATTGAGGTGAAAGATGCGATACATGTTGGTGATTACTCTCTGAAAATTTGAAGAAAATTCTTTCATGGATGCGGGCAGGATACGAAAGTGCATTAGCACCTTCTGTCTCTTCTGACAACTGTAACAGTGAATACTTGACCCAGTCCCACTCAGGCATGCATAGTCAGGAGTGAACGATTTCAGCGGTTATCTTAGAAGTTATCAGAACATACATAAAAATGTACATATGGGACTAGATTCTAAATGTAAACAAGCAATGAATGCACCTCTAACTGTTAGTACTGCCGCTGTTTATTTTGACACCTCGGAAGGCATTGATATTATCATGCTGTTAATCTTCGATCTGATTTAGCTGATAAAATATAGAATCATGTCATAGATAAAGAGTTATTTTATTACCACGGGGGTAAATGATCTTTTACCGTGGGCGAGGGGTCCATTCAGTCACGTCGGAACTGTCCGCACATAGACATGCGCAGTACAGTGCATATATCATGGTAGGAAAAAAGAAAAAGAAAAAGAAAAAGGTTGCGTTGTCTGTCGGGCTACCTGCGTTGCTGCGCCATACAAATAAAAACAGTCACTCCCTGCACTGACGTGACTGAATGGACCCCTCTCCCTCGGTAAAAGATCAAATAAAATAACTCTTTATCTATGTGATTCTATATTTTATCAACTAAATCAGATCGAAGATTAACAATATGTATTTAATATCCTCAATGCCTGCCCAGGTGTCAAAATAAGCAGCGGCAGTACTAACAGTTAGAGGTGCATTCATTACTTGTTTACAGTTAGAATCTAGTCCCATATGTGCATTTTTATGTATGTTCTGATAACTTCTAAGATAACCGCTGAAATCGTTCGCTCCTGACTATGCATGCCTGATTGGGACTGAGACGGGGTCAAGTATTCAGTGTTACAGTTGTCAGATGAGACAGGAAGGTGCTAATCAATGCAAATGAAGATAGATCTCAGCTCACACAGGCAGGCTGTACGCTAGCGTAGCGCGCTGTGAACAAAAGACGCCTAATATACAGTTAGCCAATCATTGTCATTGTCATTATCATTGTCAGCCGGTGGCCAGCTAGGATAGCATGCAGTAAACTAGTTCTATAGACCATACACGTACTGTATGTAGTGCACAGTACTTGTACAAATTGTACATGATACGCATTAGGATTTCTCTTCTTCTGATTAAGTCTGCCTCCTTCAATTGACTGTGGATTCTTGCAAACTAACTGTTTTATAGACCTAAAGGCTATAGATTCTATATGCATTGCCATTTAATAGTCTACTGCGAATAAAAAACCGCACCCTGCGACGTGATACCAATAAGATGTTAAGAAGCACTTATAAGATAATTTCAACTTGTTCTAACATTCTATAGATAGATCTTGTGTTGAAATATTTGAGCATTCAAAACTAAGTTATTAAAGTCGTTCAGTCCAGTCCAGTCGTCTCGTTCGAATCTGCATGGCATAGGCATAGTAATAGCTGCACACACAAAACACCCCGCACACGTACACATCTTAGGTAGACAACACCGCATACACATTAACACACACATCTTGCGTAGACAACACAGAAAGCGCGAAAAGTGAGTACGATGAATTGAATGTCAAATTTCCATTAAATATTACATAATATTGGAAAAATATAGACACAAAATTTCCAGATCTAAAAGATCCTTAGAAAAAACATCATCACCACTTACCAGGGAAATGTACACTTGCACTTGATTCTCGATGATTTCCACAGATAACTGGCAACTTATGTTCTCCTTCAGACACCCAAACGTTTGCAGAGATTTATGATCCGCGCTCGCACATGGTGCGCATGCGCGTGTGACGTTGTGTATCCCAGAATGCACTTCGGGCGCTCTGTTACAGTAATTTACCGTAACATTTGTCTACGAAAAGAACAGCACTAATGCTTCCAGGAAATTACCGTGAACCACCTTAACATACGGCAAATTGCTGTGAAATCGCTCCTACAGCATTTTACCGTTAAAAATTACTGTAATTTTTACAGCAATTTTTTACAGTGCAGGTAATCAAATAGCAGCTATTCAGTAATGTACCCTGTTACCGAATCGAGGCGTCAACCTTAATTTGATCAGATCTGAAATCGTAAATTGCTCATGGGCTTAACAAGCATTCTTGTACCATAAGTTACCACTTTAACGTCGTTATGATTATATCAGCAATTTGAAATTTAAATACACATCCTGGCTTTCAGTAAGATTAGACTAGGCTAATTCACTAAATCGTATGGGAACAGGACTCTTTTATTTCAAGCAATTCCAATTTTAATACGGCTAGGCAACTATTACATGAATGTGTGTGTATATATATATATATATATATATATATATATACATGTTATGTGTGTATGTTTATGTGTTTATGTATCTATGTATTTACCCTATAAAGAGGTCCAATGACAATGGGCAACTAAAAATTTATATCGGGCTACGAAATTTCCAAGAGGGCCAACTTGCTCGCCAGGTATAAAAATAGTCACGAGTCAACGGTGGGGTAAAAAAGTCAGTTTATAACACTGTTTATGCACAGTGATATGATCATCATGATACCCTGAAGTATATTATAGCCGCTCCAAGATTATATCTACAGTATTCCTGTGTATCATTATATTACGTGAATTATGATTAATGAAACACGATCAGTGTCGTCACATTGTCCACATTGTTTGTAGTTTCTAAGTTCTATCCCTTATGATATAATAAAGAATCTCTGATGTCTAACAGGAATTTGTGAATCAAACGGGGATTCGTGTCGTAATTTTCATCGCGAAATGAAAGACGCGTGTCCGAAAGTATTCTCCGAAAGGACTGGCGGCTACGTCAGGCTGACTCCGAAGTACGTCCCACTTGACCATCCTGATTATGACGTCCTGGTTCCTAGGGAGGCCAGAGGGATGACCAATTATTACTGCGCCCACCCAGGTACTATACTGTTGGTGACTAGACAGCTATTTGAGTACGGTGCTCTCCAAGGAGGGATACTAGGCTTAGTACCACATCGGGTTTAGTTGTCCAGTTTGCTGCATAAAGCTAGCATTATATTTCATTCGCATACATATTTGACTGAATCGATCCCGTTTTAACAGTGTTTCAACTAGAGTTACTGCGGTAACGTCCGGGTAGTGTAAGGGTTTTTGTTGCCTTTTTTAATCTGCTTTTGAAAACGGTCCACGTAAAAAAGAATAAATAAAAAAAAATAAAATTATGCGGACGTTGTCACGGTAACTTTTGCCAAATTCTACCCCAGCGTTGCCTTGACATTACTGCGACACTCCTTTGACAATCTTTCTATAAGAATGCAACAGCAGTTGACATTCCTTTGATACCCTCAACCTACACGCGCAGCACTGCAGACAACGAAGGATTAACATGCCACACGTTCGTGGATTGCAGCAACTGATCTCCATGCTACAGTCACACACAGACGGGTCACAAAACGGATTTGATCCGGATTTGATCCGGATGAAAATGAATGGAGGGTAATTTGTGATACAGTCACACACGGCTGGATTTCAAGCCGGGTCCATAAGAAATTAAAGCCGTGTCGCCCCGGTTCGAGCAGTAGAGACCCGTATTGACCTCTATCGAACCGTATAAAAATCCGCTTTAACTGAATCCTTTTCGACCCCTATATCGATCCGTGTCAACCCGCTTTTATACCCTTACCGACCCGGATGTAAACCTTGTCATCAACCGTTGCATGAAGGCAATGCGGTATGCGGCAAGGGTCCATTACGGTCTTACCCTGCGGGTTGCAGCGGGTCGATGAGAGTCAATGTGATTTGAACCTGGTCAGGTCGGAGAGTAATACGGAATTTAAATCCGTGAAAAAAAATTTTTGAACATGACAAACAATTTTTCACCGCCGTAACGTAACCCCCGGAAACATCATGGAATGGACAAGGGTTACGATGCGGGTCAATGCTGGTCTCTGCGGCTCGTACCATGTCGATACGGTTTTTTTTTTTTTTTTTTTTTTTTTTTTTTTTTTTATGGACCCAGTTCGAAATCCGGCCGTGTGTGACTGTAGCAAAATGTAGTTGAGGTCAGTGACTGTATGTGCACAACCTAGAACATTAGGCGGTGCTGGCCAGTAGGCGTTAGTTGTATCAGTAGACAACACCCCCTCCGTGGAAGTACCCGGATATATAGCTTTCGGTGTGACACTTCTGTTAAAACGGTACCCCTCACTATCTCCCATGCGTTTTACTTTTTAAAAGTTATATATCATTTATATTATTATATTTTCTTTTTTTTTGGTGTGTGTGTGTGTGTGTGTGTGAGAATGTGTTGTTGTAGTTGCTGCTGCTGCTGTTTTATGAGGAATTGTGTTCTTCGGACGTTGTTGCGACGTTGTCACGGTAAGGTCTGTTAAAATAGGGCTGGTGTGAGGGAGATTCGCCATCACCTTTGCGGAGTATTTGGATATCGTCATCGTACTTTCATAGATTACAGTATTATAATAGAAAACAATTGTTGGAACACAAATACTCAAACACTCAACACTGGCCTGTACCGTTCTGATAGTTGCATAGTCAACCATGCACGGGGCTTTCGTAAAATTGCATAGTTGGCTTTTGTTTTAACGTTCAACAGGTGATAATTTCAAAATTAGACATTATGCAGTTTAGGAAGTTTTCACTCTTCCTCACATTGCAGTCCTCGGGAGAGAAATGCCATGACATTGTTAGTCTTCATAATCATATTCGTTGTGGATATAAAAACAGCCGATGAGTAATGTACGAGGGAATTGCTACAACCTGTAAAAATGATAATAAATGAAATGGAATATGGTACAGCGTTTATCAAAATTTCGTCTTCGATGATTAAGCATACCACTTTCCTCCTTCAAACAGCATGCATACCTAATCCTTGTGGAAATGGAGGAAACTGTTCGGAGACATTGGTCGACTTCGAATGCCATTGCAGCAGGAATTTCATCGGAAAAACGTGCTTTGTTGGTACGTGTTCCAGCAATCAAAGCCATACTATATAATAGGCCCACAGTGTGTTCCCTCAAATTTCAATACAAATTGTAATTATGATAGAAATGTCTGAATGCAATTTTGGGGTAAGAGATTTAAAGGCATACTTTACCTTTTGCAGATGAAACAAAAATCCAGCCTTAGTGCTTTAGAATAGTTCCTAATTATGAGTTAGGGATAGAAACGACCACTGTAAAAATTTGAATCCATATAATCGATGTTAAGTATTGTTATTACACAAAATGTGAACAATAGTTATAATAAGAATTCCTGGATGCTCGAGATTGGAACTGTATAGTAATGTGTAAACATAGTTGACATAACTCGGAGGTGAGGGATTCTTGACATGCTCTACAAAGATCCCCATTTCTCTCTGACCACTGAAACAAATCGGATGGGATTTTCTGTAAGATGTGGGTAAGAAGTGTTGGTTTCATACCCTGAAATTAAATTTAGATCGATTCACTATTTTAACAGTTATCTTTGAGCATGGCTCCTCTTCAAGAGAATATGTACTTAACGGTCGAAAGTGAGAATGTACTACCGTATTTATAATCATATAATCAATAATGAAGACTAGATATATGGAGATATGGGGTATGAGAGATGTGGATGTTCAAAATTAAGAGAAGTGCCACGTAGTTTGCCTTCTATTATAATATACACGTTGTCCATATCTTATATGTGCAGACATAACAACGCATCTTCTCGTTTGGTATCGATTTTTCTTTTTAAACAACTCTTCTAAAATAATGTTCCGAATTTGGAGAGGCAGTGAAGAATATTAAGTGAAACCTACCAAAGAAGGGACATCTGTGTGTAATCCGCCAAATTATGGAGTTTGGGGACTAAGCTAAGCTAAGCTCAGTAATTATTCAGGCAGTGTTACATAAGCTGTATTTTCCAGCTCCGTCTTTGTTTTCTTTCAACTTATTGTTTTGATATTGTCCCCACAGCCCAGTGTCCAGAGGGATGGTCTCTGCGTTACTCTGAGAGCGAATCGTGCTATCTTTACCAATCCAACGCTGTGACATGGACCGCTGCGAGGGACTCCTGTGTTCAACTTGGTGGATATCTAGCAGCCATTCAGACTCCCGAAGAGATGACGTCAGTGAGGGAATATCTGACGCCAGCTTCCGTTAACCAGTTTGCATGGACAGGCTTGAACGACCGCAACAGTGAGGGAAATTTTACTTGGATTGGCTTTGGCGGCGCTCTACCCCTGTCCAGCCTTTTGTGGAATCCCGGCGAGCCAAACGATTACTATAATAGTGAGGATTGCATAATAACAGATGGTAATGATTTTAACGATGTCTCTTGCGATAGGTCCTACTCATACCTCTGCGAACTCAATCTCTGAACCACATGAAAGTCATTGAAGATATACCATCGAGTTTACTAACATCTCTAAGATAGAGCGGCGAAAAGAAATTCAAGAAAATTGTATTTATGCGAATGGTTGTGGACTTATTTCAATTCATAGCAATATTCTCAACATCACCTACGGGCCACAGGAATATTTACATAAGTGTCATATATCATTTCCAATTTCGTGACTTTTATACTTTGTGTTACAAAAAAAAAAACATCTCCCACTTTTGATCTTTTATAGTTCAAAAATTACGCTGCGTATCAAAAATGTAATCCAACTTTGTAGGACTATCTATTTCATAATTGTCAATGAGCTAAAAATTAGTTGTATAGAAAGGGGAACTTTTCCTCTGTAAATCCATACCTAATTATGTCGACAAATGTCATGCATGACTGAGCACATGAACTTTAAAGACAACAATGACAAACTGCCCTTTTCCAAGTTTGTATTTTATTGTGAAGGAACAGACCATGTCTCACTGCATGCATGAGATCTGTCAGTGAAAGTGGCTAAGTAGGCCAGCATGTTCGAATGGAGGTTTGTGTTTAGGGGTTTCTAACATCTATAGTCCATAACATTTAACATGGCCATCTGTCTGATAACTTGGTCACTCCCACAGAGGCCATCCTATGTAACAGTCCATTTTTCTCTGTCCATATTCAACACATAGCTCCCAGTGACAAACCATGTCTTGAATATAAAGAGAGAAAATGGATAATGGTTTGGTTTTTATAAGAAGGACCACGTTATCGACAAAGTAGCCATGTTGAAGGTTTTAACCATGGTTAGAAGAAACTCTAAACACGAATCTGCATTTGTGCAGGCTGGGCTGATAATATGAGTACTTTCAAAGACAGGTTTCATCCATGCAGTGCGATATGCATTGTTCCTTCACAATAACACCAAACTTGTAAAAAGTGCAATTTGTCATTGTTGTTTTTAGGGTTGATTTGTTTAGGCATGAATGACATTAATTTTGTCGACATGATTAGGTATCGATTGAAAAAGGAAGAGTTCCCCTTTCCTCACAACCAACATTGAGGTCTACGTAGCTGACAATAAAAAAGTAGTCGTCTAACGTTGGATTATCTTCTTCTTTTTTTATATCACTGCATATATCAGATAACACTGACATTGATATGAACAATAGCTGAATAGTGTACAATTTTATTGAAGGTAATTTGAAAATGAAAGCATAAATCAGTTTCATTGAATTCAGGATTTATTCTTAAGTTAGGTTTCAGGTTTTGCTCTATTTTCAATGCTCTGTACAAAAATGTAATTTTTTTATCACAGCTAGTCTTTATTAATATTGAAATGTAGTGTATGCAAGCACATTAAAATATATGCTTACTTTTTTTTCATATGCATGAATTTATCATGAATTAAGACTAGGGGTGCCCAGGGAATCCATCATGTATTATTAATGAAGCATTATTGTACCTAAGGGCCCAGTCATATGTAAAGACAGATCCTCAGGGATCTACACGGTGATCCGGGGAGATCCGGAGAAATCCGGGGAGATCCAGGATAGTTTCTACCTCGATGGAGTGTCGACGAGCACTGATATGACGGTACACACGGTATCAACGCGACAGCTACACGGATAAGGCCGGACGAGTGAGGCGTCTATATGGACAAACACGGCATCTTCACGGCAGCTACACGGCAACCACTTGAACCATCCCGGATTGCTGTGCCAATACGGCAATCCCCGGATGAAGCAGGATGTTTTTGACCTGTAAAAGTTGCAGTGTTGACCTCCCGGATGTCCCCAGATATACACATACATACACAGATGTTCAAGGATCTCCAATGCGTCAACACAAATCTCTCCCCGGATCACCCCGGATCAGATCCGGGGTGATCCGGGATGAGGCCGCAGTCACATGTAAACACGGATCCTCAATGATCCGGGGAGATCCGGAATAGTTTCGACCTCAATGAAGTGTCGACGAGCGTTGATATGACTGTACACACAATATCATCACGGCAGCTACACGGATGAGGCCGGAAGAGCGCGGCATCTACACGGACAACACGGCAGCTACACGGCAGCCACTCAGACCATCCTGGATTTCTGTGCCAACTGATGAAGCCGGATGTTTTTGACCTCCCGGATGTTCCCGGATGTACGGATGTACACGGATGAATACGGCAGTCCGAGGATGTCCAAGGCATCAACACGGATCTCTCCCCAGATCACCCCGGATCAGATCGGGGGTAGGCCGGGGTTATCCGGGATGTCTATGTGACTTGGGCATAAGAGCAAGAATCCAGAAGCCCAGTCAGCAGAGCTCTGAAAACGTGGTATTCGTGGTATTCATGTTTTGTTAAAGGTCATTGTATATAAGCCAAAACTAATACTCGTGTAATCTCCATTTTTGTACTTTAAAGATAATCATAGATCTAGCGAAATTAATTTATGCTCTCATATTCAAATCGCCTCCAACTAAATTGTACACTATTCAGCTATTACTCATTTTATTTAAAATGACAATGTTATCTGATGTTTAATATTCACAATATTAATAATGAAAAGTAGGAAATGTTTTTGTAACCCCCAGTAGTATTGTCTTTACCTTTAGGGACTCTGCACCCCCCCCCCCCAAAAAAAAGACAAACAAAACAAACAAACAAACAAACAAACAAACAAACAAACCTTCCAAACAAATATTTTGTTAGTGACATCATTAGTCGATCATTGCTAAAGTTCCAATAATAATTACCAAGAGACACTGAAATGCACTTTTCCCTATACTTAAATGGGATGGCTAGTAACTCATCACAGAGAATCTGTGGGAATACTGGCGAATGACTGTTCCAATCCTTGTGGGATTCATTTAAAAGTACATTATATATCTCTTGTGTGAAAATTATTTGCTTCAGAACTGTCTCATATTCAAGTTATGTGCGGTTTAATGGCCCGTCACTGTACAGGCATGAGCGCCTAGAACCATTAAACTGCACAATACTTGAATATGAGACCATTCTGAAGCATATATAATATTGATATATATATATATATATATATATATATATATATATATATATGTATGTATATATAATGTACTTTTAAATGGATCCAACAAGAATTGGAACAATCATCCCCCAGCATTCCCACTGATTCCCACTGATCAGTTACTAGCCATATTTCAGAGTCACTATCATGATTAAACAAAAAACGTATAGGGATACTGTGATCAACCTATATCAATAAAGCGGCTTCATTAACTCAAATATGACCCTTAAAAGTGTTGAAAAAATCTCCTTGATCATTTCCATCGAATTTCATAAGTCTAATTATCGTCGCTTATTCGAGTGGAGACTATCATCTATATGTACAAGGTGCATTACTTTGAACGATTTATATTTTTTTTTCATTGCTTATTATGAACCATAATATTCTGCATTCTGTCGTCAAGGATATGATGTTTTCTTTCTTGAAGGGTTTCAGTGCATTTGCAGGCAACGGACATGGATTTCAAACGAAATGTAAGCAGAACAGGGGCTCACAGTGTACTTTCAAAATGTGTAGAATGCAGAAGTCTACTGCATAATCGACGAGCCAAATGTTTCCATGTGTCCACAAATCGATTCATTAAACAATATTTCACAATAGTCGTCTATTTGAAGCCCATCTGAGCCCAATGTTGAAATGAGGGGTTGATTGTTCAACGTCCTTCGTCTGCGTATCAAATTCAGAAGTTATTTTAGTGTACGTTCTCTGTCCTCTTTATCTATTATTTTGCCTTCGTGAGCCTCTGAGACAAGTGTGATACAAATTTATTTATTGATTGGTTGATTGGTTTTTGTATTATTATTGTACATGAACATACATATACATGTATAAATATACATTGTTGGTGGTACATATACATAAATACAAGTTGTTAACAAATAATTATTTCCTCTTCATTGTCTTTATAAAATGTACAATCAAACGCATCAGCAATACAATGAATAATATAGAATGACTACAGCTTGTATGTACTTAAAGGACAAGTTCACCTTCATAAACATAAGGATTGAGAGAATGTAGCAATATTAGTAGAACACATCATGGAAAGTTTGAGGAAAATCGGACAATCCCTTCAAAAGTTATGAATTTTTGAAGTTTTTGTGTAGTAACCGCTGGATGAGAAGACTACTGCAGTGTATGAATAACTTAGATGTCACATGCGTACAACAATACAAGGAAAATATAAAGAGAATTTCACAAAATTTCATCTTTTGAAAAAAAGTACATATTCCCTTGACTCGTTACCGACATATGTTATGGGTAATATTATTCCCCCTGCCTTTAGAAAGAGGCAAGTCAAGTGGTCTTTTATTATACGAAAAAAGTGAAAATATGTTGAATTTTCTTTATATTTTCTTTATACTGTTGTACGCATATGACTCACAAGCTGTAGTAGTCTCCTCATCCAGCGGTTCCAACACAAAAATTTTAAAAAATTCATAACTTTTGCATCGATTGTCCAATTTTCCTCAAACTTTCACTGATGTGCTCTACTTATATTGCTGCATTTTCTCAACCCTTATGTTTATGAAGGTGAACTTGTCCTTTAAGTTTGCGTGCAGCCCTCATAGATAAAACAAATTGGAAATCGGGAAGAAGAGAGGGAGGGATGACTTGCGTAGAAAATGGATGGAAAAAGAGAAAAAGAGAAAAGAGAGCTTTTACACAAAGTTAGTTCAGGTTGATCACTGATCAGCAAGGTATGGCAAAATATGTTCTCTTCGAGGTAACAGGTGAGCAGGTACAACTCTTAATCGGTTATATGATTACTTGATAGATTACATGCGGCGATATTTCTATGAACGAATTTCGTGTATGATACAATAACAACGACAATGATATTATGTGTCTCCAGGGATTAACATTGGTTTTACACCTTTCCTTAAAATCAATGATTACATGAACTGTTGACTTCAACATTCAGAAGGAAGAGAGTTCCAAACATCGGGTCGGGTGTGTCTGATAGAGTTCAGATCTATTACAGTTTTAAGGTTATTATACATGAAATGTGTCACATATTCTTGTCCGATAGGAATGTATATAATACTTGTGCAATTGAAATTATGAGACAAATGAAGACGGCAATTGAAAACTATATAAGAAAAATATTTAGAGTGAGTCTTGCTAAAAAAAAAATGTCATTTTGATACCTTGAGAGTTCTTAATTTTGCCAATGAAGGATCTGAGTTGTCTCGATAAACTGAGTTGGTGCATATACGTACTGCTATCTTTTGTAGAAGTAATATACTATCAATAGATTTTTGAAGTTGCCTGTGCAATATATTGCAATATAAGATGCGCGATAATATCAATGAGTTATAAAGCATAGATAAAATATTCTTACTGAGATAATACTTAAGCTTATGGAGTATACTAACCTTACAAGACACTCTATCAGAGATTTATTGCACATGAGTGTTCAATTTCATATTTTCATTAATACTTTTTTGCCGAGTAATTTAACGCTTTCTTTTTGTTCCAAAAATATATCATCCACCATGATATCAACTGTTGCATTTCATTTTTATACTCTCTTTTAAGCATAAAGTAGATAAAAATTGTCTTTTTAAGTTGAGTGATATTCTATTACTCTTAAACCATGAAGATAATTTCGGTAGTTGAGTATGAAGAGTTCTAAAGTGTGAATGTAAGTCAGAATTGGAACAGAATGCATTAGTGTCATAGGCAAATATGATTTATTGCAGTGACATAGATGAGTTTGAAATATCATTTATATACACTAAATATAGTATCGGTCCCTGTATGGATCCTCGCGGGACGCCACATTCTAAAGGTAATACCCCAGAGTTTACGCAAATAGATTGTACATATATAGCTTCCTATTCGATAAAAAAATCTTAGAACCATTCGAGTGGAATGCCACGAACTCCACAGCGCTGTAATTTACGGATACGGATAGTGTGGTCAAGAGTGTCGAATGCCTTGACATGTTTTTGTTCAACTAAGGTAGTCAACACAATTTGGCTCGTGCCATATCTGTAGAATGAAATTTCCTGAAGCTATATGGATCTTGGTTCAGTATATCTTTGTGAATAAAAAAAAAATCATACAGTCTGTTATAAACAAGCCTTTCTATTACCTTAGCGAGACTAGGAAGAATAGAGATATAACGGTGATTGGAAACAAGAGAGGAGTCTTTTTTTTGTACATTGGAATAAGTTTCAAGATATCTGTTTGTAAATCTGTGTAGGATCTATTTTTGAAGCTTGATTAGGACCTATATTAACAAATTACTTATTCAAACACCGTGATACATCTCTTGGATTACAGAGCGTTTGTCCGTCACATATGATTTGAAATGCAGACATCTTTTGTTTGTTTGTTTGTTTGCTGACCAATAGTCTCATTAACAGCTTTCCAAGTGGCTGATTTGTTTCCAGTACCATTTTTAAAGGCTGCCTTGTAATAAGTTCTGCGGGAAAGTCTTATAATTTGTGTCTATTTATTTCTATGCATAATTCATATCAATAATAATATGACACATTTCTTTTCTTTGCAGAAAAATTTAACCAAGGGTTCTTCATATCTCCTTTTCAGGGGATCCCCTGTGTAAGGGAATTCAATGGAGCGTCTTTGTGCTTGATTATAAAAAGTGATGTAAAATAGTAATGTTTACTTTCCAAAATGAGATAGAGCAACAAAGGTTGAAAATTTAAATCAATATTGATTAACGTTAGAGTTTTTCAGTCTTTCGTTTATTTGGCGGTTTTGTGATCCTGTGATGTAGATGCGACTTGTGCAGCAACAAATTTGTTTTGGGGAAATTACAAAGATGTTTTCTAAAGGAAAAACACTCTATTCTATCCAAAGTGCATTAGAAATCTTAAATTACTGAGTATAGTTTGTTTGGACCTTTTTTCGTAGAACTTGGAAAGAAAGTGAATCGTCTTGCATGTTTATTGCATATTTCCTAAATATTCCATCAGAGCTGAACGTGCACTGCAAGATCGTTCATTTTTCAATACTGACAAAGAAACACTCCCACATGAGGAAGGGGGACACCCCTCCCACCCCCTCCCCCATCCATGCGTTTTAATATGACTTTTTCGGGCAATTTTAATTTGTAAATCATCGAACAATTACAGAATTATTTTGCAAATATTTTCTTGCAATAGAAAAACGCTTACAATTTTTTTTTTTCAAATTTATGTGCAACAAATCAAATCAATGAAAGAAAAAAAAAACGCTCAGAAAACCGACCAACGCATAGGATGGAGGTACGCACTAAAAGTAATCTGTACTTTCGGACAACACAAACTGCTATAGGACGCAATCCACATCATCTGCTTTTCCTCACATTTCACACATTCCATTTAGTCGATCTACAGCAAATAAAACCAGTGCATAATCTTTCAAAGAGCATCACTAAATATACACAGTTATAAAAACAATAACCCAATATCATAGTACATGCCCTATTGTAACACTCCCCCTCCAAAAAAAAAGACAGAAAAATAGACAAAACAGACAGACAGACAAAAACGACATCTAGTTCTTGTATAACCAACTGACAATGATAAGCGATGCTATGTTTAGACAACGCAAACTGATCCATTCTGATATGATGTAGTCCTACATACTATACGATACGAGCGTACTAACTCTGTGTAACCCGGAAATTATTGTATCCCCGAACGGAGCACGCCCTATTTCTAATTTATAGAGCCTATCTAATAATAATGCTGCTCCCACTGTCCCTTCTTTACAGGGTCAAAGGTCACCCCGACTAGGTTAAAAATTGCAATAATGGTTATTTACGCACAGTTTGTGGTGATTGCGCCATGTCAGATTTCTTGGATGTGTTCTCTCAACCACATTTCTTATCGGATTTTATTCAGACTTGCAATGGAGGTGCATAGGGCTATTCTAGGTAGCAACAGTTTTCATTGACAGCGCCACTCTATGCGCTTGTGTCTACGATGACACGCGCTGTAGTTTTATTCTTTTTCTTTTTTCTTTTTCTTCTCTTTTTTTCTCTCCCTCCCAAAATTTTATTTCATGTCAGTAGACATTGGTTTGTTTGATTTGCTTTATATAGGTTTGTAGCTTCGTTAATTCATTATTTGCTGTTCTAAGTTTATCTTGACGGTCTTAAATCATACAAGCTCTGCTTTTTAGTGGGCCACTTTCCATTCCCATCCTTGATCTGCTATTACAATTTGCATACTTATATATTTGAGAGAAAGAATACTATTTTGTTTCATTCATTGCAATTCATTTTCACATGTATTTTGTTCAATTAACGTTTGTGCAGTTATTACAAATATGTCCTGCATAAACATTGTATGTACTTTCTCTGTTTATTGATGAATATAAAAATAAACTGAATCCTGAATCTTGAATCTTGAATCTTGAATCTTGAATCTTGAATCTTGAATCTTGAATCTTGAATCTTGAATCCTGAATTGTTCCAGCTTTTATAGCACGCCAGATATTTCTTGTACGTGGTATACGAGCCTCATATCTTGTCGGATCCCGCAAACAGAGTCGGTGCAATACACCTATACTACAGTGATCACGACCCAGTTTCGCAGCCTTTTGACAAGGCTTCGCGGCTGAAAAAGAGACTAACTTCGAGGAAACGAGTGAACCTTACACACGCTGGTCTCAATCCTCAGCAATGAGGCCTTGCCAAACGACTATAGTGTATTTGCAGACTGCTACTCATAACTTGTAGTGGCATAAGGTAAATTCTGTGAAAACAACTGAAAATGTTAATGTTGCAAACAATTTTTGTTTTCGACTTCCATTATCATACAACATTTTTGGGAAAGTGCTTTAGTTTTCGCAAACATACATAGGCCCTATAGAGGAAAAAATATGAATAATACATCAATGGATAAATGACAATAAAAGTAATCATTATATTTCATATTTATATAATGAATAACACGAGGCTCTACTATCACAATCTTCGGGCGACAGTCTGTCAATGTCCTGTCATCATTTACAATTGTTTGATATGAGACGTTTTGTGCCAAACTCTTCCTCCAGCCCCCCCCCCCTCCCCCATGTTCAGTTTTGTATATCAGTGGGCCCTAACTGTAAACGAATTAAGTGTGTTCTCCACCATAAACGTCGGAATCCCAGCACAATTAATACCTCCGAGTTCGGAGCACAGAGCAACACCCATAAACACATTTACACACCCACATCCACACACACACACACACACACACACACACACACACACACACACACACACACCGTCGATATCCAATCACAAAACGCCACTCAGCCCACCGCACACGCTAATGTCCAACATGTAGTCACACCCACGCACAAAACAACCATGGTAAGTCCAATTCTCTCTTCTCTCTTCTTTTTGACGAAAGATTTGAAATCGTTACACTGACGTTTTGGAGGAAGAATTAACATTTTCTTAATATTCTGAATGAAACTTGGTGAGGAAACTCTTTGGAACCACCACAATAAACCCTGCTGTAGGTGTATTAATTGTTTTGTTATGTTTTCTCTAACTCACCTGAAATGTTTGGGTTAATGGATGAAGAGATACAAAAATACTATAACATAAGAAGAGTTTTGTTCGCAAAAACCGATAAGTCGATTTCTAGTTTGGTTGTAAAAGCCGGTCCACAACTCGCGGTATCGAATCGGCTCGTTGCAAGTCTTCTCAAATTTTACTAAGGCTCACAACGTTTAGAAACACACACATTGGTTTGCGATTGAGATGCAAGACATACTTATTTTTGAATGTATTTGAAACTGCGTTGCCTTGGTGACGACATATTATGACTATAAATCACGTTATTGTTTTTGGTAACCGAGGTACTTCCAGATTTGTCGAGCAGTGATCAAGAAATTTTACGCGCACATTGGCCTTTGGTAAATGTGCAAGTCACAATTTTTCATGGCTCAAAAACTGTTTTGCCCTGGTAACAGCATATCAAGGTGATTGATTGGGAAAATATTAGGATTGAAAAAAAGTTTTCAAACAAGATGCTTACGAAGGTTGTCACACTAAATATTAGTTTTGGGATGAAGTTGTGAAAGACGTTTTTCGAATGCTTTGAAAACTCCGTTGCCATGATGACAACATATTATGGTAATATGTAAACGGCGTATCATGCCAATTATCGGGGAAAATAATGTGGATCTCAGAATTGTTTTCATCAAAAATGCTCACAAATTATTAGAGTGTTTCAATTTGTTTTTGAAGTACATAACCTGGAAGTATCCCGAAAAATGACGCCATTAAAACGGTAGTCTAAAAGTGGCAACTTCTCCTATTAATCTCCAATACATAATTTTTAACTTAGAGTGGACAAAAGCAATTTTTGTGTTGCACATATGATGAGACATCCGAGGTATTTTATTGCTTAAGCAGCTGGAATATGCTTCTTTTCCATTGAGTTATTATTTTTTTCTTTCTGTAAAAAAGCACCAGTATTTTGATTATGCCAACTCAACACTGAGAGCAGGAAAACTGGTGGATGGTGTAATGTGCATACTGAATATTAAATCTTACAGTATGTTGTAAAATAAATGATTAGCCAGTTGTTCCGCGTGATGATATCTTGTTTGTACGCATGCTCCAGCCTGTTAACAGCCGAATACTTGCCATTAGTAACTCAGCTATATGGTGGTTGCTTTGGTAACAGAGCCATGCATTATAAAGACAATGATAACAGTGTATCGGAACAGCGCCGATTTTTTCGAAACAAACAGCCAGTAAACTGATTTTCCACAGGGCATGTGAAGGGTGTGATGTGGATGTTATAGGAAAATGAATTCAGCTAAAGCATTTCGATGTCACGTTCATGTCAAATTTGTAATGCGAACCTTCTGTAACACCACCTTCCCTTCCCCTCAAAAAAGAAAGGGCTGTCATAGTCATATTATATTGTTGCTTTCTTATTCATTGTCATTCAAAGTACGAAGTTCAAGACCCATTTTTTTTTTTCAGTATGAAGAGTATTTGACAATGGACCCTTTTTTGAGTGTATTGAAACTACAAACATCAACAGCTTTGTCCAAAAAAGGATCTTGTCTCAAAATCTTGTCTCATTTCATATAACTGATTTGTCTCAGTATGATATGGATTGTATTAGCCATTTCTGTTGTTATATATTGATTTACACTTTCTTTGTTGACAAGGCCATCACAATGGGAAATGTCATCACATTTTTACATATGATCTCGTTTTCTCAATAAAACATCAATTGATTTTGTGTCTTTTCATTTACATTTCATTCTGCTTTTGTCATCCCAATTTATTGATTGTTATCCTTTACTCAATTTAGCTACATAATTTTTTCCACATGTATCAAAATTGTATTTTCATAAACTTGGAAATAACTGGTATACTTATTACATCCATGGAATTTACAGTGTCATCCGTTTATGATTTCAGGACAAAACGTAGATATTCCTGCTCTATAAACTACGTATGATGGAATACTTAAGGAAATGACATAACAGGCATTACATATTGTATTCCTAATGCTTAGTTGTTTTTGATGACTTTTACATAATTATACAAGTTAATGAGTGACAGTTATATCAGTTCGTTATTTTTCCATATTCAAGCAGTTAGATCTTTCGCGGTTAGAAATTAGATTACAATTCAAATTCGTCCGTCATACTCGCTGCACACATAACAGCAAAAGCAATTTCGTCTTTTAACGATTCTATTCGTCAAATTTTCCTTCCAATTCGTCTCATCTCTTTTCTCTTGTGATTTCTTGGTTGTCTTATTTTTCCAGCAACCGTTCACTTTGTTTTCCACATTTAGAAGTAACATACACACACTTATACCGTACCACACACACAAAAAACAGCCAAACATGCACACACATGCACGCTGACACACACACACACACACACACACACACACACACATACACACACAGGAGATTGAAGGATAAACGGCAGTCAAAGAACATTAAAACAGTAAAGACAATCTTTAATCATGTTCGCACATTTTAATGAGTGCTTCAAACAAATTCGTCGGGAAGTATTAGTCTTTTAGTGTGAGGGTGAACTTATTGTAAAGGCCCCGTCACACTACAGCGAATGCCCAACGAATGCCCAACGTATGTCCAATAAATTTGAAAATCTGAAGATATGTTAACATCCACTGGTAATACTAGAATAGTTCGTAACATGCTTGGCGTTCTTTGTATTCATCAGCTATGAATTCGTCGGGATTCGCAGAGATACGCTGGAGCCGATTTTATGTTCAAAATCTCCAGCGTATCTCTGCGAATCCCTATGAATAGCTAATGAATTCAAAGAACGTCAGACATGCAAACTGTCTTCACATTTTCGAATTCGTTGGGCTTTCGCTTGGCATTCGTTGGGCATTTGCTGTAGTGTGACGGGGCCTTTAGCCTGCATTACCTCACTTTCTCCCGGTGTCGAGATCAGTAGACGTTACTCCTAAGCCGTTTGTTTGACAATAATGCTCACACATACTAACTGACACACACACACACATATATACACACACACACACACACACACACACACACACACATACACACACACATACACATAGGAGACTGCAGGATAAACGGCAGCCAGAGATCATCAAAAACAGTTAAGACAATTTTAATCATGTCGTGACAACTTTTGGACTTGAGGTCTCTTACTTTTTGATTTTATGTTATTAGATGAAAAATTTTTTTTTTTCAAAATGATAAAGGCAAAGTAGGCTTTAGAGGGGATATCTCACTGAGCGTCGAAAGTTTGCGAACGTAGCGATTTTGGGATTTCGCCAGGGTTCGTTAAGGGTTGCAAAAGGTTCGTTAACAGTTGCAAGAAAGTTCGCAAACGGTTTTTATTGTCGCAGTTTTTCTTGTCGCAAAGAAATTTTGAACAGGTTTAGAATTTCTTTGCGAACCTTCGCGAATTTGTATTTTTGCTAACAGTTGCAAAACACTCGTAAGAATTCGCAAACGGTCGTAATACGATGTCGCTAACATTTTTATTTGATTCGCCACTGCTAGCGAACAAATAACCATATGGTTCCTATATAAAAGCTCCTGAAACAGGCAAGGTTCCGCTCTAAGAAAGTTCTTGAAGCTCTTGACATCTCCATCATGTAATTGCTGCAAAATCTTTTTGTATTGACCAAAGTCTGTCCTCTGCAACAACCACTCTCTGACCCAAACAGTCTTCCTTTTCTTCTTCCTTTCTTGTTTTTCTTTATCTTCTTTCTATTATGCTGCACGATAGCTGTAGCAGCAGCCTAACAAAGCAGCTCTTCAAGGATAACAGCACGTTGAGCCTCTTCCTGCCAGAAATCTATTTCCATATACTGGAAATCCATCTTGAACGGTTGTCACAAGAGATCTGAATTCAGTGGAAGGTTGTATGTTCGTTTAATGGGTCTCACTATACACAATCGCCTGGTACTTTTCTAGGGCCCAGAACATTCGCAAATTGTCGCAAAGGATTTGCAAACAGTCGCTAATATTCGCAAAACTGTCGCTAACATTCGCAAAATTGTCGCTAACATTTGCTAACAGTCGCTAATAGTCGCCACCTGTGTTTCGCAAACACTTTCGCAAACATTCGCTGAAGTGTTGCTAATTGTCGCTAAACATCGCTAAAAGTCGCTAACTGTCGGTAATGGCAGAAGCGAACCTTGATTTTTCGCAAACATTCGCCAGAAAAGTTGGCGAATCTCAAATTCGCTACGTTCGCAAACGTTTCCTGCTCAGTGAGATACCAGCTTAACTCTACACACACGTAACATTGCCTGGAAATGGTCGATCACTATTTTCATTTGTTTGGCAGTACATATTCTTATGTTTATCTCAGTGTGTTCTGTGAGAAAAGTGTGTTTGTATGTGTGTGTGTGTGTGTGTGTGTGTGTGTGTGTGTGTGTGTACTATTGTAAAGCTAACGGTTTAGAAATAATCTCTACTGATCCCATACCCGGAGAAAGTGAGGTAATGCAGGCTTACAATTACTTCACCCTCACACTAAAAGACCAATGCTATCCGTCGAATTTGTTTGAAAAGCTTATGAAATTGTGCAAACAAAGACGGATTTGATTCTTACTTTTTCCAGTCGATGGGTGGTCAATGACAATCGAAGATTTGAATGCGATGTCTTTGAAAATGGTTGACGAAAAACAAAATGCATTGACAATTGACTAAATTGAAGTTAGAATTTATATTCTTTGAGTTTCTCGGGACGAATTTGAATGGAAAATCTTTGAAAAGGTATTTTGAAAATGCTTTTTTTTAGATCAGATTATTTGTACTTGTATATTTCATCCATTCGTAGATAAGATTGTTTTCAGTCTACATTTTGAGATATAACTCTTATAACATTATCTGGACAAAGGCCGTAGTTTCAGAACGTCGAAGAGTCTCTTCATTTCCTTCACCACCAATTTCGTCATGTTGATGTCATCCATCAACTGTTTCATTTGTTAAAATGAGATTCTTTGAGTGGAAACGTTTCCATAGCATCAACATTACATAGTAGTAATGGTAAATTATCATATCTTCTTCACATGAAAGCAAAGATATAACAACATAAAAGAAAAACGACCGGAAAAGAGATTATACCAATTTAACGTCTACAATTATGGTGATCGCCAGTGAAATATCGCACGGAGCCATGGGAAAATTGTTAGCGCCTGCTCATGTGTACAGAAGGTTATCGTCCCGTTTTTGGTAGATACTGACGAGCCGATCGGGTGTGGCCATCACCCCGATTAAAACCTTTCATGAAATGTGCTGTGTTGTACAAGAACCTCTGTTGAAATGATTTCACATTCCTTTGCATTGTGAAGCAGGAACTTTTGCATTCCCCGATGTACTTTAATAATTTATAAACATATATCTACAACAGCACACATGAGCATAGAACGTATCACTATACACAGAAATAATACTTTAATAATATTATTATTCAAGACTCCTAGAGGTTATTTCTAAGGGAGTCGTGAAGAGAGAACAGCACATGAACTACTGCTGCCCTACTTTAACAAAATGAATCAAGTGAAAAAAGTGACATTTCTCGTAAAAGAGCAAAATGTGTCTGTCATTTACACTGACGTCAATGGACTATCATGATGACTTATCTTAAATATCTCTTAGTAGGATGAGTGTTTCTGCATAAAATTTGGCCTGGAAGAAAAGCGTCCTTATGTGAATTATGATATATCAATAACTAAAATTCGGATTTTATGTCACTTGCTTCCTTTTGTCAAATACGGCTGTAACTCTGTATGACATTCTCTATTATGCAGGCAAACGTAAACCTGCAGATTGTTGTCTTCATTCTTACATTCCCGTTACCAGGTAAGCACAGAACTACAGGCCTAATATCATTGTCCATCATGCATCAGTTGAATCAAGCATTTCCTCGTTTCTCTGCAACCCCCTCCCCCCCCCCCCTCCAAAAAAAAGAGAAGAAAACATAATGCTATGCAGGGCTTAAAAATCAACTGATAGCTTATAAGATACACATACCGTGTGCGATATAAATATATCTTAAATGTATGAAAGCAGCGCACAATTATTTTCCAAAGTGCATTAAAGCCGATATCATTTTTTTAATAAAATTGAGACATGCTGTCAGTTCAACCAGCCCAAGCATAGGGCTGGTTGAGATAATTAGAGGGTGATGTTTGTGTTTCTAAAAGTTTGTTGATTGGAAAATTAATATGAAACAAGGGTCATTATTCTAAAGGTTCCGTATATCTATTGTTAATGTTTTGTGGCGTTATTCAAGATGTTTGTCAATCTGAGGGTTTGTTATTATGAAAATTTATTAGTGCTCGTTTAATGTTCAAGTGGTTAGTCAATCCAACAAGAATCAATACATATATACATATATCACGAATAATAATATAATATCCAAAAATAAAACACCTTTCACTAGTCTGAAAATGGGAAGGCGGCCCATTGAAGTGAGCATAACAAAGTTATTAAAGGACCACAGTAATTAATTTAAAGTGAACGGGCTTGTTCATATTGATTTCATGTCTAATGATACATTTACCAACCAAACTTGTAAGATATGTCTTTGTGCCAAAGGGTTTGACATTAAGTTACAATGCTTGTGTCGTTTTTCCTGATAACATGAAGTCATTGTAAGAGGATAACCTTTACATCTAATGTAACTGAAGTCATTTTGGTCCGAGATGAATGAAACTTAAAGGATCTGTACAGTACTGGTTGAGGTGGGGATTCATGTTTTGAACATTCCTCAGTGAGATAATGAGAAAAATCTTATGAAATATGAAAGAGCATGTAATTTTAAGAAGGATTAAACGTTTATTTGATGAAGATTGGTTTTCATGTGGCTGAGATATTAAAAAAAAAGTGATAACAATAAAAAGCGACAGGCCACGCCTTTTACATATTAGGATCTCTTTGTTTCACCTTGTTTTTGGATATCGCAGCCATTTCAATATCGATTTTCATCAAATAAACTTTTGATTCCCCTTAGAATCGCATGCGCTTTGACATCTCATCGAGTGGTTTCTGAATATCTCGCAAAGCGTTAAAAGTTAAATTCTCACCTCAACCAGAACTGCATATACCCTTTAAATCCTTTGTTTTGTTGTCTGATGTCATGTTATTCAATATATAAGCCAAACTGAAGAAGATATTCAAATTACACTAGCTAAGATCTTGATCCAGTTACTATTTGATGTCAAAACTTCTGATTTTAAGAGCAGTTTAGAGAAGTGTATCTTTGCCATATTATAGAATCCAAACACAGTCCCATTGTATATGTTCGACTGAAAAACGGCTTTTGCGATATTGTTTTATATCATTTGTAATCTCGCTCTAACACTGTTTCAATAAACTATCTTTTAAACTGTCCAGCAACATGTAACTTACCTGGAACCGCGTGTTTGCATGAACATCAGGAAATGAAAGACTCGTGCCCGCAAATATTTTCCGAAAAGGCTGGGGGATACGTTAGGCTGACTCCGAAGTACGTCCCGCTGGACCATCCAAATTATGACGTCATGGTTCCAAGAGAGGCCAGAGGAAAAAGCAATTTCTACTGCACTCACCCAGGTACTCTTAGATTTCTCCCTACAGGATAGTTCCGTAGGTTCATTAGTACGCAACCTCCTTTGGTTTCAATTTAACAAACTTTATTTTATTTCGGATTAATGAAACCATTGGAGAAACAATCCTGTCTTTTATTTCGGACAAGCAAACTTTTTTTTTGATAAACCTTATTTGATTTCTCGAGATTCTTTCAGATTCATCACAAATATTCGGATTAAACAAGCCTTTCTCCTTTTTTTTTTGAATTATCTAACACCCACATGATTATACGGAATTTGTGTCTTTCAATTCAATTCAATTTTCATGAGATTTGTAATAGTTTTCCCAACGACACATTATTGTTAATACAAGTTACAGGAGAAACAGCACAATATGTTACAGCATAATTATGTGCATATATATATATATATATATATGTATATATATATATATATATATATATATATATATATATATACATATAATATGAAACTTATGTTCGCAATTGTGTTTGAGGAAGTTCTGAAACAATAAACATCATGAAAGAAAGATATTATTCAGAGGGGTGAAGGCTCAAGTTTGATTTTCTTCAGTTTGTCTCCCTCTACAAATGAAAATTTGTTAAGATCTCAACTGCTGATCTGTAAATTTTTGTTTGTTAATTTACAGACCAGCAGTTGCGATCTTTAAAAAAAAAAAAAAAATCATTTGTAGAGGGAGACAAACTGAAGAAACTCAAACTTGAATAACATCATCTTCCTCACTCCATTGTATGCAGTGCTAGGTACTGTGTTATTACGTGTCATGACACCTTCAAGGAAAATTTGAAAAAAAAAATTAAAGCATTAGATTTCGAAAATACTAATATAGGTTACACCGATGCTACAGAAAATTCAGATCATTTCAAATCAATTCAAATGAGATGTTATTTGCAGCATCACATTTTTATACAATTCCATGCAAAATACTATGTATACAACAATGAGAAACTAGTGTTCAAAATAATTGTGCTATTTTAAATTAGAGGCCCATGTTAAAGACAAGCTTTAATGTAGAAATATGGGCCACTCAGATTTGAATGACGTCATCAAGCTATGCTGAGGGGCAAAAATTGCGTATGGGGCCCCAATACGCGGGGGCAAGCACGTAAGCGTCACGTCACACTTCCCATCATCGCGTGTGATTTTGCAGGCCAGTCGGGAAGGGATATGTGTTACGCGTATCCTTCGTGCCAGAGCAACGTGCTTATTTAACGCACTAGATTTGTTTCTTGCCCTTCAAGCAGCGCGTCGTTTGACGTCGTGGAACATCTTCTATTATCTTTTTCTGTTCGTTGTTGTTTTTTGCCGCTTTATTTTCGTATCAAAATAAAACAGAACGTGATGATTAATTCGTCTTCCTCCTGTTACCCTACTGATTTTCTTTTTATGCAGCGTGCGTCCCAAACCCTTGCCTTAATGGGAGAAACTGTATAGAAACATTGGTCGACTTCCAGTGCGACTGCGGGGAGAACCTTGTGGGAAAGACGTGTAGCAGTACGTACCAATATCATTATTAATTCTATGAGGAATTAAACATTTATTTGATGGAAATTGATTTTGAAATGGCTGAGATATCCAAAAAAAGGCGATTCCATTAAAGTGTCGGACCCACACCTTATCACGATCGCTTTTTTTTCCTTTTTGTGAATGTTTTAGTCATTCCAAACCCGATTTTCATCAAACAAACTTTGAATTTCTCTTCAAATGGTATGTTCTGTACTATATCATAAGTGTTTTCTCGGTATCTCGTAAAAAGTTAAAAGCCAATACTGAATTTGAGTATGCTCTATTAAAACATTCTATCCATTATAAATGCCAATTCTCAGAGTAGTAGCATAATCCTATCTAATGTTATAGAGTTGAACGTCAAGAGTTTGTACAGTTTTTTTTTTTAATGAAAGGGGGACTCTGAAGACACACCTAGTCACACTATTCTATAAAATAAAAATGTTCAAGATAAACTGCTAGAAAAGACACTTTCCTGTTCATTTTATGATACCAAATTTTGACATAATGTCGAAAAAGACTTGCTCTTTCAGAAAATATAGGAAAGTCAAGATTGACCAAGTTGACCCGTTTCACCTATTTTCAGTCCTCACACAAAATCACTGCGTGCGACTTTTTGTTCGTTTTGTGAAGCACGGTCACATATGTCTTTAAAATGTTATTGCCTTGTAAGGCACGTATGTGAATGCCAGTAAGTAGTAGGATGCGCTGTCATACAGCGCCAAATTTCAGTTTAATCTGATAATTCCTTCGTCGTGGTCAATATCCAGTTTTACATCCTGTTGTTTGTCTCGTGCATTCTAAAGAACATTTTTCTTTGTGTTTGAGGATTAAGCACTTGAGTCGACACTTACTGTTAAAGCACTGTTTTTCGGTGAAGACTTTTCAAGCCTGTGTTAAGCCTCCTTCTTTTCCGTTACCCTAATAGGTTAATAGGCATGTCCATTTACACTGAGTTACAGTTGTGTATACATCGTCGTCAACTTAATTTGCATCAAATTCTGGTCGTCAATGTCTCGATCCCTTTTTGTGAGCATAATAATCCTGAAATTTCATGAATTTTCTTGAGGAAGCGACATCTCCTTTGAGTTCCTATTGAAATGTTTCTTCATATACGTTCACTTTTGCCACTGTCTATCTAAAAAGAAAGAGAGAATAAAGAGGCTGTCATAATTGTTTTAAATGTATATATATATATATATATATATATATATATATATGTGTGTGTGTGTGTGTATATATATCAGAGAGAGAGAGATAAAGGTGCACACACATATGTATATGTATATTTATTATATATATATACATATATATATATATATATATATAGTGAAAAAAAAATCAGCTCTTCAGGATTTCAACCAAATTGAAGCCAAATTCAACTTTCTTAACAAATTCAAATTGTGCCTCACTTGCGTTGGTATAGGCCATTCAGCTGTTCTACTTTTCCCCTTGTCCTTGTTCTCTTTAGTCTTTTCCTGGAGACATGTCAAACGTTAACCCTTTCCTATTGGAGAGCTTACAGTGTACAGTTCTATGTCTGTGTGTATGCGTTAGTTTATGTGTGTGTTTTTTTTTCTTTATTTTTTTTTGCTGTGGGATCCTTTCTTGTTTTAAGCAATATGTCTTTGGTAAGTTCAGTAATTCATAGGTAGACAAGCAAATTACAAGCCCTACTTTTTGGCCGTCTTCTTTTTCTATCGTAGGTTCCGTAACGTCATCAAAGATACAGCATATCGCATTTCTATACAGAGTATTTCTTTCATTTCGATATCATGTTAAATTTCATATTATTTCATATGTAACTATAGTTTTGTATTTGTAATTACTTCACTTTCAATCGCATTTTTATGGGAAATAAAAATGAATGCGTCTTTGAAGAAATTTAAATGGGATTACAATACTACAGGGAGAACTGTTCAAGCCACAGATATGTTTCCTCTTATCGCTCATTTTCTGCATTACGTTGATATTAATATTCATAATTATGATCTTATTCATGTAAATTGCAATACAATATCTTTAGAACAGTAAAAAGTGCTAGTTTAGACATCATTTCAACGGTAGTCCTGCTTTCAGGTTGGGATAACTTTGAGCGATGGAGCTCCTGAACAAAAAATATTGGATTAAAAAGATTACAATATTGAAATTACTTGGAAGCTTAGCTTTTATATTCATTTAACATACGTATTTTCTTTGAAAATATGTTGATATTGTCTGTATCGCATTATTTCATTTTTTCCTTAAGTCATTGTCTTGTAGGCCTAATATAAGATCTCGATTCCTGAATGTTTATTCATTTGTTTGTTTGTTTGTTTGTTTGTTAGTTTTGGACTTGCAACTTGAACTTCAATTTGAATTGTAACACGATACTAGGTCCTTGTAGTAACTTGTCTGGAGGCAGGTAGTCACCGTTGAATATAGAATATCTTAATGATTATGCTTTGGTGATCTACAAAGAAATAAATTACTTTATGAGAATGGACATTTTGCCTTTAAAACAGCTGTCCGGAGGTGTCCGGAAGGATGGCTTCCTCAGAACTTGACGAAGGAATCTTGCTATCTCTACCGTGGTGATTACTTGACATGGACCGTTGCCAGGGACTCGTGTGTTCAACTTGGCGGACACTTAGTCGCCATTCAGACTCCCGAAGAGATGACGTCTATTCGGGAATATCTGACGACAACATACGGTGCTGGTGGAGCTACATTTTTCTGGACGGGGCTGAATGACCGCAGCGAGGAGGGGACCTTCATATGGACATTTATTGCTGGCGCTCTCTCCAGTAACATGTGGGCCTATCGCGAACCAACAAATGGGATTAGGGAGGATTGTGTTTATGTCTATGGGAAAGTATTCGTCGACGAGAAGTGTAATAAAAGGTTGCCCTACATCTGCGAACTCAAAATTTAGATGCGCATGATTGAGTTTGCTTATTAAAAAAGAAATGGGCGAACCACAATGATTTATTGATATTTCTTTATGTCGGAAATAAGGTTTATCGACAATGTGGCCTACTTTTGCAACCGAACATGTTTACCATTTGGAGGAAGTGAATGTGATTTTTTCTTTCACACTAGTATGACTGAAACAAACAAACTTTAGACTGATAAGCTTTAAAGTGACATTCCAGTCGATTTTCATAATTTCACATCAGGTAATACATAAATTAACAGCTATTGTCATTCTTCAGTAGAGAAACAATACTTTCAAAAACTTTCAACAAATCACACTGAACAAGGATGATGACATAGGAGGTTCACATGTTTCAGAAATGTAGCAGTGTATATCCATTACAATACCACTTGCTTGTGAGTTCACCTGTGTATAATCTATAGGGCTTTTTACACTTGTAAATTTTTGCTTAGCCCCGGACCAACGGTGGGGCTAAGGGGGGGGCCTTAGCCCCACCGTTGGTACGGGACTATCCTTAGCCCACTTTCTGTTTACACTCGTTTTTGCCAAAGTGGGCTAGCCCCACCGATAGTACGGTACTATCTGGCCCTGCAAAATAGCAGGGGTTAGCACCGCAATTGCGGTGCTAGCACCGCAATTGCGGTGCCAAGCAAGTGAGTGTAAACAGAACGAAAAAATAATCCTGGGCTAAGCGACGGAGACGAAGTCCGACCCTCACTGACCAATCAGAAACGAGGTAATCAAGTGCTGCCGGTGCGTGCGTGTACGTGTACAGTACACAGCGTAATTATGAATAATATTCATGTGGTTTGGAAAGTCCGGGGCTAAGAAATACGAGTGTAAAAAGGTCAGTTTTCTCCTTAGCCCCGGACAAGAGATAGTACGGGACTAATTGGCGAGTGTAAAAAGCTGAAAAAATTGGTACGGGACTAACGATAGTCCTGGGTCAGAGAAAGTCCGGGGTTAAGAAACACAAGTGTAAAAAGCCCTTATGCATGCCTTCTTCTTTTGTTCTGCTTCCTTAAGCCCCAACTCATGCATTTTGGTGACCCTGCCATGTCATCATCCTTGTTCAGTGCAATTTGTTATAAATTTCAAAAATATTCTTATCTTTTATCCCAATAACCACAAATTCTGAAACTCTGTCATCAGTATAACTAATGTATAGTTGTTCAAATATAAATATCTGAAACTCACCCGGAGATCTCTTTTAAATAGTATGAGACGGAAATGTTTAATTCTAACATTCCTGAATTTTGTCTGAAAGTGATATCCTTACTTGTGCGGATTTATTCAATATGAGTATTTCTTAGACTTTGAATACCATGACTTTAATATTCCGCACAGCTGTAGATTAGAAATGCTACATTCCAGACATTTCAGGACAATAGATGGAGGTGACATTGTTAATAATTCTCAATAAATGTTTATCAGTATGTGTGTAAAAGAAGTTTATGGCTATACTGTTTCGAGGTTATCTGATTTTGTATGGTCAGATTTGTGGTGGTTGACAAAGAAGAAATGAGACAGCAAGGGCAAGCTGCACAGGTCTATTGCTTGGTAAAATGTAAAATGATTTGATATTAGTGTGCAACATTGGATAAACAGAATACAAAGCGTATACATTATAAATACGACTTGAAAACAATGTCATAAAAGGCAAGGAGAGAATGTGGATTCTTCAGTAACTTCCATTTACGATGACCACTGGATATTTCTCTTCAACCAACTCAGGCTTGGAATGGTAATCACGTAATAGTGCGTAAGGAAGTGAGGAGTGAACTTATCTATGATGTATAAAGTTCACGGTACCCGATATATCAAGTGTAAATTTTCCTCAATTTGTCTCCCTCTACGAATGAAAAACCAAAACCAATAGAGAAATGTGGATTGAGAAAAAGCAGACGCATTAGTAGAAGACATCAGTGACAGATTGTTGCTAACCGAACAATTAATGTGAAAGCTAGAAATTTTTGAAGTTTTAGTGTTGGAACAGCTGGATGAGGAAAATTGTAAATTCCATCAACTTCATACTGAAAGCTGGGTTTTTAGTAGGTTCCTTTATAATCAGTTTCTTTAGCATTCATTCCCATATTCCACCTTTTTGGAGATCGAGCACTATGTGTTATATGTCTACAGTTTTCTACGTATGTCTCCGAGCTGGATATCATGTATTATTCAATTTTGTTACATTTGCTGTATTTTTTAATCATTTATTGTGAAATATGGCAATAAAATAAATGAAATGATATATGATATGTTAAGGATATAATATTAGTCGGTAAGCGCTCTTTTATTATGGTAGAAAAGTGAAATCGAAGACTGTTGAAATTTCTTTATACTCTCTGTATATAGTTCACACATGATGTCATAAACTCAAAAAGTCTCTTCGTCCAGCGGTTCCAACACCAAAATTTCAAAAAATTCATAACCTTTGCATCGATTTTATAATTTTCTTCAAAGTTTCACTGATGTGTTTTACTAATATTGCTGCTATCACTTAATCCACATTTCTCTTTGGGTTTTTGGTTTCCTTTGAGCTGAAACACTAGCAGCTGTGATTACAATCCTTTGAGCTTTGGTACATCATGAAGTATACTGGTTTGATTTGCGGATGCCTTCTGGGCCATATAGGGCCTACCCAGCTCCCATCCCCCCACCCCCCATCCCACCCCCTCCACACCCCCAACCTGATTTTGATAGACTCCCATGACAGTGATGTTAAAATCTTATCATAATAATAACTACACATTTGATAATCCTCGCAGAATAAACGACACATTCCGGAACACACCACTAGACACATAATATACCACCATTATTATATATGTATGTATGTATGTATATATATATATATATATATATGTGACCGTGCACCTCAAAACGAACATAAAGTCGCACACACTGATTTTGCGTGAGGGCTGAAAATAAGTGAAATGGGTCAACCTAGCCAAACTTGACTTTTTTATATTTTCTGAAAGAGCTGGTCTTCTTTTACATTATGCTAAAATTTGGTATCATAAAAAGGGCAGGAAAGTGTGTTTTTTTAGCAGTTTATCTCGAACATTTTTGGTAGAATATTGTGATGAGGTGTGTCTTTAGAATCTCTTTTTCATTTCTGAAAAACCTTGTCCACACTCTTCACTTTCAACTCTAATAACTTTTGAAAGGATAGTGCTACTGCTTTGAAAGTTGGCATTGATTATGGACAGAATGTGTTAATGAGGCATACCTAATTTCAATTTAATCTGATAATCCCTTCATTGTTGTTACTCTGGTGGTTTACTTCCTGTTTTTGTCCCATTCATCGCACAGCCAGCACGGTGTAGTAAAGATTAAGCGCTTGAATAGACACTGTACTTCAGAGCCTCTTTTCTCAGTTCACACTTTTCCTGAGTTTGTGCTTTCTTTCCAATATTTAGATAGGTTAGGAGAGTCCATTTGATTTGAGTTATACATCATTCTAAAGCTTAAAGTCTGTTCTTTCAGAATATGGTCTTAACTAAAAATTCATGGCTGGCAACTTTTTGTTTGTTTTGAGGTGCAGGGTCACATATATATATATATGTGTGTGTGTGTGTGTGTCTGTGTGTCTGTGTGTGTGTGTGTCTGTGTGTGTGTGTGTGTGTGTAGAGAGAGAGAGAGAGAGAGAGAGAGTAAGTCCACGTGTTCGTGCAGTACTCTCAAAAACAGAACAAAACTCAAGTTCATGCTGTCAGTTTATTTTGACACATATTTTCGGGCGAAAAACACTTGATAAAAAGCGAATCGCCTGAAATTCTTTCGTCAAAATAGACTGTTGATAATCTAATTGACAGAATAAACTTGAGCTCTGTATACGCATATATGTCTGTGTGTATGTGTGTGTGCCTGTGTGTGTGTATGTGTGGCGCGGGCCCGGGGGATAGGTCTTCCTCACCGCATGGTGAAGGCCCCAGCAATGCAGAGCTTCAAAGGGACATTGCGAATCTCTCAGCCACCATTAGCTCAAAAATAGACAATCTAAACCATCAAATAGATACGAAAATTGGCAAGTTAAACGAACAAATCAGCGACATAAACAAGCGGTTCACTGAAATCGAGAAGTCCCTCGAGTTCAACGACTCAAAAATTTTGGATGTGGAGAGGGAAATACCAAACGTGCGCAGTGCTCTGGAGAATGAAATCAAAAAACTAGAGGAGAAAATGACGCTTATGGAGATTTATAATAGAAAGATGAATCTTCTCTTCTATGGGGTGCAAGAGCAGAGAGACGAAAATATTTTTGAGACGCTCCAAAATGTCTTTGATAAGCTCGGGATGGACGACGGCAGAGCCAGGAATATCAAGTTCGCGAACGCCCACAGGCTACCGGCTCGCAGGGATACTGGGAGACCCGAGGAACCGCAACGCCCGCCGCGCCCCTCACCGATCATCGTCAAGTTTCTCTCCATGACAGACCGGGATGAGGTGCTTTTGGCTTTCGAGCAGCAGCAGCGTCAGCCCCAGAGAGCGGCGGCGGACCAGCGAGCGCCACCCCAATCTGGCATCACTGTGAGAACGGATTTGCCGCCTGCACTCAAGATTCGCCGGGGGATTCTAGCGCACGCAGCATACAAACTCAGGAAGGAAAAGGGCGTTTCGACAAGAATTAGGCTGCAAGGAGCCAAGTTGATTCTTCAAAGCAAGGAAAAAGGCACAACTGGCTGGAGCTTGGTGGAAGAATAACTTCAAAGATGAATCTGCAAGT
The DNA here is from genome assembly GCF_040938485.1 of Diadema antillarum. Classification (NCBI taxonomy): domain Eukaryota; kingdom Metazoa; phylum Echinodermata; class Echinoidea; order Diadematoida; family Diadematidae; genus Diadema; species Diadema antillarum. Next base: position 3,224,711 of record NW_027270914.1, on the reverse strand, counting down.
ATGAATTATTACTTTGAATACTCTGAATGATTTAGAAAAAAAAGAATCGTAAAGATTTTATCCCAGAGAAGCATATCAAGTGTTGAAAAAAAAAGAAGCAAGCAGAACTATATATTTGGAGTCATTAAATATGAGTAAATTATGGTTAAAGGCGTAAATATTAAAGAGAAAAAGGGAAAAAAAGAAGAAGTATTGTTTTGACAGAGAGGAGTACCGTATGTTTTGGAAAAAGAATTTAAAGACTCATCCTCGAAAAGGATAGCAAGTCTTTGATCGAGAATGTATTTGTTAAGTCTGTTCAGTTGGAAGCTCACAAACATGGTGTAGTTTTTTTTTTTCTTTTGGCAGCCGTAATCAAAGGCTGTCTTCAACACTGATGGCATAGCGTGCCACTTCTTGTTTTATGCAAGTCTTATGTTATTTCATAATTATTATTATTATTATTATTATTACTATTATTTATAGTGCGCTTTTCCCACAAGGCCCAAAGCGCTTAGTCACTTCAGCAAAGGCTGAAGTGACTGGCCAAAGTATTTCTTTTTTTTCCCAGAGTGGAGTGTAATGGATTTGGACTAATTTTGATTTAAATAGGGATTTTTGATTGTTTTTAGGGATTTATGGTGTTAAGTTTTGGAATGGTGTTGTGACATTGAAAAGAAATATTCTTCCAGCTGAAGGAAATAGCTAAGTTTCATTCAAGGAGAAGTCTGGAATCTGTGTCCGTAAGAGAGACCTCAGCACCTAAAGAAAAGAAGAAGGTTTTTGTATTCTGTAAACACTATCGCCAGAATGATATGCATGATGCCAGATGGTTCCTTTTTCATTTCATGGTTAGAACTTTCAAGAGACAAGGTTATAGGACCTGCCCCTTTTTGGGTGCACGGTACGGAATGTCACATGGCCATGGCAAGGTTCTTGTTTTTTGTTTTTTTTTCTCTCTTTTTTTTCTTTCCTTTTATGTGGTGGTAATATTACATTATTTGATCAAAAAGAGTTGCAGAGGTTTAAAAGACAACAAGACACTACTGAAGATGAGAGTAATATCAATATAGAATGGTCTGTTGTCCCTGTTCCTTTTTTTTTTCTGCAGAGGTAAAAGCTGACTTCAAAATTTGACTATTCCTTATTTACATCATGAGCACTTCAGCAAATGGTCAAAATCTGACTATTTCTTATTTACATCATGAGCACTTCATTCAGGGTTACAGTTTTGTTACTGTTTTTAAGCCTGGGCTTAGTAATTTACCCAGAGCAGAGAATGAAATTTGTTTGGAGCAGATATAATCTATAAAGAAAGGGGGAGGTAAGTTTTAGTTTCTGCCTCAATCGGTATTTTGATAGGTAGAAATGAAGAAGAGAAAAGGGGAAAAATAATGATTATTCTAAGGTTTTTAGGAATATTATAGTTTTGCAGTTTATTAGTAGTTCATTTTGTTCTTCACCTCTGACGTGAAAATTAAATTAGGATCTATAGTATATAATCAGGAAATGGGTTAAATATATCTGTGTATAGCGGTGTATCGGTAAGGTTTCACTGCCACATTTTGGGTATGTGTTTGGGAAGATTTTAAAGAATAATTTTGTTTTTTTATTTGTTTATTTTTTAATGGTGCACAAATTTAAAAATATTCTATATAGTTGGGGAAATAAAGTTTATCGTTGAGAGAAGAAACTAGCTTTTGGTGTTAGAGGGTGGGCAGTCATTTACGCATTATAGTGCAGTGTGCTCAAATTTGTCCATGGTTGGCAATGTATGCAAATTATAATTAAGGGTGTAGGTGGAAGTTGTTTAGAAACGTATCCTGTATGCATAGTCAAGTTTCGTCTTTCGTTGGTAACATTCCAGGGAATTTCTATGGCTACCCAATTGGGGATGAGAGTTCTGTCTCTCTTTGTTGAATTCAATCTTTGTTTAATTCTAATGTCTTTTGATGTAAATTATATGTAATGTAGCCTGTTGAAGTTGTGAGACTGTATGCATGCTCATTGATGCTTAAAGGGGTCTATGGCCTGAGTGGGCTGAATTATACCCAGAACATACAGCGAGGGTGAAGTAGCTTCTCACATGTTGTGTTTATATGAATAAGCCAGGTTTTGGCGCCAAAAACGTGGGCAGTCATTCATACATTAGCATAATTGCAGTCTGCTCAGAGGTGTTCATGGTTTGCTATGCATATAAGTTAAATCTGTTTGTCAAATTCCTCTGATGCAAATTTCTTTTTGATGCCCTTTGATGCAGATTTTATGCAATTACTGAGCCTTGTGAATGTGGCCTGTTGAAGTTGTGAGATTGTATGTTCATTGATGCTTAAAGGGGTCTATGGCCTGAGTGGGCTGAATTATACCCAGAACATACAGCGGGTGTGAAGTAGCTTCTCACATGTTATGTTTATATGAATAGCCAGGTTTTGCCGCCAAAAACGTGGGCAGTCAGTCATGCTTTACCATAATTGTAGTCTGCTCAGATGTGTTAATGGCTTACTATGCATGTAAGTTAAATCTGTTTATCAAATTCCTTTGATGCAAATTTCTTTTGATGCCCTTTGATGCAAATTTCATGCAAATACTGAGCCTTGTGAATGTGACCTGTTGAAGTTGTGAGATGGTAAGCTCATTGATGCTTATTGTTAAAGGGGTCTATGGCCTGAGTGGGCTGAATCATACCCAGAACATACAGCGGGTGTGAAGTAGCTTCTCACATATTATGTTTATGTGAATAAACCAGGTTTTGGCGCCAAAAACGTGGGCAGTCAGTCATGTATTATGATAATCGCAGTCTGCTCAGATGTGTTCATGGCTTGCTATGCATATAAGTTAAATCTGTTTGTCAAATTCCTTTGATGCAAATTTCTTTGATGCCCTTTGATGCAAATTTCATGCAAATACTGAGCCTTGTGAATGTGACCTGTTGAAGTTGTAAGATGGTAAGCTCATTGATGCTTATTGTTAAAGGGGTCTATGGCCTGAGTGGGCTGAATCATACCCAGAACATACAGCGAGGGTGAAGTAGCTTCTCACATGTTATGTTTATATGAATAAACCAGGTTTTGGCGCCAAAAACGTGGGCAGTCAGTCATGTATTATGATAATCGCAGTCTGCTCAGATGTGTTTATGGTTTGCTATGCATATAAGTTAAATCTGTTTGTCATATGCAAATTTCTTTTGATGCACTTTGATGCAAATTTTATGCAATTACTGAGCCTTGTGAATGTGGCCTGTTGAAGTTGTGAGATTGTATGTTCATTGATGCTTAAAGGGGTCTATGGCCTGAGTGGGCTAAATTATACCCAGAACATACAGCAAGTGTGAAGTTATGAATAAGCCAGGTTTGGCGCCAAAAACGTGGCAGTCAGTCGTGCATTTAATACCATTATTGCAGTAGACTCAGATGTGTTCATGGTTTGCTATGCATGTGTTAAATCTGGTTGTTAAATTTAAGTGGGTCTTTATAAGTTCACTCAATTGATGAGAGTTCCGCCTCACTTGGTGGAATTCTAATGCCTTTTGAAGTTGAAAAGGGCATGGTTATGCTTTGTAGATAAATTATAGATAGGGGTGTGGTGAAAGATGTTTAAACACTTACTTTGTAGGTATGGTTAATGGATCCCCAGTCCACCCATACCATTGCTGATAGAAAGTTTTGTTTTTAAGTTATGGAATTTCATTTGCATAATGGTATTTACACTTAATAAAAGGGAGGAAATAATATAATATGTAGTTTTAGGATGGTTGCGTATGATATGTTTTGAAAGTCAAAACAGACAGTTTTGTAACTCCAAACTGGATAGAACCAGTTTCTTGCTGGTATGCCTGCCATGTAGGCAAACTGTAAGGCTCGGGGGTGATGCTTTTATTGTTACATTAATACACAATGGGCGTTTTCGCATCGGCCCGGTGTTTCGGGGTGGCGCGCTGTTTTCTGACTTGGGAGATTGGAAAGTGTCTCGGGCTTGGATTCTTGTCGGGCTGGTGTGGAGACGCCTGATGTCTTGTTTATTTGTTGGTTTGGAGTTTTTTTTTTTGTGTGTGTGTGTGTGTGTGTGTGTGTGCTCATTGGGCGTTTTTCACGTGGGCCCGGTGGGGATCTGGGCCCGGGATATATATATATGTTTTTTTTTTCTTTCTTCTTTTCGCGATCGCAAATTGGCGCGCTATTTCATTTATTATTCGCATCAGCCAGAGCATTATCAAGTGGCGCGATGGTTCGCATCGATTTATACTGCTGTTTCGGAGGTTTCCAGAGTTACGGACTCGGGAGGATTTCTTGATAATAGCGCGCTGATTGGTATATCATTAAATGGCGATCTGTTTCGAGATCGGGTTAATCTCCCGAGTCGGGAGGTGGCGCGCTGTTTCGGGGCGTTGGGCTGGTGTGAGGACGCCTATTGATATAATTTTCGATGTGAATTACACCACACCCAGAATGTACGAATTCTTGGTTTGACATGGGCAGAACCATTTTTTTTTTCCTTTTCGCTGGGATGCCTGCCATATATGTTAACTGTCAGGCTCTGGGGTGATTTGTACACTATATTTATACAATGTTTTGTGTTTTTTTTTTTTTTCCCCCCATCGATATGGGTTTTGGTGCGTGTTGCACCACACCCAGAATGCACAAATTCTTGGTTCGGTATGCTTCATTTTTTTTTTTTTTTTTTTTTTTGTATCTAATATAAAAGAAGTTATTATTATCTACCCGGTTCAAATCAGTTCATGTATGTCGGGTAAGAAATTACTGTTAAGTTATGTGTGTAAAGTACGCAGACTTTGCAGAAACTCTTCTTTTTTTTTTTTTTTCGTATGGCTTTGGTGGAGGGCCGCTTTCAATCATCTCCTTATGTTATGGAAAGTGGGTTAGTTGTTTTGGTATGGAGGTTTATTTTTGTAGTGTTTGAAGTTATGTACAGGGTAGGTATATGTAGCACATGGGTATCAGGTTTTTGTTACCGAATTAGATATTGGGATAAGTTAGGCTGCAATAGGAGGGAGGGAGAGGGGATTAATTCTAGGAGTGAAGGGTGTGAGGTGAGTGTTGTGTGCTTGAGGTGTTGTGAGCGTGAATGTTATGGGATGTCAAGTCGTGGTAGGGTTGCCTGTTTCCATTTTGAGGAGTTATTTTCAGTCAGCGCAAGTTCGCACTTTGCAATTTCCTGTCTGTGTAATCAGTTGGGAAGAAATGTCCTGGGAAAGAAAGTTTTTTGTGGGTATGTTTGGGGTGTGATTGAATTATCTGTTGGGAATAAGGTTGTTAGAATTTTTGGGATATGTGATGTAGTATATGAATAGTCTGTCTTCTTGTACATTTATGTCTTTAAATGTAAGAGGAATAAGAGATAAGTTGAAAAGGAAGAATATTTTTGAATGGTGTAAAAGTAAAGGGAGTGATATAATTTTATTACAAGAAACATATAGTACACGGGAGGTGGAAGATATATGGAAGTTAGATTGGGATGGACCTATGTTTTTCAGTCACGGATCAAATCATAGTAAGGGTGTATTAACGTTGATATCTTCACATTTAAAATTAAAGATTGAAAAAGTGGTAATAGATGATGATGGAAGATATGTTATTTTCAAAGGTGATATGCAAGGGGTTACTTTGGTAATGGGAAATTGTTATTTCCCTACAAGAGATAAAGAGAGAATGCAAGTGGAGTTTTTGCAGAAATTAGATATTAGTGTATCTAGGTTGTATAATCCTAATCAATTGTTTTTTATAGGAGGGGATTTCAATTTGATAATGAATGGAAGTTTAGATTATATGGGACCAAGGAAGGTGTTGAAAACTGTTTTTAATGAAAAATTTGAAGATTTTTTGAATAAATATAATTTGATAGATATATGGAGAAAGAAAAATCTGAATAAACAACAATTTACGTTTAGACAAAAATGGCCTGTTATTCAAAGCCGTTTAGATTACTGGTTTTGTTCTTCTAGTTTACAACACTCTGTGAAAAAGTGTGAAATAATAACGTCAATAACGCCTGATCACTCTGGTGTTTTGTTACAGGTTGAACAGTTGGTAGATATATTTTGTTATGGTAAGTCATACTGGAAATTTAATAACAGTTTATGTATGGATAGAGAATTTGTTGAAAAATTTAGTAATGAAATAATTAGATTAAGGGAAGAATTGAGTTTGAGTATTCAGGGTAAACGATTGTTATGGGATTTTATGAAAATGAAAATGAGGGGATATATTATAAGTTATTCTAAAGATAAAGCAAAATTGAGAAGAAGTAGAATAGAGGAGTTAGAAAGAAATATTGAGGAATTAGAGAACCAGATATTAGTTTCATCTAGCAATGCGGTAGTAGATGATATAGAGGAGAAGAAATCGGAGTTACGAAAAATATATGAGTATTCTCGACAAGGTTTGAGAGTTCGGTCTAGGGCTGAATGGTTTGAAGAAGGAGAAACAAAAACACAGTATTTTGAACAATTGTTGAAATATAATAAAAAGAAAAGTGTTATTAAGGAAATATATGATAATAAAGAACAGTTGATAAAGGATGTAAATGGAATAATGAAAGTAATTAGGTTATTTTATGAAAAGTTGTATTTTAATAATGATGAAAATATTTATGATATAAATTGTGTATTTTTTGATGATATTCCGAAATTAAGTGAAGAGAGTAGAGAAAGTTGTGAAGGGAAAGTTAATATAAATGAATGTTTTATGGTTTTAAAAGAAATGAAAGGTAATAAAGCTCCTGGAAACGATGGTTTCACAGTGGAGTTTTATCTCACTTTCTGGTCGGTTCTGGGGCAAATGATTGTAGATGCTCTGAATGAGGCATATGATGAAGGGGCTTTATCAATATCAGAAAAGCAAGGTGTTATTACTTTATTAGAAAAAGAAAATAGGGATGTACTATACATCAAAAATTATAGACCAATTACACTTTTGAATGTAGATTATAAGATATTATCTAAGGTGTTATCAAATAGAATTAAAGAAGTTTTGGGAGAGATTATTCATTTTGATCAAGTTGGGTACATAAAGAATAGGAATATAGGAAAAGCGGTAAGATTAGTAGATGATATGTTATTTCATTCTTTGCACTACACAAGTGGGTTTTTGGTCACAGTGGATTTCGAAAAAGCGTTTGATTCAGTTGCACATGAATTTTTATTTCGGGTCTTACATAGGTTTGGTTTCGGTGAATCGTTTTGTTCCTGGGTTAAGGTGCTTTATAAGGATATTAGCAGTTGTGTTATGAATGGAGGGCACTCTACTGGTTATTTCAAAATCAAGAGAGGGGTTAGGCAAGGTGATCCCCTGTCTCCGTATTTGTTTTTATTAGTAATTGAAACACTGGCGCAAGTAGTAAGGAAAGATAACACTGTAAAAGGAATATGTTTTGGGGGAAATGAAATAAAGCAAATTTTATATGCGGATGATATTTCGTTGTTTATAAAGGACATAAAATCTTTAAATAGGTTACAGTATATTTTTGATGAATTCGGGAAAATAAGCGGTTTAATTGTAAATAAAGAAAAATTTAATTTTTTGTGGATGGGTAAGGATACAGATAAACCTGTATTATCTGTATCTGGAAAATATGTGGATGCAGTTAAAATTTTGGGGGTGAATTTTGTAAGAGATGTGAGGGGGAAGAATGAGATTAATTTTAAAGAAATATTAAGTAGAATAAAAAAGTTGTTCGGATGGTGGAAACAGCGTGATTTAACACTCATGGGAAAAATTCATTTGTTGAAAACTTATGCATTATCAAGGTTAAATTATGTTTCATCACTCATAGTTGTTCCTCAATGGATATTTCCTGAATTGGATAAGATGGTTTTTGAATTTTTGTGGAATGGTAAAGACCGGGTAAAAAGGAATATTATGTATCAAGATTATGTTAATGGGGGACTGCGAATGATAAATTTTAAGCTGTTTGTCAAAACGCAGCGTATTATGTGGTTGAAACGTTTATTGTATGGTGAGAAGAAATCTGGGTGGAAAATGTATTTTGATTTTAGTTTTCGATCAGTAGGAGGAAGGTTCTTATTTTTATGTGACTATGAATGGTCTAGATTGACATTGACAAATCCAGTTCCACCTTTTTATTTAGAAATGGTTAAGGTATGGCAGGAAATGGATAAATGTAGGAATTTTGAAGATGAAGTGATGAATCCAGTTATATTTAATAATAGAAAAGTATGTATAAAAGGGAAGAGTATTTTTGATTGTGATTTATATGAAAAGGGTGTTTATAATGTACATCATATTTTACAAGGAGGTTTTATTAAACCCGTTGGGTATTTTCGAAATTTAGGTATTATGGGAAATGGTATATTTAAGATAAATGATATTTATAATGTTTTTCCAGAAAAGTGGAAAGAGTCCACAGGGAGTGTAAGGTTTCAGCAAATTGATGTATTAAATTATGATATACAGGTGAAGATTTTTGGTAAGATATTAGAATTTCAAAATATTAAGTCAAAAATAGTGTATGAGTATTTTGTTACAGCTTTACAAGAATTGTATACTCTGGAAATAAGATATGGTGAAGTGAAGTATGATTGTAGTGATAAGGAAATTAGAAATTTATTTCTTAGACCTAGAAGCACGACTTTACTTAGTAAACATAGGGAATTTCAGTTTAAGTTGTTACACGGGGTGATATATACAAGGGAACATTTGTTTAAGTTTGGTTTTGTGAATGATAATCTTTGTTCTTTTTGTCAATTGGAAAGGGAAACTTATTCACATATATTTTTTGATTGTGTGAAAGTAAAGCCGATATGGCAGTTTCTTATTGAGTTTTATGATTTAGTTGAGTTAGAAGAATTAGAATGGAGAGATATCTTTTTAGGTTTACGAGGTAGTTCGAATAGAATCAAATGCGTGAATGCCTTGATAATTTTGATGAAAATTGTAATATTTCGGTCAAGAGAACAAAATAAGTTACCCAAGAGGGAAAAGATAAAGAAATTTGTTTTGGATTTTATAGAGGAGGAAAAGAACGTTGCGGTTAAAGCAGGTAAGCTCGGTTTTCATTTGCAAAAATGGGAGCAGTTGAAACTTTCATAGAGTCAGATGTATGGTCAGTTTAGGTTTTAGCCGTTTTAATGTTTAGGAATCGGTATATGTATCAGCATTATGGTGGTCACTTTTTTTTTTCCCCATGTAAAATGTTTAGTTAGCTTCGGTTTTAATTTGGTGTGTGTTTAACTGTCAAAGAAACAGGTAACCAAGATACCACAAATATGTAGTGTGACTTGGCGTGCAAATGTTGGTGTTTGTGAGTGCGCACTGGTGGGTATGTTGTTGTTTTGGTTGATGTCTAGTGCATATATGGGTGTGTGTGTGTGTGTTGAGGGAAGGCTACGGGGGTGGGGGTATGTTAGTGGGGAAATAGGTGGGGATGGTTAGGGTCATAGGTAGATGTAGTTAGGTTAGAGTAGAGTAATGGTTAGCGGGGAAATAGGTGGGGATGGTTAGGGTTAGGTAGATGTAGTTAGGCAATGGTAGAATAATGGTTAAGGGGTCAGGCAGGAATATGATTTGTTTTGATGATATACACATATGGTTATTTTGTGCGGTACGGGGGGGGAGGGGTGGTTGATAGGTTAGATAGAAAAAAAATGATGAGTTTTGTTCGGTTAAGTAAAGAATGCTTTTTTTTTAATATGTTGTAGGAACTGCTGTATTCTCAAGAGAGTGTAAGAGAATTTATATAATGAAGTGGATATTGAGCAATCTGATCAAGTTGATCAAGATTTTTTTTTTCCCTTTTAAGAGTTATACTTTATCTGATATATTTGTGTATATAGTGTGTGCTCTGCCAAAAAAAAAAGAAAAAAAAGAAGGAAGTTAAGTGAAAAAAGTGATTGAGTAGCACACATCTCTTAGTCGGTGTGTGAGTGATAAGGCACATTCGGATTGGCTTGATTAGGCTGATCAAAATAGCTTTTTCTGAGAATTATGCAGATTTTTATGTCATTTCTTTTATAAAAACAGGGTATGATTTGGTAAAAAGAATCAAATATATTGTACTGTATGTTTGAAAAATGATTTAGCAGCACAAGAAAGAAGAATGCAGCTGCTTTCTTTTTTTTTGTTGATGGACGTATTAATTTTATTGTTAATATGGATTTCACATTGAATGAAACTCAAATAAAAGAATATTACAAAAAAAAAAGTGTGTGTGTGTTTGTGCGTGTGTGATTGTGTACAAAGACTATTACGCATAAATTTAGCCTATATATACACACGGGCTACAAACACCATCCAATCACAAAATGCCACTTACTTCACACAAAGGTCAAATGTCCAACATCTAGCCACAATATCGAAGGCAGGACAAACGGTAAGTCACGCTCTCTCCTCTCCTTTCTGGTTAAGGGAACATTTTTAATATGATTACAACGTTGATATTTGGGACGCAATATAGCATTCTGAGTGCTCAAAGTTTTCTGAGAATTATTGTAACATGACTAGTTGCAAATGCTTTATTAAAATGCATTCAGTGTTATGTCATCTCATTTTATGCCTTATCAAAAAAAAAATGTTATTGCGGGAAGTTATTCAATCCCGCTTTGTGCTTACACCAGATGATTTTTATTTATCATAATTATGTAACCAGTTATCTTTTTATTCAATTCTTTACATAAAAAAAACCAGACTGCCGAAAACTAAATCAAAGAAGTGTGCAAAAACAACCAAAATCCAGCAAAAATTGAAATTTTACCTGTAGATATTTTTTCTTATCAATGGTGTCTAATGAGAAATACTATTCCATGTATTTTATTCAAGACTTCAGTGTCCGAATCTGAATCTTTCAAATCTTGCATTCTTGAGGGTTTAAAGGCATTTTTAAATGGATCATTAAAATCTAAAATTCCAATGTATTTCATATTCACAGGAAATGAATTGTGACCACTGATTCGACGATTGAACTTGGGTTGATACCGATGATTAGTATCGTTATGTACATTTCAGATGAACAAATTCGTCAAATAAGAAATGGTATCCGAAATGGCAACCACAATGCAATCTATGCTAAAATATCTCAATAATGTATGTCTCGTAAAATATGTCGTATGATGGTTTTCTCGGAGAAGTTTGATAATATCATTCTGTGTAATACAGTGATGAAAACCTGACACTAGCAACCACAAAGAATGAGCTAATGTTTTTATTATTTCAAAAAGAAGCAAAAAGATGGGTTGCAACATGGCTGCCAGGGTAGCTGCAAAATGCGAACTTACCCGATATTGTTCAGCTAAAATGTCTGGTACTATGCGTGACACTGAAGAAAAATGCAATTTTGATTTCAAACTCATCGTCTTGGCAACACGTTATAATTCTATATGAAATCCCCCTTCATTGGTGACGACTGTTAATTATGACCAATGTGGAATATTTAACGGTGTGGAATTTGAATGGGTTTTTGCGCTCCATATTGCTTCCTGGAAAATGAGATCAATATTCCTGCTTATCGTCAAAATCAAGCTTCTTTGTTTCATGTTTATGTCCCACTTTACTGTTAGATAAAGTCGTGGTCTTTTATACATTCTTTTTTTTGTGTGTGTGTGTGTGTTTTTTTTTGTCACATGCGAGGTTCGTCCTTGTGCACAATACACTGCACTGTTTTTCACCATCATTCTGTAAATCGGGTAAATCTTTTCAGCTATTTTTGTATGCCTTGCGAACTTGCCGCCGTGTGAATGTAAACTGGAATCGCAGAGGGTGCAATTATTTAGAACTTAATTATAATCGTGTTTCAAATGACGGATCGGAGGTCTTTTTCGATCATGTTTTGCCAGAATTAAGCAACAAACTGGCCCGCGTGTGAACCTAGCTGCTTAAAGGTCTCCTGAAATCCAAACGCATGTTGATTTGTGTTGATTTATGGTACCCACAACATCACTTTTGCGGTGAAACGAATATCTAGAAACATACCATATATTTGTAACGATATTTTCTTCTATTTTTCTTCAGATTACTTGGAAACGCCCACAAAAATCAAAAAACAAAATCCTTCCAAACCAATATTCCTCAGATGACCTCATCTGTCAATCATTGCTAAAGTACTGAACTCTTTTAATAACAAAAAAAAAACCATTGGAATGCACCTTCCCCTCGACTCAGCATAACTTGCATGTTTCTGTGATATTATTGTTACTAACAAAAGACATGGCGAGGGACATGCAAGTTATGATGAGTTGAGGGGAAGAGGAAGGAACTCCGATGGTGTTTTGAGAGGCTGCTAGAAATTACGATGAAGGCTTAAGAGTGATTGATAGGAACTTGGCAAGAAGTCAAACCTCTCCACCTTGTTCTGAAATTGAAAACAGCGAAATCTTTGAACCTTCCCTCTATCATGTTCACGAACGATGATTCGAATCGTAATTGCAATCGTGTGTGTAATCGTGTTTCAAATTAAGCAAACTCGGTACGTGTAAAAAGGCTCATAGACTAAACTGCTGCAAACACACACACACATACACACACATGCACACACAAACACACACACAAACACATACACACAAACAAACAAACACACACACACACACAAGAGTACATTTCCTCGATATATAAGCTAGGTCCTGGATATTTGGCAACTAGCAATTGTTTAAAGATTTTTGAAAGGACCAACTGAGCGAAATTTGCGAGACTGAGGCTATAAAGAATTCCATTTGTCAAGGTCAATGTGTCGATTTCTTTTTTCATAGCAAAAAAAAAGTGTTGACATTTCTTGAATGAATAATGGAGGCGTTTTATATGGGGAAGTTGATTATGAAAATATTCATAATGTTAAACAAAGCTAAACAAAGCTCAGGCTATGATGGTATTTCACTGTTTCTTCTTAAACAAATCATTTATGAAGTAGCCGCACCTTTGACCCATGTATTTAATTTGTCTTTAATGACTGGTGTTTTCCCAGTAAAATGAAAGTTGCCAAGATTATTCCTGTTTTTAAGAAAGGCAGACAGGACGACCTGGGCAATTATAGACCTATATCTCCTTTATCATCATTCTCCAGAGTACTTGAACAAGTTGTCTACTCCCGAACTCTCAAGTTTTTAAGTGATCATGATATCTTAGTAGACACTAGATTTGGTTTTCGCAAAAAAAAAAATCGACTACTCACGCCGTTTTGTTGTTAATAGATAAAGTTGTTCAAGCTATCGAAGCTAAATCTCACACTGTTGGAGTTTTTCTGGACCACTCCAAGGCGTTCGACACAATTGATCATGAAATACTACTGTACAAACTGTCTCATTAAGGGATTCGTGGCAGCGCCTTGGAGTAGTTCAGAGATTACCTCACAAATCGATCACAATTTGTACACATTAATGATTCTGATTCAATCACAGCAAATATAACATGTGGTGTTCCACAAGGCTCCCTTTTGGGACCACTTCTTTTTATTATGTACATAAATGATTTGCCCATGTCGTCCGCACTCCTTTCTTTCCTCTTGTTTGCGGACGATTCAAGTCTTTTCTTGACGCACAAAAATCCTACTGAGTTACTTGATATGCTTAACTCTGAGTTGAATCACGTCAATGATTGGATTCAAAGTAACAAATTATCCCTATTCTAAACAAAACTAATTTTATGGTGTTTAGTAATACAATCACTTGTTTGCCTGGCTCAATTTCAATCACAGGAGTAAACTTACAACAGATAAATTCAGTTAAATTTCTTGGTCTTTTAATTTATTGTAAATTATCTTGGCAGGAACAAACAAATCATTTATGTAGGTTATTATCAAGAAATTTGGGTGTTATGCAGAAGCTTAAGCATGTTTTCCCCTTATATATATTACGTACCTTATATTCGACTTTGTTATTGCCGTATCTTCATTATAGCAGACTGGCCTGGGGGAATTGTTCCAAAATACGCCTGGAGTCTATTTTTAGAATACAAAAGCAAGCTATAAGGATTGTCAATTGAGTATATGAATATAAGAACGACCCAAGTCCAATTTTTGGCCAAATTCAGCTTGACATGGGAAATTGTAGCTTATGCATGGACTCATCTTGTGTATAAATGATAAATCCTAATTACCCCCGGAAGTGCCTGAAATAAATGAGTTAAATCTTATATGAATGTAAGAATGAAGGACTTGGGTCATTCTTACATTCATATTATAGCGCCCTCTCTCGTCCTTCTCTCATCTCTATAGCAGAATATCATGTATATGAATCAAAGAACGACCCAAGTCCATCACACAAAATGGCCTCTCCACAATTAATGTTAATGTTGATTGTCATAATAATATATGTTCTAATTTGTATATACAATGTTGCCTTCCCATCACAGTTAAATAGAATATTATTGGACAAACAAAAAAATATGAAGTTTTTTTTAGTTTACTCGAAATGGTCTTCCATGGACTTGGGTCGTTCTTATATTCATATACTCAATTGTATCAATTATTTAGTACCGACAAGCCCACTGTTCAAAAGTAATAACCTCTTAAAGATTTTTGATATATATTCTTACTCCCTTGGGATATTTATGTACCAGTTAACTAAAGACGAATTTCCTTATGTTTTTACTCCCATGTCTGTAAAAAATAAAGTTATACATTCCTACCCTACAAGACAGGAAAATTCATTTCACTTTTCTCCCGTGAGAACTGCATTTGCTCTTAAAACAATAGTACATACAGGTCCGACATTCTGGAATAGCCTTGACTCCAACATTACTGAATCGTTGTCACTGAATTGTTTTAAACGTAAACTAAAAAAAAAATCCTTGTGCAGGCTCATATCTAATAATACAACATCTAATCTTATTTTAACTCCCTCTTCTTTATCAGATTCGTTGTTTAGTATTTGTATTCTAGGTTTGCTTTTCGTTCTTTTTACTGAGTCATTTATGTCAAGGCTGTTCCTGAATTAATGAATCATTATGTATCATGTGCATTTTTGCGCATTCTTACAGTTACGTAACTGTGTTGCTCGGGTGACAAGGAGTCTTGTAAGCGCAATACGGATGGCTACTTTGTATTTCGCTATGCTTTCGTATATGTTATATTTTATTCCTTTCTCTTGCTCTTTTTGCTCTCTTTTCTTTTACGTCCCTTTCCTCCCTTTCATAGTTTTTGTTATACTAGGTTGTTTAAGAAGACCAACACTTTCATATATACAGGGACCTATACATTACAAGCTTTGCTTTTTAGTAGGTCCCCACATTTCATGTTTGTTAAATTGTCTTCTCTTGTATTCTGTGTAATTACGACGCTGTGTTCAATCTTATGTTCAATCGATCGTGTCATGTTTCATGTTTTGAGATGTGGAACAATAAAATCAAATCAAATCAAATCAAATGTTGAGGGGTGGCAACACATGAAATACGAGAGAATGAGCATATGAAGTTATGCAGTTTGTATGAAATTAATGTCGCCGACTTTCAAAATCTTATGTTTTTGAAATATTGTGCCCGTGTAAGCCCAAAAATCAGTTCCAGCACAGATGTGCATAGCTCTTGACTTTTAGAGCAAAAATGTTGTATAATTATGGCGAAATGAGTGAATTATACAAAACAAAAAGAGTTTCCATTTGAAGACTTCGTAATTCACGTAGAACACCTATGCTGTGTGCCATAGGAGTAGAATATATTATATCTGATTATGATCACAATTTAAGTATTCGATTATAACAACGCACCAAACTTTGACGCATTTTTTTTCAATTGTAATATCATCTATGAATAGCATTTTTTTTTCTGTGTCACGATTCGCTCTTCTATAATATTTGAAATGAATAAAACTTGTTCTCGCCAAGTTACGCGATAGCACATTGCTCCGGAACCAAAGCGACAATTTTGGCAGTTCAGTGTTCAGTGTTCACTTGCGAAATGTTGCAGTTGTAGTCAGCATTAGATCAATCATCGGCATAAGAAAATATATTGCAATGAATCTGACACATTAAACAAGTCGTTTGCATATATCAGGAATAAAATCGCACCTGGAACGGGTCACTGGGGGACACCACTCTCCAATTCTTATGTGGTCCCCGCACCTGATACATACCCGTTATTTCCCCATCTCTTTGGAATAAACTCCCTCTCCATATTCGTAATGCCAATAATGTTGAGAAGTTCAAGTCATTGTTGAAAACTTATCTGTTTACTCAATAATAATTTTGTTGTTGCTGCTACTGTCGTTATATTATATGTACATAATGCTGTATTTTACCTCAATATTATACTTTTCCGGATTAATGCGCTTAGAAACATCAGTATTAAGCGCTATGAATGTTATTTATTATCATTATCATTATCACCTCGTGTAAACGGAACCAAATGAGCTGAATGAGAATCGTGAACGGTATCGTGAACTAATAAACAAATCAAGGGCGTCGCCCAGGTCACCATAACGTTACGATTTTGAACGTATTATCATGGTTTAAAATTGCCTCGAAGGCTTTGCATAATTTAGTTTTGTGAGGGCACCGACTTTGTTACTATGCCAACATAAACTGTTAGCGGGGAAATAATGAACCACATGCATAGTGTCTATTATAGACCGAACTTGCAGTGTGCTGTAAATATCTTTTAGCAAGGTTATTTAGTGGTATCGCTTTTCTTGCAGTCATGTCCAAGTCCATCTAAAGTCACAGTCCTACCATGAATTATGAATTAGTATTATGGCTGTTGCTATGATAACAAAGAAAATAATGCATGAGAAGATGCTAAATAAACAATCAGCAAACCATCAGTGTTTTACAGGATACACATAAGTAGGTTTACATTAATTGATGAGGAAAAGAGTATTTTGAGCTCACGGATTTCTTAAATTTATATGGTTTCTGTGACAAGAAACGTGTTCAAAATAGACAAGCCACCTTCCTACCCCATCCCACATATACTGGCGTAGTACTCATTCGATGTAACTGGAAGTAGTTGGTCATTTGGCTTGAATAGGGAAATACAATGCCTATTTCACACGTTTTCACGACTATTACCAATGTTTATTGGTCCGCAAACCCCTGAAATATGTTATAAGTAAAGAAATGACACTCTGGATATATTTTCGTTGACATTACGACTTTTTCGGGGAGGGAGGATATCTAGTAAACTAAAATACATCTGTAAATTTCGATTGATACATCGAGGAACCAACAATACTTTACCCAATATGGGCTGATGGGTTTATTTTGGGGTTCAGTTAATCATTATCTGTATGGTTGCATTTCGTTGTGCAAGGAAAAGAAAGACATATGTAAATTTAGTACTTAAGGTATTATTTGAATCATCTTTATTCCAATGTAACAGGACCCGCTATGTTGGAAAAGATATTAAGTTTTTTTTTCCTCTTAGATATTCCAGTTGCGCCAAAATGTGATGTCCTTGTAAAGGCTGGAGTTGAGCCAGTTAATATATCAAACTCGCCGTGTTCTACACCTAAAGTACAAAAGTATAATCGAATGGGACTGAAATAAACACAGGTTCTTTTTGTGTGTGTTTTTTCAAGTAAGGTCGCAAATCTGCTTGCGAGAAGGGAAAAATATTGAGTCTTCAGTTGACATAGTTTAATACTGTTCATAAATCTCCTACAAACGCATATTGAGATTGAGATGATCCTGTATTTTCAGGGAAAAAAAACCCAGCAGGGTGCTATCATTAATTGATATTAAAGCGACAGTAGGCCAACTTATGACACCTTATCCTCTCTTTCCACTAGATTGTACGTTGGATGACTGGTGCGACAAGTAGTTTTCATTCCACTACTGCTTTTCAAGTGGAAAGTACCTGCATTCAAGCTTCACAATATGGAGAAACTCAAAAGGATCCTGTACTTCCGGTCGCGATGTATCCAAAAGGAGGTAAATATGAGAAATTTGGCAATGCATATACCGGCGTACCATGCTGTATATCCACTTTGTATAACTTGCTGACCTAAACGTTAAAAATAAAAGTGGTACAAAAAAGACCTGAAGTCTGATTTCACTTGGTCTGATTTACTATCCAGTGTTATCCAAGATTACTTGTCAGAAAACACAAAGAAAACACACGCCTCGTCACATCTTGCATTCATACCGTGGAAAATTTCACTACACCTATCTAGACATACTTGAACTTCCACAAGTTTGTCAGAGGAGAATAGATGCGTCAAAGTTCCATTCACCTAACATTGAAATGTTCAAAATTACCATTCAATACAATTAATTGCATTATTAATCGATTTGTTCCTTTATTTGCTTATTTACTTATTTACTTATCCATTTATCAATTTATCTATTTATTTATTTGGCATTTGAACATGAAATACAAATAGAAGATCATATTACATGATATGATTATACATGAGATGAATGTGGTGATTTTAGGTGCATACCACTGGTAAGCGCCTATTGAAACTGCGAAGCATCATTCACAGACTTATGGAGCAACCCCCGTGAACGAATGAAAACATGTTTTGTTTTGTTTTTAAATCAAATCAAAATAAGTGTTTTATCGAGGACTTTCTACTAAAATGAAAATAGTCCTTTGCGTTTCACTTTGGATTTTTTTGTAATCACCCTCAAGTGACGTAATCTTATGACTTTTTGCTGAGCATCAAATGAAAATTATATGCAATTGTGGTTTTTTACTTGCACATTTGTTTTGGAATCAGCTTAGCAATCCGAATAATGTGCATATGTATATATATATATATATATATATATATATATATATATATATATGTATATATATATAATACACACACACACACACATACACACACACATATATATATATATATATATATATATATGTTATACATGATATGTATATAAAATATGTGCTCCAATTGTAAACCACCCATGGGTGTGTTTGTGCAAGTGAAATGAGTGGGTGTTTTTTTGCAGCCTCATGCAAGGTATGAAATTTATAGTACTATTGAAAAGCTAAGAAGACGTAAAAGCAATTTTGCAAATATTTATGATGGATCGTATATCCATGGAAAATTTTAACACTCTTAAAGTCGCATTTGATATCACAAGGTGTTAAAGAATAAAACAATATTCTTTTTTTTTTGTCTTGTAAATTCATCCAACAAGCAGGTTGTGATAGTGTAGCTGCAATACTTTGTTTGAATATTGTGATTATGGAATGCCCATTCATTATATTTCAAAAGTTCTTTCTATGCGAGAAATGGAGAGACCACAACACATAAACTACTTTGTATGACATTCTTTCTCATGCAGGCAATCCTAGACCTGTGTCTTGTTGTCTTCATTCTTACATTCCCGTTACCAGGTAAGCATAGAACTGCGATCGTCTAAGCATCAGTGAATCAAATAAATAGTTATGACTGTATATCTATAGTAGAGAAAAGTGTAATATTAGGATTAGAGAAGTAATACGTTGTGGGTTTAGACTGATGAGATTTCGATATAAAGGGAAATGTAAAATATTTTACGTGTATGAAAACACAAAGCAATTTTAATGACATCCAGTTTTCATGTGTGATTCTTGATCATTTTAACGAGGTGTTTCCTTAATGACATTACAATTTAAAACTACACAGCTTAGGTCTCATTTTCATGCATTTATCAAATTTGTTGTCTGATTTCGTCCTTAAATCTTCATCAAAACAATCCGAACAGTATGTCAAATTACGTTGTGCAAACGTCCATTCCAATTTCTTCTATAGTCTTCCAGGATTTGAAGTTAGTAGAGGAAGGATACTCCAGTTATCAAGCACATAAATTCAAAGACCGCCGAAGTCAACTTAAGTGTGTCCGTGTGTGTTTGTGTGTGTGTTGTGGGTGACGTTTTATACCTTGCTCGGAGGGTGGAGCTACATTAAATATGTCTTTTAAATCGGCCAGGAACGTGTGATTTACCTGGAGACACGTGTGTACATAGACACCAGGAATTGAAAAACTCGTGCCCGCAAATATTCTCCGAAAAGGCTGACCGATACGTCAAGTTGACTCCAAAGTATATCCCGCTGAACCATCCCAATTATGACGTCATGGTTCCAAGAGAGGCCAGAGGGAAGAGTAATTTCTATTGCGCTCATCCAGGTACTACTTTATCTCTCCTGCTACTCCCTAAAAGAAATCGAGTGAGAACTTTCAATCTTGAAGGAGTGAATAACAGAAAAGAGTGAATCTTAGAGTGAAATTGGAGTGAATTTTGAGTGAAAATGTTCAATTTTCACAAATTTTAGAGTGACCTTAGGGATCATTCCAAATTCTTCGAGTGATCCCTGAGGTCACTCTAAAATGAGTGAAAATGTTCATTTTTCCAATTTGAAAAATCACTCCAATTTCACTCGAAATTCACTCTTTTTTGTTATTCACTCTACCTTCAAGAGAGAACATTTTCACTCGATTTTTTTAGAGAGTAGGACAGTTCACAATATTGATAGTCACCATTCTTTTTTTTTTCAATCTGTTCAGTTGCATGAAAAGTTCATTAACGGAATTCTATACCTTATAAAAATAAGCGCCACACTTTGTTTGTTTATTTGTTTTTTCTTTATCAGGATAAAGGGTCATCTACGTGTACGCGATCGGGGTGTTTGGATATTAGCACTCAACTTGGGGGAAAAAAATCACGTTTCTTGGTCTGTTTGCCTCTTTGTGTCAAAGTTACACACGTATAATAATTCTTTGTCTACCTGTCACCACACCGACTCTCTCATTCAGTTCAGTTCCGTTAATTTCCCATCAAGCAGAAAAAGAAACAAAGTATAATACATAAAAGGCATGCTAATAAACATACACATTTTTTATACTACGTTAAAAAAATGGAAGGTGGAAATCATTCGATTGTCGGATTGCATATAATTTTTTTACAGTGGTATGACTATTTCTGTGAAAAAAAAAATCTAGAAATATTTTGGGGAGATGACTACTGTTGTAACTGAATATAAACTAACCCAGCTGACATAAATACAATTCTTTTATTTTCAAGATTTTGTGATCGGAAAACAAACTATCAGTGGCGCTTGTGGGTGAAGGTCAAAAAAAAAATTCTGAGGGTCTTCCTTCACAATAATAAAATTCCATCTAATAATGTCTGATAAGTATTACCCCAGGCTAATATTCCGTAATTTAGATGAGATAGCATCAAATTTGAATATAGCAACATCAGAGCCAATATCTTGACATGTTCATTACACCTATATTACGTGAAATAATTTAGCAAATATTATCAACGTGATATTCCCACTATTACACAGCATGCGTCCCAAACCCATGTCAAAATGGGAGAAACTGTTCAGAAACATTGGACGACTTCCAATGCGACTGCGGGGAGAATCTCACTGGAAAGACCTGTGATAGTAAGTACCAATCTTTTGATATAGTACAATATAATATGATATAACATAACATGATAAAATATGGTATAATGTAACTAATATAACTTAAATGTTGAAAGTTGGGGTCACATCGTTTGCATTGAAATTACGAGCCTATTGATTTTTTGAATTATTTTCATTAACATTCATGTTTTTGAACAGCTTACTAGATATAACATTACGTATTGTTAAAGTAGCGTTTTTATGGAGAAAGAGTGGATTATAGGTTAAGATTCAACCGAATATTGCAAGATTTCCTGTTTCGTTCTTGTTATATTCTGAAATTGTTTATGACATGGTTGTAAAGATGTGTTTTGTTATTGATTGATTGTTATTGTGAGGTTATGGGGCATCTAATTAGGTGAAAATTTAAAATAGTGAAGATGACATGAGATGACATGAGAAACTTACGATGATGATAAGGCTTATATACTATATGTTCGTACTATTCCATCATTACCATTTTTAAGCGAGAATTATTGTATTGATATTTTGGAAGATAATTATTACTGTTCCCATTGTAACCCAGTGATATTGTTTCTATTTGATTGATTGATTAATATTTGACAGTTTGTGTTGTGATATGATATATCTGTATTTTGTGTTGTGCTATAACGTAACCTTCAACATACAGTTGTGACCCGCCACATCAAAAAGGATCCGAAAGTCGCTGACGGCTGAGCCTAGAAAATTGAGTTTGAAGTCAGATCATCAAAATCGGTCACACCCAATGTTTTGTCTATCATCTTCCGAAATTTCGAAGCTAAATGATCAAAGGAAAGGCAAGAAATTAGCATTTTTCGGGGTATATGATTTTCAGCAACGTGTCCGAAGAGGGAGGGAGCTTATTGGTCAATGCTTGGCATCCTGGTTACTAATTGGTCGTGCGTAGAGCGCTGGCGCTAAGCTTCAGTGAACATTGTGGGGGTTTCTTTGAGCTGATCTTCTATTGTCAAGTTGAATACTGTCTTACCTCCCCTTGGTCACGATTTCGTCGGAAAGAAAACTTTGAAGCCAGTTTTCTCGAAACGCTGGTTTCCCAGACCACTCCACATGGTCTCATAAAGGCAAAAATATCCCCGCAACCTAGTATTTCTTTTTTTAGTCGTGTTATATGTGAAACTAAAGCTGAAGAGTAAGGGAAAGATGTCATGTCATTTTCAGAAAATTGACCTCCCTCGACTTTCTGATCCTTTTTGTTATGGAGGGTGGCAATTGTGTTAACCTGCCATTTGCTTTGAATGAAACGGTGGACATGGTTTGCTGTATAATCATATATTATGTCTTACTCACACTGCCTTGAGCTTGAATAAATTCGTGATCAAACAAGATATTATGATGAGTATATAGATATATATGTATTAATATTAAACTGGTAATGCATTTTTGCCAATAAAGAATAAGTTTATTCGAATCAAATACTCAGCGGCCTACGCCTTCTTCAGGAGTCTTGACAATGACGGTCAAGTCGTGTAAGCCTTATCACATGTCAGGACTCCTGAAGAAGGCGAAGGCCGCTGAAAATTTGGGTCGAATATACTCATTCTTTATTGACAAAAATGCATTGCCAGTTTATTTCTTCATTTCTTTGTGGAGCCAATACGTGAATTCTCAACATAATTTGATACAATAAATATAATTATACCTATAAGTATACATGTAAATATCTGCATATTATATCAAATATAATATTACATAGATAATGCAAACATCATCATCATATATTTTATGAGCTGTTTTGAATAGCAAAGGCCTACTGCAGAATTGATCACATTCATGGCCATCAAGTTTCTCTCATATTGAGAGACATGATACTGACTTTTCTCAAGGGAAAAAAAAATACAAATCGCCACAAAGCTACTTCGCCACATTGTCCTTTCAAACAGCTGTCCGGAGCTGTCCGGAGGGATGGTTTCCTCAGAACTTGAAGAAGGAATCTTGCTATACGTACCGTGGCGATTTCGTGAGATGGAACGCTGCGAGGGACTCGTGCGTTCAACTTGGCGGACACTTAGTCGCCATTCAGACTCCCGAAGAGATGACGTCAGTTTGGGAATGTCTCACCTCAACATATGGTGCTGCTCATACGCGGTTTTTCTGGACGGACCTGATCCGTAGTGAGGAAGGGACCTTCATATGGGCGACAACTGGTGGCGCTCTCTCCAGTAACATGTGGGGTATTGGCGAACCGACTAATGGCGCTGAGGAGGATTGCGTCTTTGTCAATTGGAATTATTTCGTCGACCAAAGTTGCAATTATTTGTTGCCCTACGTCTGCGAACTCGAAGTTTAGGCCTAAATTTGCTTAATCGAGTTGCTCATGATAAAGTGGGTGCACTGCTAAAGATGACAATAAACCATGTTTCCTGATATCACCATTATGGCTTATCTACCATATATCAAACATGTTCACGAATTGAAAGAGGAAGGTGATGTATTTTCATACTGTAAGTTTTCCCCGTCAATTTCATACTTTTACCATTCAAGTTCCTATTTCGAGCATTCAGTTTCACGCATTCCACGCTCGCAGCACTGAGTCAGCAATCAAATTTTAATCCGGTCATTTGACTTCACTATCACATCATTCAAATTCACTAATCGGAGCATTCAAATTTACCATGGGAGCATTCAAATTTAAGAGCGGATCACGCATTTCAGCAACGAGCATTCAAATTCATTTCAAGCTGGTGACGGAATCTCGTCGGTCATTCAAATTCGTGGATAGGCAACCATGTTCCAAATAACTGCATTCAAATTTATAAGAAATCCTTAGTATAGTTAGTTTGGGGCCGTCTATGTGTGTCCTTTTCATTTGGCTTTTGTGAAAAAGATTATCTATTTTGTAGTATACTGGAGGTCTACCTATTCACTGAAAAAAAAAATTGAAACAAGATTTCACGAAAAGGAACATACAGGCACATTAGTTGATTTGATTACTTGATTTTAGTTTGAAAAAAAAGTGCTTGGCATAATTACATCAGTAATTTTCTTTTGAAGGGCGTAAATTCTTCAATTGTGGATCCTGTAGCTCACATGTTTAATCTATCCCTTTTTAACGGCATTGTCCCCCGAAAGTATGAAAATAGTAAAAGTCACCCCTTCGTTCGAAAATGGTAACAAATTAGATATTTATAATTACCGACCAATTTCTTTGTTATGAGCATTGTCTAAAATTCTGGAAATAATTGTTTATAAAAATTATTGAAATTCAACAATACCCTCAAATTCTCATTTTCGGATTAAGGGAA
This sequence comes from Diadema antillarum, assembly GCF_040938485.1. Taxonomy (NCBI): domain Eukaryota; kingdom Metazoa; phylum Echinodermata; class Echinoidea; order Diadematoida; family Diadematidae; genus Diadema; species Diadema antillarum. The sequence continues at coordinate 3,200,190 of NW_027270914.1, read as the reverse complement.
AAGCATTGCACTACACCACTGCATTACTGAGTTTTGAAGAAAAAGTGGTACATGCTATCGACAAATCCTCACATCTAATAGGTTTGTTCCTGGACTTCTCAAATGAATTAATGTTATTACTCGTGATCACATGTATTTTGTTAATTTACGTTTCTATATTATTACAAATATGTTCTGTTAATGCATTGTATATAATTTTCCATGTTTATTTCATGGAAATGGAAAAAATAAAGTTAAAGTTGAAATAAAATATAAAGTATTAAAGGGTGTGTACAGTTCTGATCGAGGAGGATTTAGCTTTTAACGTTTTGCGAGATATTCAAAAACCACTCTATGAGATGTCAAAGAGCATGCAGTTCTAAGGGGTATCAAAAGTTTATTTGATGAAATTCGGTTTTAAAATGGCTGAGACATCCAAAATCAACGTGAAACAAAGAGATCCTAATAAACTTGTGGCATGTCGCCTTTTATTATTAGCACTTTTTTGGATATCTCAGCCATTTGAAAACCAATTTTCATCAAATAAACGTTGAATCCTTCTTAAAATTACATGCTCTTTCATATTTCATGAGAGGCTTTTCATTATCTCACTTCGGAATGTTCAAAACACGAATCCCCACCTCAGCCAGTATTGTACAGTCCATTTAACATCATTATAATGACTGGAAACTTAAAGTGCGCAAGGGAAGAATCCTCTCATCTTGTCTCCGATGCTGTCTTGCGTCAATGATCATGTGGTTTCTCTTCCTTTTTTTTTTCTTATAATGTGACCTACGCTCGACAAGCTTGCCTCTATTAAGTAGGTCCCATCATATCGTCGGTCTTATGCCAAAAGGGCCTCAAACCACTTCCACTGTTATGCAAAAAGGCTCTTAACGTTGTAGACTTTGTCCACTATTAGTGCCCTTTTGGCATAACAGGGGAAGTCCTTTAAGGCCCTTTTGACATAGGGCCGACCATATATCTTTTTCTTAGATTCCAGCTTTCATAGATCGACCACTATATTCTATTTGTTTACAAATCATTTGATATCATTTGCTTTTATTTGTTTTTTGTTTGTTTGTTTTTTTTTTTTTTTTGTTATATTTGATGTATTTTTTTTTCACCGAGAAATGTGAAAATGAATTGAAATTCAATTGAAAAATAAAAGTGCACGGTGTGGCCGAAATGAAATCTACTCATCATAAGATAAATTATGGCTACACCGTACTGTCAGTGACAGCCAAAAGTCATACACTGCAGTTTTCGTGCATTGGATTCGGTTCCTACCTTGTTTGATAGAGAGTTAGAGAGAGCAAACTAGCACGATTACGCAATATACCAGGGTGACTGCGACCACTCATCTGCTACTGCAGTCTGGCAGTAGATTTAATATTTAACCAATTCTCCGGTCGAATACTCTTCTACCAGAGTCATCGGAATTTCACTCTCAGACCATTACATCTTGTGTTATTGATTGAACAACCCGGGTATCCAAAGATAGTCATCAATATACAATTAAACGAGATTTTAGATGTTTTAAGTCTGAAACATTCATCAGTGACGTTGGTTATATTTGTTGGAAATCCTTGTACAAAAGTAATTGATCACAGGCACCATGTGATAACTCCCGAGTTCGCCTTAAAGGGAACAAAAAAGGGGAGAATTTGTGACCCGCTACAACAAAAGGATCCTAAAGTCGCTGACGGGGGAGCCGAGAAAATCGAGTTTGAAGTCAGATCACCAAAATCTGTCAACGTTTGGATTTCTGTTTTTAACATAATTTTGTAGTCTAATGTATTTTCTATCATCTGCCGAAATTTTGAAGCTAAATGATCAAAGGAAAGGCCTGAAAATAACATTTTTCTGGACCATGATTGGCTCGCCCGTCAGCGACTTTAGGATCCTTCACATAATCATTTTAAACCTATGACCATGATGTGAATATGGCACACAGAAGGTTAAACTGCCATGTACACGTATGGAGAAGACGTATGATTATACATCAGAAGAATCTCGGAAGATGGTCCTATAGGCCTACCCCCACCATCTGACGAAAAGAAAAAAAAAACATCACACTTGCACGTACTTACAACATGCGAAAGAGTAGGGATACCGTACGTGAGCAGCACGTGTTACAGTCTCCGCAAGATAACGTGGTAATCGCACGGAGATTGTACGTTGTAAGCACGTACGCTCACTTACCACACGCACAACGTACGATGCACGTAACCCCGCACGGCTGCGCACTAACACCCTGCACAGCCGTGCGAGTGTCGTGCGTTCACGTACTTCCTCCCTGCTCTAGTCACTCCCTCCCCACGTTTTCAGAAAAAAAAAAAACGTGAATGCCGTGGCCTCCGCAAAAAACGTACGGACTAAAAGCACGCACGGCGAGTTGTGACCAGGGCTTGAACGACTTAAGGCTTCTAGAATTGTCTCTCGAACCTACAAAATCTTGCGTAGTTCTTACGATGTTCGTACGACGTTCGTACGGCCGCCTTACGAAGAGAGGGTTTCGTACGAAGTCAAAAGAAATCTTGGACAAGACCATCGTCCAGGCTACGAACTTACGAAAGGTCTAAGAACGGTCTACGAATGCTGGTTTTGCACTGCCTTCTTAAGAAGGTCTTACGAAATTGTCAAAAAATCGTTCGTACGGCGTACGTAGAAGTTCGTAAAGGTATTTGTGACCGAGCCTTAAGGAAAATTGTCTCATCCTTAACACAAACAAAACTTCTGTCATGATTATCGGTTCCCGTGCTAATCTCGGGAAAGTTGAAAATTTCATTAATTCATTAAATGGCACAGTCTGATTAAAAGAGTTCAGTTTACCCAAATGTTTAGGTGTTTTAATAGATGAAGAACTGAAATGGTTATATGTATGTCAACTTATGTCAACTTACTCAGAAAAGTTTCTGCATTATAAAGAGAGCGAAGGCTTTTTTTGCCCCAACAATCCTTAAAATTATTCTATAACAGTCTCGTGTTACCACAATTTGATTACTGTTCTGTTGTTTGGTCAAACAAATTTCAATCCTTGACAACTAAGCTACAAAGAGGGCAACAAGAATAACATTGGACAAAACGTATGACACGCCGTCGGCTGATTTATTCAAAAGTCTTAAATGGATGACACTATAGACAAATGTTTTGAGTTCAGTCGCGTTATGATGATATATAAATACATTCATAACTTAGCACCTTCTTATCTTCAGGTGCACTTAGTTAAGCCTAATGATGTACATGAACATCACATAAGGCTAATAGAGGGTGAAAGTCTACGTGTGCCAAGATTTCGCTCTGATTGTCACAAGTGTAGCCCAATCGTATCTTCTTAACTTGAATGGAACAACCTAGATGTTTATGCTTCTTTTTTATTAGACTCATTATAAATATAAACCCATATGCGTCTATTAAAGGCGTATGCAGGTACTGGGACTATTTTTGTGTGGGTGTGACGACAAGTCTGTATCAGTGTGTGCCAGACAATCCATGTGTACGGTTTACTCAACAAGAGAAGAATTATTGCGATAAGCTTTAGTTCAGTAAACCAATGTCTTGTTCTTTTGCCGTTTCACGGCTTTTCCCTCTCCTTTTTCCCCAATCTGCATGTTATTTCGGCAATGTCTGCCACTATACAATTCATTTCAAGTAAACAATCACATCTGTGTTCACATAGCGTGATGAATGTAAATTGAAATCATTTGACTGCTTGGGGTGATTTACAACGTAGGTAGTGGCGTCATAAGGACATTCCGCGTGCCGGTGTTGCTCGACCCCTTTCTTATTGTTCGTCATAGTAACCGATGAACAAATGCTGACGTAATGACCAAGAGGTCGCAAGCATCCCTTTATTCTTCTTCTTTTGATCAGGGCAGCAACCCTCACCTTTTTCTTTCTTTAATGATCGACAGTCAGGTCCACTGGAGTCCGGTCATTGAATTGAGGTGTGTAATAGTTTTCTAAACTTCACATAAAGAATGGATTGGGTGAGCTGTCATGAGATGAATAATCAACTTGTATTAAGACCAGCAGCTCATCTATTTATTTTCATTATCTTACCATTTTTCCCCCTCTCTTATAAAATAACCGTTGCCACTGCCGGAACGCAGGGTACTGATTAACCACACCATAATAACTAGATCAGTTTAACTGTGTACACAGGGCATTATATCCAGAAATTTGTGCCTAATTGTATCTGCTCATCAAGGGGTGCCCCTTAGGATGATTAGAGGTCCTTTATACTCGGTCCTTTTTTCATTTTCTTTCTTTTCTTTTCTTTTTTGGCGGAGAGGGGGGCGGGGGAGGAGTGTCTTTTACAGGCGTTTTGAATTATATCTAATGGCGGTAATCGACTCGCCAATGGTTGTATTCTTTTGTAACTACTGATTGCCAGGTGCTGAGGATTGGTCGCTGGGTGTTATAACCGATCATTGTTGTAGACTTTATTTTTTGTGTGTGCTTTGTAGGTCTCATCCCCCTCCCTCCCTCCCTCCCTCTCTCTTTTTATACATTTGTTTTCTTTGAACTCACGAAATTTGATGTCTCTCCTTGACTTTCCCTCCTTCCATTAAACTTTTTTTTCTCCTTCTCTGTCACATGTGCTATATGGTATACAAAACCGAGATTTAATATTGGTTGATCATAAAGATAAACGATCCGTACTTTTTTTTTCTTCTCTTTCACATGTGTTGCAGTACATTCAAAAACTGAGATTCAATAACGACAAACTATTCTGTTGATGAATCGTGCTGCTTTCATTCTTCTTTTCCCTGTGTTGTGAGTCGCCCTTGGGTATTTTATTTGCTGGTAGCCAGCCACGCAGTAAATCGCAAAAGTACATTTCATTTGAAAGTTGTATATTGTATTTTTTGGGCTCAAAATGATTGTCACTCAAAAACTGGTGTGATTTAAGTGTACGTTTGGAGGTACATTGTGTAATGTTCTCACAATGACACATCGATTTACTTTGTACTGGGTCTATTTGATATGCTATTTGTTCTGCGTTGAGTTATTATTGTCGCAAGTAGTTGTGTACCTCTGTATGTTTATTTTTTTTTTGTTTCACAAGTTTCACAAATACGCAACAGCATTTAAAATCGTGCAATAATTTGCCTAGCACTCATTTCGAATGACTATCTTGAGAACAACGTTATGTTCCTGTATGTAACGGAAATGGTCCATTTGATTTGATTCCGGGGAAGGTATATCACAATTTAATGCTGAGATTCCTAGATGCACATTTGAATTATGCTGTTAATTTGTATCCCTTTTCTTTACTTTTGCTGATTACGCAGACATATAACCTATAATGTGCTTCAATTTCCCCCTCCTTCGTTTCTGTAGTAAGATAATCATTCATCATTTCATTAGAATCTAGACAATCCAAGCACGCCGGGAGCTCCGCCATGCATATACCCATGTTAGGTATTCTGTAAAAGGCCATGGCCTTGTGTACCATCCGCAACGATGTTGATTCTGTGTCATCTGTGTTCATGTTTGTTTCATTGTTTTGTGTGTGTTTCATGTTTCTCTGTACGCATTTCGGTTCCCCTTCTTCTTCCAGGTCCGCATACCCCCACGTAGCTGCTGAGTTAGGTCCAGGTGGGAAACCAGCTATAACTCCCGAATGTGTTATATTTATCCCATGACTAACACAACAAATTTTGTTTTTAATTCTTTGAAAAGTGATGAATTTTATGATACAGTAAGGCACTCTGAATCTGATTATGCAAACATTATTTCCAGTTCGTATGAAGATTACATATCCAATAAATACAATACCTCAGCACAAGAACTTGAATATAATTTTGACTCAAATGATCCGGTTCAGAAACCATCATGTGTTTATTTGACTGAAAATCAGTATAAAAATCGTATTACGAATACAGATGATGAAACATTTTTGTTAGCTCACTTAAACATACGCAGTATTAATAGAAACTTTGACAAGTTGCGCTTATTCTTAGAAAACCCAAATCAAAAATCTTGCTCCATCATAGACCTTACAGAAACATGGTTGAATTCCAATATCAGTCATTTATTTTCTTTACCCGGATTCGAATTTGTATTTAGAAATAGAAACGAGAGAGTTGGTGGTGGAGTTTGTTTGTATATCTCGAAAATATTTAGATATATTATACATGAGGAGATTAGTGTTATGAGCGATGTACTCGAATCCCTATTTATTGAATTGATAAATCCACATGGAAAAAATACTGTGATTGGCGTAATCTACAGACCCCCTCGGTCGAACTTGAATTTATTTTTTGACAGTTTTGCAGGATTTAGTACAAAATTCCATCATACTCAATAAAGATACATTTCTGATGGGCGATTTTAATATCGATTTCATGAAATGTAACTCCCAAAATAGCCCACAAGAATTTATAGAAATATTAATGTCTGCTTCGTTTTTACCATCAATTTCCAAGCCTACCCGCGTCGCCAGCCAATCGGCTACCCTCATAGACAACATTTTTTTTTTGTAATGTTCTTCCACTTCCTGAGTCTAGTATCGTCCTGTCAGATATCACTGACCATTATCCTATATTTGCCCAGGTTCCAATCAAATTGACTAAACAAAATAATTATTATAAGCGACGTAGGATTACTGCAGATAATCTTACTAGTCTCCAAAACAGTTTAAAAGAAATTGTTTGGTCTTCTGTATACAACACTACCGATGTCAACTTGTCTTATGATTATCTCATGTCTACTATTACCTCAGAAATTGATAAACACATTCCCCTGCGTAACATAAAAAATAGATATAAGCAAATTCCAAGACTCCCATGGATAACTCAGTCTATATTATGATCCATAATTAGGAAAAATAATTTGTTTTACAAATACAGATGCAACCCCACTGAAAAAAATAAGAAAAAATATGTTTCATACAAAAACACACTCACCAAATTGTTACAAACGCAGAAGAAAGATTTTTATGTTAATCAGATAAGCAAATATGAAAATGATATTAAAAACACATGGAAAACATTAAAAATATGCTATGAATACACTCAATAATTCATCTGATATTCCTAAAGTTCGTTGGGGCAATGCCTCCAGCAACACTACCACTGGCATGGCTGAAATTTTCAATGACTTCTTCTCTTCAATTGGAAAAAAATAAATCTTTCTCAAAATATTCCTCTTTCTAGTAAATCTTTTAGTGATTTTTAGATACACCTAACTCCAAAACTATATTTTTCGACCCAAGATATAAAGAAGAAATAACAAAGATCTTTGCCAATTTGAAAGAAGGAAAAAGTCCTGGCCACGACGGAATTGACAACCATTTGATAAAAAACATAATTCCCCAAATAGTGGATCCCTTAGTATACATTATCAACTCATCGCTTACGACCGGCCAAGTGCCAAATAGTATGAAAATAGCGAAAGGTATTCCTATTTATAAGAAAGGGGAAAAGGATGATGTAAATAACTATAGACCCATATCTTTATTATCTTCTATTTCTAAGATTCTCGAAAGAATAGTTTATATCAGGACAGCACGTTTTCTTAAAACCTGTGACATATTTTCAAATTTTCAATTTGGATTTAGAGAAAATCACAGCACAACACACGCACTACTCGCCCTCATCGACAAAGTCACACACGCACTCGAAACATTTTCACACACAATAGGTATCTTCTTGGATTTCTCCAAGGCCTTTGACACAATTAACCATGAAATACTTTTCACCAAATTTTCTCATTATGGCATACGTGGAAAGGCCTTGGAGTGGTTCACGAGTTACCTATCAAAAAGATCCCAATTTGTACATGTCAACGGCTTTGACTCTCAAAATAAAACAATTGCATGTGGTGTTCCACAAGGGAGTTTATTAGGCCCACTGTTATTTATTATTTATATCAATGATTTTCATAGATCCTCGGAGAAACTATCTCTCATTTTATTCGCGGATGACTCTAGCCTTTTCTTTTCCCACCGTGACCCAAATATCTTAACAAGAACAGTAAATGAAGAATTGAAAAAGGTTATACAATGGATATACGCAAAGAAATTGTCACTAAATATTCAAAAAACAAAATTTATGTTTTTTTAGTAACTCTTTAGACAGCCTCCCAGGCAATATAACACTTGATACTACTCCCCTATAAGAAAATTCATCTTTTAAATTTCTTGGTGTTTGTGTTGATAACAAGCTTTCATGGAGGAATCATATCAATAATATATACAAAGAGATGCTTGGTGGTACAAAACTTCAAAATTGCGTTAAACAAATACATACTGCTACTGAACGTTTTCGACGTGCACTCTTCGGAGTAGAACCGCACGTATGAAACAAAAAGCGCGAACATAACAATATATATAAAACGAGCAAACCATTCAAGCGAAACAGTGCGTACGTTGATTGGCTGACGTCAACATGAGTCAGAATCTAAATCAAAAGAGCGCCAATGTGCCTACATTGGGGCTACATTCATTCAGCTGACCAGTTCTATTCTATGCAGGCAAAAGGAGTTTGTACGCACATTGGCGCTCTTTTGATTTAGATTCTGACTCATGTTGACGTCAGCCAATCAACGTACGCACTGTTTCGCTTGAATGGTTTGCTCGTTTTGTATGAATCTATATTGTTATGTTCGCGCTTCTTGTTTTTTAATTGTTTTATCGGCATTCTGGTGAACTCTTCTTGTGGCAAAGTCAATATACACTGCATTTTTATGTTACTTTGCAATTTACAGTATGCATCTATGTTATCTTCTCTGTATTCGTTTTGCTATTAAATGTAAGTACTTTCAATAATACTAGTCAGGATTCCATGGGAGACCACTACTTATTGGTGAATGAGCTAACATGACCAAAGATCAGAATTAAATAAATAAATGAAAAAAAAAAAACGTTAGAGAACTGTTGTATTGTATCTGAGACACCTCCCGAGCTAAACATTGATTCTTCAGTAATTCTAAATTATGCATATTTCCCCTGAATCAATTGTGTGATGAGTACTAACTCTGTCACTCTTGCATCAAAGGACACTTGAGCAGAAATGGTAGATATCCTCTATTATTGAAATAACTTGCAGTGTGGTAATAATTAGGTGTATTTCGCCGTGCCATCTTTCCTGCATCTACATCCTCCCCCAGAGTTTTTAAAGCCACAGACTAACCCTAAATAATTCAATTATTGGTTGTTGCCATGGCAGAAAAGCAATAGAGAAGATTTATGAGAAAAGTTTATGAGAATGGTCCCAATTCTTAAAGTAAAAACAAATGGCAAAAACTCTAACTCTAAGTTTTATTGTTGCACATTTAGCGGAAAGAATTCATCCTGAGATCACGATCATTTCCAAATTTATTTCGTTTCCGTGACAGCAGCTCCAGCAGAAACAAGCCGTCTTCCCACCCCTTTTTATCACTACGTATTTCTCTCTAAGCCATATGCTGCTATTGATACTCGGCGTACTTATGTCCTCTTATCAGCTCGTTCACATTGGATGTTGAAGTATAGGTGCGACAGTTCGTTTTCTTTTCACTGCAGCCTTGAAAGTGGAAAGTATCTCCATTCAAACTTCAGAATATGGAGAAACTCAAAGGCATCATATCCCTCCGATCGAGATGTATGGAAACGAAGGTAAATACAATGATTTGGGAGGCTGCTGCCACATTTTGGTATCATATTGCATATTCGCTTTGTAACTTGCTGACATAAACGTGTGCAATAAAAGCTCCACAGGAGATATGAAGTCCGTTTTCACTTGGCTTAGTTTACCAACCAATGTCATCCATGATATAATTATACAGTATATCTGTGTATATGTGACCGTGCACCACAAAACAAACATGAAAGTCGCACCCCTTGGTTTTAAGTGAGGACTCAAAAAGGTGAATGGTTCAACCAAGTCAATCTTGAGTTTTTTTTTCATATTTTCTGAAAGAGCTACCCTTCTTCTGCATTATTCTTCAGTTTGGTATCTTAACATGAATGGAAAGTGTGTTTTTAGCAGTTTTTCTACAACCCTTTTTTAGGAGAAGAGTAGAATGATCAGGTATGTCTTAGAGGCCGCTTTTCATGTCTTGAAATCCTTTGCATACTCTTCACTTTCAAGTCTAATAACTTTTGAAAGGATAACACTACTGCTTTGAAAGTTAGCATTAATCATACACTTTGTAGTTGGAATGTGCTAATAGAACATGCTTAATTTCAGCTTTATCTGACAATCCATTCATTGTCGTTGCTCCGATGGTTTACATCCTGTGTTTTGTCCCTTTCATGACACAGCTAGCACGGCTTGGTAAAAGATAAAGCGCTCGAATAGGCCGTGTATACTTCAGAGCCTCAGTCTTTTCTCAGTTCACACTTTTCCAGAGTGTGTGCTTTCTTTGGTAGGTAGGTTAGGGGGGTCCATTTGAATTTGGTTATACATAATTTTAAAGCTTCGAGTCTGCTCTTTCAGAATCTGCCCTTAACTAAAATTTCATGTCTGGCGACTTTTTGTTGGTTTCGTGGTGCAGGGTCACATATTATTTTTTCATAGCCCAGTCTTTGGGGGCTATTTTTAGGTATGATGTTATGCACATGATTAGACAGTAAATTAGGGTGTGTGGCAGAATCTTAAACTCACAAATATGTAGCCCTAGGTTTCAAATAATAAGAGAATAATCAGGAAAGATTGACGGGATCTATATAAGCCACAGAAAGTATGAAGTAGGTTGAGTACCCAATAGTATACCTCTATAAGCTGAGCGTTATAGCTGTGCGATGAATAGGGGAAAACAGGATGTAAACCACCGAACAACAACAATGAAGGGGTTATCAAGGTAAAATGAACTTAAGCATGCTTTATTAACATATTCTGACCATAATGAACGCCAATTTTCAAAGCAGTGGCATCCTTCTTGTTAAAGTTATTAGACTTGAAACTGTAGAGTGTTAACTGGGTTGTTAAGAAATGAAAAGGGACATAATAAGATATACACCTCATCACACTATTCTACAAAAAAAAAAATATGTTCGAGGAGAAACTGCTAAAACTACTTTTTCTTGCTCGTTTTATGATTCAACACTTTTGCATAGTGTAAAAGAAAAACCTATTTTCTATCTTCACACAAAATCAATGCGTGGGATTCCTTGTTCACTTTGTAATGCACGGTCACATAATGTATTTATGTAATATATGTGACCTTGCACCTCAAAACAAACAAAAAGTCGCCAGACATGAATTTTTAGTTTAGACCATATTCTGAAAGAGCAGATTTTAAGCTTTAAAATGATGTATAACTCAAATCAAATGGACTCTCCTAACCTAAATATAACCTACATCTTAATATTGGAAAGAAAGCACAAACTCAGGAAAAGTGTGAACTGAGAAAAGAGGCTCTGAAGTACAGTGTCTATTCAAGCGCTTAATCTTTACCAAACCGTGCTGGCTGTACGATGAATGGGACAAAACAGGAAGTAAACCACCAGAGTAACAACAATGAAGGAATTATGAAATTAAACTGAAATTAAGCATTCCTCATTAACACATTCTGTCAATAATTAATGCCAACTTTCAAAGCAGTAGCGCTATCCTTTCAAATGTTATTAGAGTTGAAAGTGAAGAGTGTGGACGAGGTTTTTCAGAAATTAAAAAGGGATTCTAAAGAAACACCTAATCACACTATTCTACCAAAAATGTTCGAGATAAACTGCTAAAAAAAAACACACTTTCCTGCCCGTTTTATGATACCAAATTTTAGCATTATGTAAAAGAAGACCCGCTCTTTCAGAAAATATGAAAATGTCAAGTTCGGCTAGGTTGACCCATTTCACTTATTTTCAGTCCTCACGCAAAACAAGTGTGTGCGACTTTATATTCGTTTTTAGGTGCACGGTCACATATAATATATATATATATATATGTACATATATATATATATATATGTATATATATATACATATAGTATATATATATGTACATATATATATATACATATATATATATATATATTCATATATATATTCATATATATATATATATATATGTGTGTGTGTGTGTTTATATGTATACATACATATATGTTTGTGTACACGTCTATGTGTATACATGCAAGTGATATATTATTAGGTGTATGTCTTTGTCTTCAACTTCAACACTAAAGCCTGAAATACTGCAGAACGAAGCGATTTGGCAGAAAGTGGAGATCACAATTTCTTTGGAAATTGTTTACCGTTCTGAATCTGTGTTCAGGATTGCAACTTGTCAAAAATGGAAAAATGTATTTGTTTGTCTTTTTTTAGACAAGCAGGCAGTGATGCTGAAGTTCCAAATTCCACTATTCTAAATGTTATTAAAATCAGCACAGTGTTGTATACACGTGTTCATTGGTATCACAATATTTAGATACAGAGGGCTTTCGTTATAACAAAGTCATCGGGACAAGCAGTTTCATTTTGTTATTTCGAAATTTCGTTATAACAGAAAACAAATATATATATATATATACAGCTAGTGACATAGAGTCGATAAGTTGGCGGCCAGAATTTTACTTACGTTGTAACCGGAATTTCGTTAAAACCATTCTCGATATAACGTTAGTAGACCGTATAAGATGTATAAACCTTTTTGAGATTTTATTCTTTTTTTGCACGATTAGTGGAGAGACTGGAAGACATAGACTGCTTCATTTGTTTTATCATGCAGATATTCATATACCTGTGGCTTGCAGTCTTCATTCTAACGTTCCCGTTGCCAGGTGAGCAACAAGGAGGAATCGTAAGCATCGGTTGAATAAAATTTCTTATGTCTCTGTCATAAAAAACAAATTCGATTAAGGTATACAGGGCTTAAATAGTATTAGGAATCGGAAAATGAAAAGGGGCGTATTAACGAACTTCAAAATTACAAACTTTCTTTCGGTTTCGGATTAACGAGCCTTCGGAATGATTTTTTTTTTTCGTTTTCGGATTAACGAACCTTAATTCTACATCACGAACTTTTGCCATTTTCGGACCTTCGGTCCTGTAGAAAAGACTGAGTAATGAAATGGTCCTGAAAACGACCGTTGGGTCATTAAAAAAAAATGAATAGGTAAGTCGATAAGAAATTAGACCATAATATATAAGAACAAGAAGAAATGATGTGAGCGGCGGGGACTGGCGTCATTGGCAGTGCGTAATCGGGATAGTTGTTTTGATGTAGGTGTTCTATTGTTGTTGGAGCGCGTTGATTTTATGTTTGTTGTTGATTTTTCCTGCCAGTATGTTCGATTACGCTTTCAAAACAGTCTTTACGAATATTTCAGGCTTCCAAGATGCGAACCAAGATAGAGGAAGGGTACCTCCGTCCTTAACCCTATTAAGCCCAAGCTATTTTGACCCCTCGCAGGCCCAAGGGGGGAGGGGGGCACATTGTGCCCCCCCCCCCATATAACTTTTTTTATTATTTGATGTATCATCGTCATATTTGGCACGTGGGTAGAGTAACTCATACTCTACATGACCGTACATTTGAATTTTCACAAGGTCACCCATGGAGGGCGCTATTTACCAAAATATAAAGAAATGAATAGGAAATATGCTAAAAACATGATTTTTCTGTATAATTTCTTTATCCCCATTATATATGTCTTATTATAGAAGTAACAGAAAGTTACTTTCTTTATAGGTATTGCTGTCTCTCTTTTCTTTTCTTTTTGGTGTTTGATGCTTTGTACTTTGCTCGAATACTGCCCGTGCAAAAATGTATTTCTTATATTGACCAGGAATGTGTGATTTATCTGGAGACACGTGTTTGCATGAAAGTCAGGAATTGAGCGACGTGTGCCCACAAATATTCTCAGAAGTGCTTGGGACATACATCAATCTGACACGGAAGTACGTCCCGCTGGACCATCCCAATTATGACGTCATGGTTCCAAGAGAGGCCAGAGGAAAGAGAAATCTCTACTGTGCTTACCCAGGTATAACTTTAACTCTCTCTTGCTAGAGCAATTCCGAGGATTCGTTAGCAAGCACCTTCTATTCTCTCGGAGTAGTGGTATCAAACAACAAGAATGACGCACCTCTTTCTCATCTTTTTTTTTTTTGGATAATTAATAAACCTTTTGATATAGACGACTCTTATTTTGTCTTTCAAAAGAGCGAACCTTTGGAATTATGATCTCATTTCATTTTAGGAATACGAAGCCTTCGGAATATTAAACAAGCCTTGGAAGTACGGGGCACTTTTTTCGGAATCATCTAACATCTACATACGGAATTTGGTTGCTCGGGTGTAACAAATATCACCCACCTTACGCAGTTACAGGTTTTTCAGTATAACATTCACGGCACCTGCAAGAAGTATTAGGGAAATTCATGTAGCCATGTGAAATTTTGAAATTTAAAAGGAAGGTTTCACCGGTTGTATCGCATTTTGCTCCTTTCTTTGTCTGTATAGGTTGTTTTGTTTTTGTCTCAAAATCTAAATCCATATTGTACTAATTCATCTCTAATGACTTCTGTAATCGCATTGACTTTATATGTGGGGGCGCTGTGGCACAGTGGATAAAGCGGGGTTCCCACTATCGTGCGATCTATTACGAACGCCACGATTGGACATTCGTAACTGATCATGGAAATTTCGTTGAACTCGTGTGAAATTTCACGTTTGGGTACGAGGTGGAGCGAGTCGACACGATTTTGTATGTTTGGATGCGATATGGTCACGATTGGTCCATTTCAAGCAATACAATCTGTCACGATCACTGGTCTCTCGTTCAAATACGATCCGATGAGATTGTCCCCATTGAGTCCACGATTGGTACCGATCTAACACGATCCTTACAATCGGGACCCCCGATCTGGAACGTGCAACTACGTTCAGATTCGTTCCAGTTCGAACACAGTGAACCAACTGCGGGCTGTTGAGATAAGATACGATATCTTTCACGATCGGGATCAAAAGCGATCCCATTTAAGGCACAATTGGACCCGAATGAGAATATATTAGTCCGGCTGACAATGTATTCCATTCTGCAGAGTTATTAGGTCTATATCCATCAAAGAAAAATTATTTTGCAGGGGTATATTGCTACACTTATTGAATTACTAATTGAAAAATGATAAAGTGATCTGTACAGTCAGGTACGATCGTTGACCTTACATCTACGACAATGTATGGATGATGGAGTGGTTCAGAAGCTATTTGAAAGACAGAAAACAATTTGTTTGTATAAACAATGAAAAATCTTCTTTGCGTTCAGCTGATTGTGGAGTTCCACAAGGAAGTATACTAAGGCCGTTACTTTTTATTATCTACATCAATGATTTTCCAAAATCTTGAAATATTCTTTCTTTCATATAATTTGCAGATGATTCTAATCTTTTCTTTTCTCATTCAAATCCTCATACATTAGTTGATATCACGAATGTAGAATTGAACAAGATAAGGCAATGGCTAAGAGCAAATAGATTATCGCTTAATTTGCAGAAAACAAATGTGATGTTATTTAGTGATAACCTTGATAAATTGCCACATGATATAATGTTTGAAAATGAAGTGATAATACAGGTTTATTCCGTTAGATTTATTGGTGTAACTGTAGACAATAAGCTTTCTTGGAAACAACATATAGATTGTATATGCCGCACAATTTCCAGTAACATAGGTGTAATTAATAAAGCAAAGCTTTGTTTTCCTGTTAAAACGTTGTTTATGTTATGTTCAACGTTAATTTTACCTTATTTAACGTACGAAATTATAGTATGGGGAAATACACATTCAACTTATTTGGATAGATTATTTTTGTTACACAAAAAAAAAACACTTCGAGTAATATGTAACACCTCCAAATATTCCCATTCTGACGGATTATTTGTGGAGAATAAGGTTTTGAAAGTAAGGGATTTGTATTATTATTACCTTGGTCAATTTATGTACAGTCTGTATAATAATTCACTTCCTTTACTTTTTGAAAATATGTTTAATAAGAATAAATATATTCATGAATACCCCACTCGTCAAATAGATGAGTATCATTTGCCCCCCATCCGAACTTTATTTACAAAATCCACGTTTATTTGCAGTGGCCCGGAATTTTGGAATTCCCTCGAGAAAAATATGAAAGATTCTAGTAGTTTGAAATCATTCTCTAGTAATCTAAAGAAATATTTTGTTAGCTCATATGTACCCCATGGTTAGTTTGACTGTTTGGAATTGTTGTTCTTTTTTCTTCACCCTGCATCGAGAATGCTGACCTGCCCTTCGCTCTCCCCCCCCCCCCCTCTCTCTCTCCCTCCCCCTCTCTCTCTTTTCCCTACTCTCTTCTGTGTGTGCACAATGGATGTGGATGCATACATGTGTGTATACGTGCGTGTGTGCGCGCATGTTTATGTGTGTATGTGTGTGTGCTTGTGTGTGTGTGTATGTGTATGTGTATGTGTATGTGTATGTGTATGTGTATGTGTATGTGTATGTGTATGTGTATGTGTATGTGTGAAAGCGTATGCTTCATGTTGCCATCCGATTCGATTGAATGAAAACGGTATACTTCCAATGATTAGCTCGTACGGTACATGTATCGTTGTATTGTGTTATAAAGCCATGTATAATCAATGTATTGCAGTAATGTTACGTAAGTGAGGAGACTGCACTATACAAAATTCGCTTTTTAGCAGCCCCTCAATTTTCATTTCCATAAAGTTCTTTTAAGAACCAAATTGTATTATCATGTCCCAAAATATGTAATCATTTGAAGTGTATTACCTGTGTATATTGATTGGATATGAAAATAAAAAAAAAAAACATGCATGTTGTAAAATGAAATGAAATGAAACAATAACGGCTCTTTGTCATTATGAACAACACAAAGAAACAGAATACTTCACACCTCCCCTCCCCCCCCCCCCAAAAAAAAAAAAATACTGCAGTATAATCCTTAACAGTGAAAATTTTGCCTTTGATGTGTGCTCACTAATGCACGATTCAGGATATCATTGTCATTTTCATACTGGCGCTAGTCAATACCTGCAGACATACAATTGTCATTTTATTTTTTTTTTTTTGCTCATGTTTTGTTTTCGTCAAAAAAATTACCCAATGTTGATTACGGGGAATCAATCCTGTTTTGTGTGCCTGTATAATGGTAATCATAAGATATTAATGATAACATGACTAACATAATGTATGAAAATATCTAACTAACTACGATACAACTGTCATTTCATGAACTTTTAAACAAATCAGTTATTTATGTAGCTTACAATGCTAATGAAATGCCCACACAGTCATACAATTCACCGTTTGGAAATAATAATCCACCGATGCATGATACCACCTCGCGAAATACAAAAGTATACTCAATCTGCGATTAGAATAAGGGGAAATGTGCAAAAATAAGGGCAAAGGAAGTAAAAAGAGTCGATCCTGATCAACACGATCAAGGAGCACGATTAGTTGAGATTTATTGCGTTTTGATACGCTTTCAGACAACCTGATGCGATGATCACGATCGAAAAATAATCGTGCTAATCGTAGGCAATTTTTGAACCGTCAAAAATTTGTCTACGATTAACGCGATTGCTACGATTGACCTCAAGATCTGATACAACCTGATACCATCTAATACGAACATCACGATTGCTTCACGATTGGCGCCACGATTGAAATCGTGGTCTTAATCGTAAAACAATCGTGGTGATCGTATCAGATTCTATTGGCTTGTATTAGATCTTGAGGTCAATCGTGGCAATCGCGTTAATCGTAGAAAATTTTTGGACGGTTCAAAAATTTTCTACGATTAACACGATTAATTTTTGATCGTGATCATCGCATCAGATTGTCTTGGATCACATCAAACCGCAGCAAATCTGATCTACTCGTGCTTCTTAATCGTGTTGATCGGGATCGACTTTTTCACTTTCCTTCTGCTTATTTTGCACATTTGCCCTTATTTTTAATACTCGCAAATCTTATATATTCCGCGAAGTTGAATAAGGGAGGGTTGGCACAATTAAATATAGAATAACAACACCACTGAAACATCCACCAAAAGCAGAATATTCCACATACCCAATGCACAAATTAACTTTTGTGACTTTTGAAAAGTGATCATTGTCGTGGATGTAAGGTCATTCGTTCATGACTATAAAGATCACTTTCATTTTTTCACATAGAAGTTAGTCAATAAGTGTAGCAATACCCCTGCGAAATAATTTTGCTTAAGACCTTTTTTTTTGGTTAAAAGTGACATTATTTTAAGGCAGTTATCTTTCTGTTGTGTGTGTATGGCGGTTTTGTTAAACACTGTTAAATAAAACAATGAATCAAGCCAAACCAACCAAACTTTCAATGCCCCATGAGATAGCAACATTTTGAAATTAAAATGTATATGATACATACTATGCGAATATGAAATCAAACACACAAAAAATGCTTTCAGTTCGGCCAGCTTTCTTATATTGAGCTTATATAACACTTATTACGTTAGCATGCAAATATATATCATCCTCTTTTTCTTTTCTTGTTTTGCTTCAATTTCATGATATTTTCTTCATGTATTTCAAAGAAAGGTGAAAGCATTTGTCTTGATCTTTTTTTTCTGGAGAAGATGGGCAATGATCTGATCTTGTGTATCCATTTGTTTCTTTGTTTGTTTGTTTGTTTGTTTTTTTCGGATGGGGTGGAGCATGAGCACGTCGATTAAAAAATCTATTAAACTCTTTAGGTTAGATTAGATGAGGGACTATCTGAGGTTGTGGCTGGCCTAGGTGATGCTTTCGATCTGATGATAACGTAATTGTCACTCGTAATACTGCAAAGGCCACGTTCTCATCATCCTCAACATGTCAACCCTTGTCATCATCAATGGCTGTGGATAGTAGGTCTAATCACTCTGTAGATGTTGAGGAAACAATGAAAGCCATAGTCAGCCGGACTATAATATTCCCATTCGGGTCCAATCGCACCTTAAATGGGGGTAGGTTTTAATCCCGATCGTGAAAGATATCGTATCTTATCTCAACAGCCCGCATTGGTTCGCGGTATTCGTATTGGAACGTATCAGAACGTAGCTGCACGCACCAAATCGGGGATCCCGATCGTAATGATAGTGGTAGATCGGAACCAATCATGGACTCAATCGGGACAATCCTATCGGATCGTATTTGAACGGGAGACCAGATCGTGACAGATCATATTGCTTGAAATAGACCAATCGTGACCATATCGCATCCAAGCGAAGCAACACGTATTGACTCGCATAACCTCGTATCCAAACGTGAAATTTCAGACGAGTTCAACGAAACTTCCACGATCAGTTATGAATATCCAATCGTGGCGTTCGTAATAGATCGTGCGATAGTGGGAACGCCGCTTATTAAAGACTCCCGACTCCCGATCGGTGGACCCGAGTTCGAATCCCGCCCAGTGCTTACGTCCTTGGAACAAGATGCTTTTACCCACCATGTCCCTCTCGACCCAGGTGTATGAATGGGTACCTGGCAACGCTAGGATAATGACAATAGCAGGGCCCTCTAGTAGAGCAGTGGCAACGCTGAAGAGGCTACCCTGGGTATTTAAGACCTTATCATCATCATCTTTATATGCAGCATGCGTCCCAAACCCTTGTCTAAATGGGAGAATCTGTTCGGAAACATTGGTGGACTTCCATTGCGACTGCGATGATAATATGGCTGGAAAGACATGTGAGAGTAGGTACCAATATAATATAAATGTATAAATATAATTATAATCATGTGACCCCGCATCACAAAACCAACATAAAGTCGCCAAACATGGAATTTTAGATGAGGGCACATTCTGAAAGAGCAGACTCTAATCTTTAAATAATGTATAACTCCATTCATACGGACTCCTAACCTATCTAGATATTGGAAAGAAAGCACACACACACTGGAAATGTGTGAACTGACAAAAGAGGCCCTGAAGTAAAGGGTCTATTCAAGCGCTTAATCTTTACCAAACCGCGCAAGCTGTGTAATCAATGGGCAAAAAAAAAAAAAAAAAAAAAAAAACCACGGGATGTTAACCACCGGAGCAACAACAATGAAGGGGTTACCAGATTTAGCTTAACATGAGAATGCTCCATTAACACATTCTGTCTACGATTAATGCCAACTTTGGTAGCACTATCCTTTCAAACGTTGTTAGAGTTGAAGGTGAAGAGTATGCAAAGGATTTTCAAGAAATTAAAAGGGGTATCTAAAGCATACCTGATCTCGCTACTGCACAAAAAAAAAAAGTTGTAGAAAAACTACTAAAAATATACCTTCTCATTCATTTTATGATCCCAAACTAATTAATAATGTAGAAGAAGGATAGTACTTTCAGAAAATATATAAATCTCAAGATTGACTTGGTTGACCCGTTTTAACTTTTTTGAGTCCTCACGTAAAATCAATTGGTTCGACTTTTTGTTCGTTTTGTGGTGCCCGGTCACATATATGCACTGTGTATATGATATATTATTGTGTATGTATATCTACACTCATAATTTTCGTTGAAGATTTTGATGAAAATCAATATACAGGGTGGCCCAAAAACAACGGAACACCTAAGATCTTAATTTCAGCAATGTTGTTGCAAATATGTCATTATTTTTTTATATTCATGTTCCATATTCCACATTTCATACAAATTCTATATTTCATTTGATTTTGAAAAAGAAATGTTTTTAACACAATGGTCAGTTTGAACCAAAATTACACAAATGTATAAGGACGTATAATTGACGTGTAACATGAGGAACCCACTAAAAAGCAAAGCTTGTAGGATGTGGGTTCCAAAAATATAACATAGGCTTTTAGTATAGTATATCAATGTCAAAAGCGACGTAACATGCAAAAATACAAAATATCGAGAATATTATAAAGTTTACGGAATGTACAAAAGTATAGTATGATGTTTTTGATTAAACCTATGGTATAAATGCTAAGAAAAGTAGCAAGTTGATCAAACTACTGAAGTCATCCGAGCGAGGCATCATTTGAATATGCGGAAATTTTCAAATGATTACGGCAAAATGATTAAACATAGGATTTTAGAAAATTGGCTTTGAGATTTTGCTTGCAACCGAACCGAATCTAACTCATTCCAGAAAGAAGGGCCGGTCGATGTAATTGTCTTGAGGACTAAAACTGTACGAACAGGGGAAAATGATTCACTGTGTCTTGTAGGGTAAGTATATGAATATCACTGTTTTTAACAAACATTGAGGAAAATATACTAGGAAAATCACCAGTATTCAACTTATACATAAATATTCCAACATGATACAAATACAAATCAGAAATTTTTCACAGTTTACTTGAAACAAACAATTCATCAGTGTGATCAAAAAATTGTGCACGATTTATAATCCGCAAGGCCTTTTTCTGAATCAAAAATATTGAATCGTTTTTAGTCTTAGAGCAATTCCCCCAGGCTAATATTCCGTAATTCAAGTAAGGTAATAATAAAGTTGTATAAAGAGAATGCAATATTGGCTTTGGGAAGAGATATTTCAGTTTGTGAATAACTCCAACATTCTTGCACAACAATTTGCATAAATAATCAACATGTACCTTCCATGAAAGGTTACTGTCAATATAGATACATAAAAAAATGTTGTTGAATCTATTTGGTTTGACTGCAAACCGTTCACTAAAACTAAACCTGGAAGAGATTTTATTGTGTTACTGAAAACCATATAATTGGTCTTATTTATGTTAAGCGACAATTTATTTGCCTGAATCCACTCAAATACCAGCTTAAGTTCATTATTGAAAGAATCGAGCAAAACATAAGGATCTGAGTGAGAATAAAAGAGACTTGCATCATCTGCGAACAGAAGAAAAGACAGCAGAGAGGATGAGTTCCGGAAGTCATTGATATATAAAATGAATAAAAGAGGACCCAAGAGGGAGCCCTGTGAAACACCACAACAAATCTAGTTTATATCAGAGTCATGATTATTTACGGAAACAAATTGAGTTCGACCTGTTTTTGCATACTATTGGAAAGGCCATTCTTTTTCCAATACAATGACACCAAGTTCTTAAATTTTGGTTAATGTGTTATGATTTTAGGACCATTTTTGTCAACCCTTGCAATTTTCAAAATATGATCATTTTGCACTTCTAGAGACACCGCAACCAGCGACAATTCGGCTTGTCATAGAACCAGTAGCGTTCACAATGCGTGGAATGTGGGGCGAACAATGACAATCACACCGTCCGCCCCACATTCCACACACTGTGAACGCTACTGGTTCTATGACAAGCCGAATTGTCGTTGGTTTCGGTATCTCTGAGAGTGCAAAATGATCACATTTTGAAATTTGCAAGGGTTGACAAAAATGGTCCTAAAATCATAACACATTAACTAAAAATAAAGAACTTGGTGTCATTGTATTGGAAAAAGAATGGCCTTTCCAATAGTATGCAAAATAATGACATATTTGCAACAATATTGGCGAAAATAAAGATCTTAGTTGTTCCGTTCTTTCTGGGCCACCCTGTATTATATACGGTATAAAAGGTAATTCATTTGGCTATCAAACTAGTAGGTAAATGTAAAGGGAAAGTTATGCATGAGTGAACACGATTTTGTGTGTGTGTGTCTTCCAAAGCAAAAAAGTAAAAATTGCAAAATTGGCATGTTGTCTTTCATTAAATGCTCTTTAAGATAACAATGAAAACAAAGTACAAGTTTCACACAATGACAGACATGAATGAAATAGCAAATATAAGTTTTCGTTCTCTTTATCTCTTTATAACCTAAAAAAGATCAAAGTGCAAAATTTAAGGAGGGGAAACTAACATTTTTCTGTCAATTCAAACTTCCAATGACATAGAGAGTAAAGTCTCAAAGATGAATAAATGAACTGAATATTTTTTTTTCATCCATTCAATTTTGTAATTTAAGAATTGATGAGACAAACTCATGAACAAAATACAATTTACAATTTTCCTAATTTGAGAAATCAATTCAAGATCCTTCCAATCTTTGTTAATAGTTTTGTTTGCTTCTTCTCTCTCTCTCTTCATTTGAACTTGTATTTGACAGAGATTTTTAAATTTTCCTCCACTATTTCTAGCCTTTATTAAATCTTTCTGGCTTCAAAGATATCACAGAGATCATAGGTATATTTTTGCAATTAAATTTATGTTTTTATTGTGTTGAATTTGTCTGTTTTTCTTATTGTTAAATGAAAGAGCATTTACGCATTAATGGCAACTTGCTCATTTTTACTTTGGTGTCTTGAAAGGGGGAAATCAAGGTAGTTCATTCATGCGTAAAGTTTCCGTTTTTCTGACTTAACACGTTGATACCCAATTAATTAACTTACTTAATGTATGGTATAATCGATATATGATACGTTAACACTTAGCTAGAAAGTCCATGAGGAATATCAATTTGAAAAGTGTGTATTTTTTGCTTTTTATCTACATAATTGTGTATATGTGACCCTGCATCACAAAACCATCAAATAGTCGTCAGAAATAGATCTTTAGTTAAGGGAACTTTCTTAAAGAGCAGACTCTAAGCTTTCAAATGATGTATAACTCAATTCAAATGGACTCCCCTAACCTATCTAAATACTAGAAAGAAAACACACAGTCTAGAAAAGTGTGAACTGAGAGAATAGGCTCTGAAGTACAGGGTCTATTCAAGGACTCAATCTTTACTAAGTCGTGCTTGGTATGCAGTGTAAGGGACAAAACATAGGATGTAAGCTACCGGAGCAACAACAATGAAGGGATAGCTAGATTAAGCTGGAATTAAGCATGTTATATCAACACATTCTGTCCATGATTAATGCCAACTTTCAAGGCAGTAGACTTATCTTTTCAAAAGTTATTTGACTTAAAGTGAAGAGTGTGTAAAGCATTTCAAGAAATGAATGACTCTAAGACAAATCCGATCTTTATATTCTTTGCCAATAAAGGGTTGTAGAAAAAACTGCTGAAAACACTCCCTGTCATCTATGTTATGATCCCACCAAACTAAAGAATAATGTAGAAGAGAAAAGCTCTTTCAGAAAATATGAAAAACTCAATATTGACTGGGTTTACCGATTTCACCTTTTTGAGTCTTCACGTAAAATCAAGGGGTGCAACTTTTTGTTCATTTTGTGATGCACGGGCACATTATGGTCCCATTATATTTGCTCCTCCGACACTTGCTCCCATAAATAGTTGTAAGCTGAACCATCCGTTAGCTCTACCCACACATATAAAATTAAGCCTTAATAGACTTAAGGAGTAAATTTACTTCAACAATTAGTGGATATTGTTTTGGGAGATGAAATACTGCAATGCAAATGTATCAATATATAGTATTTGCATTCTTAGCTTAAAAGGGATGGTACAGTATTGGTGGAGATGAGAATTAGGCTTTTCACTTTTTGCAAGATACCAAGAAAACACTTATGATATAGTACAGAGCATACCATTTTAAGAGGAATCCAAAGTTTATTTGATGAAAATCGGGTTTGGAATGACTGAAACATCCAAAAACAAAGTAAAACAAAGCTATCGCAATAAAGTGTGGGTCCCACACTTTATTAGAATCGCTCTTTTTGGGATATCTTAGCCATTTCAAAACCAAGTTTCATCAAATAAACGTTGAATTCCTCATAGAATAACATGCTCTCTCATATTTCATAAGAGGTTTCTCACTATCTCACCAAAAAATGTTAGAAACCTGAATTAGGTCTCAACCAAAACTGTACGATCCCTTTAAAATAAATGTAATGATTATTAAACAAACCAGCTTTAACCGTTCCATTTCAAAATGACTATAATTCATATCATTGAACACAGGATATTTGCATTATCTATTAACATTTGTACTAATTATGTCAACCCGTTCCACGCTGAATTCTGAAATCCCCATAGACTCCTTACAACGAAAACCAGGTTCCCGTATATAGAGAACTGGTTAAATGTCAATGATTATGCATTACCTTCGTTTGTGTGTATTATTGATATCACCTTTGACACAGCTGTCCGGAGGTGTCCGGAGGGATGGTCCCCTCAGAACTTCAAGAACGAATCTTGCTATCTCTACCGCGGCGATTCCTTATCATGGACCTCTGCCAGGGACTCGTGTGTTCAACTTGGCGGATACTTAGTCGCCATTCAGACTCCTGAGGAGATGACGAGAGTGCGGGAATATCTCACATCAACGTGCGGGGCTGGCTGTGGCAGATCTATTTGGACGGGGCTGAATGATCGCAATGACGAGGGGACCTTCACATGGACGTCAATTGGTGGCGCTCTCTCCCAATCCAGTAGCATGTGGTCCTATGGCGAACCAAATAATGCGGGTAATAATGAGGATTGCGTCTTAATCCATGGGATGTTATTGAACGACGGCAGATGTGGTCGTGCCTCTCCCTATATCTGCGAACTCGAGATTTGAATACGCATGATCGAATTATACAGGTTTTCCCACCCAATTTCGCACTTTTGTCAGTCCATTTGATGAAAGGTTAATTCAATATAGCGGAAATCCTCGTCACTGTACATTCTGTCATTCAAAACTGCAACTTGTTCATTCAATCTAGCATTTCGATCAATGAAATTTGTACATGTGCCTTTTGAATTCGTAAAACGGGCATTCAAATTGGCTCGTGCTTTTCAGTCATTAACTTTCGCCAGCACTGGCGGAAAATGGTATTTCAGTCATTCAATTTCGCGTATGGGCAGTCAAATTCAAAACATGTTCATACAAATTGGTGCAATGTTATTTCTATTTTGAAAAGGTGAGAACCGTGATTTATACGTATTTAAATGTGAACTTTTGTTTCATCCACAGTATTGTTCAGTATGATTATAGTAAAAGTATCTTTGACCATAAATAACTCAAGTATGTTTTCTGTAACGCCCCTCTTCTTTCATACATGTTATCAGAACTATACATGCACCAGTAGGCCTACCATAGATCACTTCACTTTCTTATGTCCGGTCATGGCAGCCTGAGTTAGATACAGGCGTATCTCTCCAGAAATGCGAAATTGGATATAGTCCAATATATAGTCTAATATATAGTTTATACGTTTGCATCCTAAAATCCTTGTAAGTATTGTTCATTATAGTATCAACATCATTATATCAAAAATGTATCACTTTGGATTATGTCAACTTTTTCTTTTCTTTTCTTTGTGATGATGGAAATAAATAAACTATTGAATTGAAATTGAATTGAATTGGATACCCAAGAATGAATTCGAATGAACGAGCGTATGGCAAGCCTTTTTTACATTTAAAGTTAATTTCTGATATCACAAATTCCATTTTGTGATATAAAAAAGTCAAATTTTTGATATCAACAATTCAATTTGTGATATCAAGAATTAAATTTGTGATATCAGAAATTCCCGTAAGTGTAGCGCATGAACTTAATTTGTGATATCAAGAAATCGAATTTGTGATATCACAAAATCCATTCTTGATATCACAAATTCAATTTGTGATATCAGAAATTCGAATTTGTGATATCTGAAATTCAATTTCAGATATCACTAAATGAATTTGTAATATAAGAAATTCGAATTCTTGATATCAAAAATAGGTTTCACGTGAAAAACCAATGGTAATTCGTGATATCACAAAATGATTTTTTGATATCATAAATTCGAATTTGTGATATCACGAAATAAATTTGTGATATCACTAATTTGAATTTGTGATACCAAGAATTCTTATTTGTGATATCACAAATTCCATTTTGTGATATCACGAATTGAATTATTGATATCCGCAAATTCGAATATGTGATATCAGTAATTCACAGGGAATTCGAGCGTTAATTTTGCGCTGAAATTCAACTATGAATTCGAGCGTTAGTTGACCGCAGAAATACACAGGGAGTTTGAGCGTTAGTTCAGTGCAGAAAATCGCTGTGAATTCGAGCATTAGTTTAGCGTAGAAATACAAAGTGAATTCGAGCGTTAGTTTTGCGCTGAAATTCACCTGTGAATTCGAGCGTTAGTTGAGCGCTGAAATAAACAGGGAGTTCGAGCGTCAGTTCAGTGCAGAAAATTGCTGTG
This sequence comes from Diadema antillarum, assembly GCF_040938485.1. Lineage (NCBI taxonomy): Eukaryota > Metazoa > Echinodermata > Echinoidea > Diadematoida > Diadematidae > Diadema > Diadema antillarum. Next base: position 3,173,217 of record NW_027270914.1, on the reverse strand, counting down.
AATTCGAGCATTAGTTTAGCACAGTAATACAAAGGGAAATGGAACATTACTTTTGAGCTGATATTCAGATGGAATGTATACTACTGCTAACTTTTTTTAGAACAATGTTCAAAATACATACAACTATATATGAGTATTTACACATCCATCATTCCCTAAATGATCGTCAAGGTATATTCGATGAATTATTGATACAAATCAATTGTTTTGCAACATGTTATCATGAATTCAGTGATACATGTTCACTTAGGGCCTACATTTAATTCATCGTTTTGGTCCTCATCAATTGTCATCTATTACTACATTATTCTTAATTATGATACATTTTTCATGTAGTAATCCCCTTAACAGTAGGACTCTTCCACCAAATCGATGATAATTGTGTGTGGTTGTATGTGTATGTGTGTTATAGAAGCATACCATGTGTTTGTATTGCGGAGGACCGACCGAGGGTAATCACCCCTTTGGTCTGTGTATGTCAGCAGCGGAGAATAAGATAGAGAGACTGTGAGTCAAGCAGGGTGCGAGAGGGAGTCGTAAACTTGCCAAATGTCCACCACTGGTGTCGGCTGGTGGTCACATAAAGCAACGTGTTTCTCCTAAAGACATTTTCTCACTCCTCAAAATCAGTCCTCCAGAACAAAGGGGTGTATCCAATAAGACCAATAGTGTTGGGCGTACAGTTTGCCTGCCCCAATATGTTTATGATTTTGTAAAATAATTTAAAGTGTAATTTGTTATAGGCAAGTTGATTCAAGAACCAAAACCGGGGAGAACAAAACTGGAATGCACAAGCCCAAAAGTCTTCAGACCAGATCAAGAAGAGTGAAGATATCCAGATCTTATGAGGAGTTTATGCAGCAGTATGCATAGCAAACAAACAGTTAGAATTTGTAGTAAGAAAAAAGCAGTGGTACGAAGGACTTCAAGTATGTTAATCTGCGCAATGAGAAATTTCTCTTATTAACTCGGAGGAGTAACAGGGGGAGGTCGGGAGAGAGTATCTTTCACGTGACAGAGTAAAGAGAAACGCAAACAAAAGTTGTAAGTCAACCAGTCTCTGCCAAATCAGTGGCGAGAAATGGAGAAAAATAAGAATATAATGATATGTAACTTTGAAGTAATTGACAACATATCAATAATGGCATTTTAGATGTGTTTCTAAACGATTTAATTTTATTGATTCTTTTAAAATCAATTCCTATCACTTTAAATGAAAACGAGTTGCCAGAACTCTTAATTCTTTTTTTAGGTTTTATTTTTGTAACTATCGCTATATACTATGTAAAGATAACACCTGAAATTCCATAGGAATATCTGCGCTAAACTAATGCTCGAATTCACAGTGTATTTCTGCAGCGCTCAACTAACGCTCAAATTCACAGTTGAATTTCATCGCAAAACTAATGCTCGAATTCCCTGTGTATTTCTGCTCTCAACTAACGCTCGAATTCACAGTTGAATTTCAGCGCAAAACTAATGCTCGAATTCCCTGTGTATTTCTGCGCTCAGCTAACGCTCGAATTCACAGTTGCATTTCAGCGCAAAACGAATGCTCGAATTCCCTGTGTATTTCTGCGCTCAGCTAACGCTCGAATTCACAGTTGCATTTCAGCGCAAAACTAATGCTCGAATTCCCTATGTATTTCTGCGCTCAGCTAACGCTCGAATTCACAGCTGAATTTTAGCGCAAAACTAATGCTCGAATTCCCTGTGTATTTCTGCGCTCAACTAACGCTCGAATTCACAGTTGAATTTCAGCGCAAAATTAATGCTCGAATTCCGTGTGTATTTCTACGCTCAACTAATGCTCAAATTCCCGTTGGTTTTCTGCGCTGAACTAAAGCTCGAATTCCCTGTGTATTTCTGCGCTCAACTAACGCTAGAATTTACGGTTGAATTTCAGCGCAAAACTAATGCTCGAAATCAAACGATTTCTTTGCGAAAGGTATGTGCTAAAATTCCATGTAAATTAATGATATTACAAATTGGAATTAATGATATCACAAAATGTATTTCTTGATATCAAGAATGTGAATTCATGATATCTCGAATTGAATTTGTGATATCACTAATTCGATTTCGTGATATCAAAAATTGGTTTTACGTGATTAACCAATGGGTATTTGATATCAAAAATTGAATTTGTGATATTAGAAATTCGAATTTTTAAAATCTTTTCAAAAAGTAATGTGGCTTGCTATACGAGCGCAGCGTATACGTGATCAAGACTGACTACAATGTATATCATGCTTATTATTGAATAAACGATTTGCGAAATTGTGCTTGTCGTACGAAGTTGAACTGAAAAAGTGCTGATTCGAATGATGTTAAAGGTAATTTGAATGCTCCAAAATGAATTTGAATGAAGAAATTATAAAATTGAATTACCAAACATGCCATCTAGGCTAAATTTTGCTAAATTGAATGCAGCAATTAGGAATTGGACTGAAAAAAAAAACCCGCTAAATTGGCCGGAAAAAAAAAACTATTATGTCGTAGAGAGCGCCCTGCGAGATTGACTCTTTCTGTGCTCTGAGTTTCTTTAAGATGTTTTTGTTGTTCAGGGATATCATTTTTGCATCACTGTTCCAACTGTATCATATATGTTTTTTATATCAAGTAATTCGGGGATTTCGCTGAAAATCGGCAAATTGGATTTGGGATTTGATATCGATTGTACGGTAGCCGTACTACAGCCTTCATATCAAGGTGTTTGTTTGTGTAGACTTGTAGACCTTTCACATTTGAAAGAGCTTGTAAGCGAGTAGAAGCTATGCGCGTGTGTTTTAATAAAGATTATGCGCTCAGTCTTTTCACTGTTGGCCTGTTACACACTGTGCAGTTGTTCTTGATTTTGAACGAGCTGTAAACTTGGTATGTATGTATGTACTCACCACTCTCATGCCGTGATAATAAGGATCAGTACAATATTGATGAACGATTGAGATGCCTGATTATTGTGACTTAATACTGACTGCCATGTATATAATATAGCTGCTCTACAGTCACATGCAATTGAAGTAGGTATACGTACTTCTACTGAGGATGATCAGAACAAGTCAATCAGAGTAAACGGCTACTAAAAAGCATGCATTTTTTTATTATAAGAACGGAGGATTCACTTTTCACATGTCAATGCTTATCAGTGGGGATGTTGAAATCAACCCAGGTCCATCATTTAGTGTGTCAGGTGCAAAAGATCATGCTGTTGGTAACAATACAAGTCGTGTAAGTAGTATTTCTGACCTTTTACAGCTGAATCCTTACAATGTTTATCCAACTACGCCTTTCTGTAAGAGTCTTCTGGGATAATTGAAGCAAAATAAAGACATAATATTCTCTGGCAAATGAAAATAATACCAATAATGATAATAATAACAACAATAGTAATAACAATAATGATAATGACAATAATGATAATAATGATAATAAAAAGAAGTAGAATGAAGCGTTCGTAACAGCATACATATCTCACTTGGCGGCGTAAAATTCGATTATTTTTGATATTCCTGTATAATGTTAAGGTATCATTCTTCTTTTCAAACAATGTGAGTTTGTGTATTATCATCGTCAAAGATTAATTTTGCATTTCTACATTTATGTAGAGTATTAACATTGTGTCGATGATACGATGTAAAAAGGAATGTCCTTGATTTTTTATTTTGTGTTTGTTGAACTGTTATATTAGTCATTCTATTGCAGGGCCCCCTAGGATAACAGTGTGTAAACCAGTGATGGGGCTAGCCTGGGTAAAGAAAACTGAATACATGAATATATAACAAATGATAAATAAAAATCATGTTTTCAGCATATTTCATATGTATCTTTATATGTTTTGGTAAAAAGCATCCTCAATGGTGACCTTGAGAAAGTGTAAATGTTGGGTCATGTAGAGTTTGAGTTGCTATATCTGTGTGCCAAATATGACGTTGATATATTATCATAATAAAGAAGTTATATGGGGGCACAATGTGCCCCCCCCCCCCCCCCCCCTCGGCCTGGGAAGGGTCAAAAATAACTTGGGCTTTATAGGGTTGAAAAAGAAATAGAACTACATATCTATTCTCACCCTGAATTATACAATGAATACCGGCACTCTAATGAACACAAACCACGGAAAAAATAAAAGTTAAGGATTACTATTAAAATTCTATAACATAATGAGTATTGAATTCGAGAGATGGTGGGGAAAAAGAGAGAAATAATGTGCGTGTATGTATGTGCGTGTGGGTGTGTGTGTGTGTCTGTGTGTGTGGGGGTGAGTGTAAGCCTTTTGTGTCAAGCTGTTTGCGTGTGTAGGTGCAAACAATGCTATATATATACTAGTATATTATACAATTATCATGAAGAGTTTCATTACAACATAAGCTAAGCGCCATTTTTTTAACATTTTAAAGTATGTCCACCGTCAGAGCAAAATAAAGCCTCTCCGGTGAAACTTCACTTGTAACATAATAAGGGATATTCTGGTAGTTATAAAACATATCCTACGTTTTCTTATTGTTTTCTTTGTTTTCCAGCAGCTTCAATCACAAGAATGGAGTTAGCGCGTTTTGCGATAAAACTTGTAATGATCATGTAGACGCGTATAGATTTGCTGTTTTGATCGAAAGTAAGGCCTACACCAAAGCTTTACGATCTGTGCATAATTTTCTCCGTCCTGTAATGCGATTTTTTATTTAGCCATGGAATCAGGTTTATGTGAATATTTTTATGCTCTTTTATTTGTTGTTGATTCATCCGATACTTCGCCACTTGAATGACACTCTTTCACGTACAGTCGCGTTAAACGATCAGCCTCATATCAAGGATTATCTATATTATTAGATTGTGATTATTTTACCCCACCTTACCCGACCCTTTGTATATTAGGGCATGTTATTCACGAAAGGTCGGGAAAAGCGACCACCCTACGCGAGCGTGATCATCCGACAGAACGAAGTAAGCCATTTAAAACGATTCAGATGACTCTGAACAATATGCAGAAATCGTAGCATTCCATTAATGTCCACCAAGTGCAGCACAGTTTGGGATTTTCTTGGATGAGTTTGCTAATGTTCTTGATAAACAGCTTCTCTGCTTTCTTACTTGCCGAATGCAGGTGATTTCCATATTATACTCATAGACTCATCAACTTCGAATTTGAAGTTATTCCTTGAATTATTACCAGCCTCTAATAATTATGATTCAACATATTAATGCGCCAACTCATAATCGAGGCATGTATTACAGATCTTCTTATTAAGTCATAAAGAAAACACTGCACAACTCTATAATACTGGTGATATGGAAGGCATATCTGATATTTCAGCAATAGTGTATGAGTAGAACCTTCCTAAACGTTTAAAAAAAATGTTATTACCCGGAATTTGAAATCTGTAAACACAAAAGAGTTTGTAGCAGATACTCATGTTAAGTCTCTTATATCTGCTAGTTCTCAGGTTGATATTGTTGATGATAAAGTGAATTTGTATAACACCTTACTCACTGCTACCCTTGATAACTTGGCACATGAGAAACGAATCAAGGTCACAATTCACCCCAATACTGAATGGTATACCAAGAAAGAGCTCCAGCAAAACTACTGTGCAGACCGTTGAGAAAGAAAGTCAAGGTCTACAAAACTGGAGATTCACAAGCAGGTGTATAATGCACAATGGTGATAATGATGTAAATGCCTGGATTAGGGATGCTTAGTTACATTGCCATTCAAAAAACGTTAAGGATTGTGGGAAAGAAACAAATCAAAAAACTGCACAAAGTTGGTAATGCTTTACTTCATCGAAAACAGCGATCTCCTTTACCAGGAAATCTCACTCATGGTGATCAGGTTGAGCTGGCAAATCGTTTTAATCAATATTTCGTTGATAAAATTGTGGCAGTCCAACAGACTTTCCAAGCTTGTCGTCCAACGTGTCAGCTCTAAGATCTGTATTTATCTACGACTGACGATAAGTCTGGTTCTGCTATGAGATGCACTGTAAATAATACGCTTCAACACTCCGTGAGTTTACTGAACAAAAAATGCAACTCTTATGCTATTTATTTTTCCAACAAAAATCAACTCACCAAAAAAGAAAATGTATAGACAACAATTTCACACAAAATAAAAACCCTAATATAATTTCGTTCGTATTTACACACACACACAAAAAAAAAAATATATTGAAACGTTCAGAAACAATTCAATGAGATAATAACGTTCAGGAGCATATCAGTGGAATAATTATACTAATAAATTCTAGACTCATATAAACACATCTTAAGAGTCATGTAAACACATCCTAGACTAATCTTATAAACACATCCTAGACCCGGGTTGAATAAGATACAGGTGGTTCAATACTTTACTGTGCGCACGTGTGGTTTCAATGTATACTGTCCGACGGGAATGGGGGGGGGGGGTGTGATGAGACAGTCCAATAGGTATTGCTGAGGTTGCCAAGATAATCGCGATGTCGAGGATGTCGTCCGGCTGGCGGGAATTGTCGTCGTGTCGACCGAGATGCCACCGCTTGCACCAGAGGACTACCAAGGTACGGCAATTCTGTCCGGTAGCGGGAATTGCCCTCACGCTAACCGAGATGCCGTTGAGCTACTAGCGATGCCGTCGAGATAATAATAATAATAATTCACAACATTTATATAGCGCGTTATTACATAAAATGTCTCTAAGCGCTATGGGAACAAGAAAACAATAGAAAGGGAAGAAGAGGAAAGTAAAGAAAGAAAGAAAGAAAGAAGAAGAAGGTACAGTTTCAGTAACGGTATAAGACATGAAACACAGTCATAATATTATTCAATAAACAAATACGTTTTTAACATGGATTTAAATTTGTCTACTGAGTCTGTTTGTTTCAAGCATTCAGGTAAACTGTTCCAGAGTTGAGGTGATGCTGACTGAAAAGCTCTAGAACCATAAGATTGTGTATTGACAGGAGGAGGTATTAAAAGTGATTTGTTGTTAGACCGCAAGTTCCGGGAGGGTAGGTATTCAGTTATCAACTGTTGAAGATAAACCGGTGCAATATTTTGCAAACATTTAAAAGTTAACAAAAGAATCTTGAAGTTAATTCGTTCGCGGATTCTTAACATATGGAGTTCTCTCAGTAGTGGGGTAACCGACTCACGTGAACGACGTTTAGCAATAAGCCTGGCAGCTGAATTTTGAACTCTCTGCAGTTTGTTGATTTGCGCATCAGGCAAACCATACAAGAGACTGTTGCAAAAGTCAATGCGAGACATAACTAGTGCCTGAGCGAGTCTCTGGGTTGTCTTTTTCGTCAGAAATTGGCGGATGCTGCCAATTTTGTGTAGGGCAAATGAGGCTGATCTGCACACATTGTTCACATGAGTTTTCAAAGACAGATTGTGATCAAATATGACACCCAAGTTCCTTGCATCTGTGCAGCATTGTATAGTAGTATCATCTAAAGAAATTGTACTAATTGGGCTTGAAATCCTGTGCCTGCTTGTGAAATGTATACATTCTGTTTTGCTTTCATTTAGCTTCAAACCATTCCGTATTGACCAACTCTTAATGTCCGAGACACATGCACTGAGTCTTTGTATAGAAGTAGACTGATGCTGCTTTTTATGGTGATGCCGTCAATATGATGCCGTCGAGTTACCTGACGGTGATGCCGTTGATGTGATTCCGACGAGCGTATTTGCTATGCCGTCGAGCCCAGCTAGTCGGTGTCGATCTATACGGGGATATCATAACCACCTCACATAAACATTCACAGGGTAATATCAATCATGAACCACAGTTCAATATTTCCTTACACCTAAACAACAATGCTCCTGTATACTTCCACCATCACAACAGACCTAAATATACATACTACAGAAATAAACCATCGCCATGTATATAATCATGACTAACTTAACATACAAACATGACAGATCATCTCATATAAGCTATCTCACAACCGACAACCAAAAGCCAACTAAAACTGTATTCTCCTAACATATTATCCATTTCTCATTTGAATCCTTCAACAACCAAAATTACATTGTAACTTGTCCCATAACAAACTTCTAACTTCATTCACTTTAATTATGAACAACAGAACCTGGATTGTCTTTTCCTGATAAAACCATAAAAAAACACACACTGGATCCACAATAATCGCTGTAAATTCAAACATTCCATATATAACACTCGCCTGCTGACTTGGCCTGCCTTCCTGTGAAACTAAAACAAAATCCTATTTCATCACTATACAACATTTTTATCCAATCTGATATACAGCATAATCTTTACTCTAACATAATTAATCCATATGTTATAGCGAACCAGCGAACATAACATAAATCTCTATATACAAAAAAATATAACAATAATGCAAATTCAGAATATTACAAAAACAAACTTAACACAGATACAGAAATACTTACGTCTGATTTGGTGTTCAGACCCTGAAGTAAAGTTAAGGAGGAGACTTCAGCTGTTGTCAGTGCCTGCAGCATGTCTTGCGCGTGCCCTGTATGCGTGGGGCTGCTGTGCCATGACTCTCCTGCCTGAAATGCAGCGCTGCGTTGCAAGCCGATCAGCTACCTCTCTACCCCTATCACCAGTGAGTTAGAAGAGCATGTCCTGCTCTGACAGATGTTCAGATCCAACTGATTTTTCCTTCCAAATTTACTTTCCCTGTCGCCTCTAATGTAACTCCACCCTCTACAGTGCTTAAACTGGTTCCAACTAGCTTTCCCCTTTTAATTACATGTCCCTTTTCTTTCCAACTAATTCTCCCTTTTTGCGTTAAACCTATATATCCCAACTATCTCCCCCTAACTAAATACCTATTTTTTTCCTACCAACTCTCCCTTTCTAAATTTGCCATTCTACCCTGACTCCACTGAGCCGCCCTCTTTCTTCCACACTGTCCTTTCTCCATAACCACTTCTCTCCACCAGGTTTGCCTGATTCGAAATTTTTATGCTGTTTACGTCTGCTGTCCCCATTTCGTACCTGATGGCCTGCCTGAACAAAGGAGTCTCACACATTCCTCACTCGCACTCTCAGTCACATCGTCACACACCGCCAGATGACATTCTCTGTGAATTCAAGTCAGAATAATTATAGTGAGTTTCAGTACTATTATTGGTATTATCAATTTATTATCATTATATTATTATTGTTATTGTTATTGTTATCATTATATTATTATAGTTATTATTATCATTAGTATTATTAGTAATATAAGTATTATAATAATAATTATTATTACTATTATTATTATTGTTATCATTATTGTTATTATTATTATCATTATCAAATATGTAAATAAACATAAATGCTTTGTCAGACACGTTACCATCATTTCTTGACTCGAGAGACCTAATTTATTACAGACAGGAACAAAGGAAAATTGAATTTGTCCGTATTTTGTGCATAGAAATCTTTTCCAACTTCATTTCTACCGTCATCCGTGTAATTACAAAATTTCGGAAGTTACTATATCAGACAAAAAAAAAGTATTGTGGATATATTTTTGTTTGGTTCTCGTATTTCACGTACATGACGTATATCTCAAGGTTTTATCGAAGAGTTATTCAATCTTCTACCTATGACGAAATCATTCTGTACGTTTAGAAGTGCTGTGTTTTTAAGGGATCGTACAGTTCTGGTTGACACCTAATTTCAGGTTTCTAACATTTTCTGGTGAGATAATGAGAAACTTCTTATGAAATATGAAAGAGCATTTAATTCTAGGAGGAATTCAACGTTTATTTGACGAAAATCGGTTTTGAAATGGCTGAGATATCCCCCAAAAAAGAGCAATAATTATAAAGTGTGGGACCCACACTTTATTACGATCGCTTTGTTTTACTTTGTTTTTAGATGTTTCAGTTATTCCAAACTCGATTTTCATCAAATAAACTTTGAATTCCTCTTAAAATGGTTAGCTCTGAAGTATATCATAAGTGTTTTCTTGGTATCAAGCAAAAAGTTAAAAGTCCAATTCTCATCTCTACCAATATTGTACCATGCCCATGCCTCTAACGAAAATCGTCACATTGTGATGTTCTTACAAGTTAAAATGAATTAATACGGCGTGATCGGTGCTGGGTGTGAAACGTATACTAACGGAACTGTTGATACGTTAGATACATTATCACACACCGTTTTTCTTCCGATCGAGAATGTATTTAGTCTGGCAGAGATGTTACCTGGCATTTGCTATTTGTGAGAAGTGTAATACTTATTCATAATGTTTCATACATAATCAATGAGATTATTGATACAATTCAAATGCAGGTACAAAAACCCTTCAGTCTTGTTTAAGGAGTTATAGATAAAAATATGATTTCATGCATACATTTGCATAATCAATGTACTAAAAATAGAAAAGAATTAACGGGCGAGATCTGAAGGGGGTCTAATTGACCCCCCCCCCCCCCAGTAAAGACGTTGCCTCAAATAGCCCAGTTACAACAGGGTTAAGCTCATACTTGCAATGTATAAGTCTGATTGGTCAAAAGTTTGAATTCAAAGAAACTTCATCTTAAAGTATTGGCCCCCATTAGGCAAAAGCTGCAGAAAACAACTCTACGCATGACTGGGATAAAGGGTCACGCGATTATATGTCTGAGGCTTTTCGGAAAATTATGCGGGATTCCATAACTATTAAGATTTAATCAGCTATACACAGTTCAAAAACGTATGGAACCCGCTGAAGTGATTGATGCCAAACGACAAATATTGTTGACCTATAAGTAGTATCATGATAAATATTGTGTCTATACACAATAAAGAACTGTAGGATGCTTTCAACTTGTTTTTTGATAACATTGGTGGTATAGTGCAGATAGAAGTCATGAAACAAAATCAGATTTTCATTCTAGAAATTGCCACATCAAATGTTAGTATTAATACAACTTAGTGACAAATGCCATGCAACTTTTGATCGCTCTGCCATGTGATATAAGGCTACTGGACATGTGTTCCAGCAAAAGATATTTCTCCCATTATAAAACATATTATTGCGTCACTGCTTACTCATGTTATAAATTCTTCTCGTCAAGAAGGCATTTTACCACATCAATGGAAAATGACCCTATTTAACCCTTTATTTGAAAGTGTTTAAAATAGCTTTTTCGGCATTACCGGGCAATATCGGTAATTTTTGTTGTTTGAAAGATGATGGATAAAATTGTTCACAACCATGGAGGTGCAAAATTGTTTACTACTGAAAAAAAAAAATACTCACCATCTGCCAGTTCGGTTTTAGACCATATTTCTCCACCTAAGCTACTCTCCTTAACGTAGAAGAAAATTCAATCTAAAAACATCCGAGGCAGAACTGACCCGGAACTGGGTCCGTTGGGGTCACACACCTTTCCGGGTCAAAATGACTTAGAATTTCATCATGAAGACCCCGACTGGGGTCACCCTCACTCAATTAATGACTCTGAATGGGTCATATCTGACCTCACTCCTTGTCATTTCTGATCCGGAATGGTGTGTGACCCCAACGGACCTAGTTCCGGGTCAGCTCTGACTCGGATGTTTTAAGAGTGTTGGTTTTTAGCAATGGATAAAACAGACTTATATATAGTGGGTGTTGTGATATACCTAAAAAGGCGTTTGAACCGTGGATCACAAAATTAAATGTGGCGTTAATGACAAAGCAGTGAAGTGATTTTAAAAATTCGAAAATCTATGCAACCAAAGACTTCAGGTTGCTTGTATAAATAATCATTAATTCTCTGTAAAAAATGTAACGTGGCGTACCCCAGATAGGGCTCGCTCATTTAGCCGCTGTTATTTCATCTTTATACAAATTACCTGCCTATCAATATTGTAAATTATCTTTATATACAGATGATATAGGTATACCTATTTCATTCAAGATCCCAAATGTAATATATAATTAGATGAATTATGATTCCAAGATCATTTCAAAAAATGTTTGAACGTTGATTTTTTTTTAAATTTAACAAAGTGCGAAAGCATGTTAAATGGCAGTAAATTACGATTGAAAAAATGGAGCCACGTAAATTGTAATATCCATATGGATATAAATGACGCACCCCTTGAAGAAGTATAAGGTTTGTAAATATTTGGGCATTCATATCTATGTAAAATTAATTTATCATCGAAAAGATTCATTAAATATCTGAAATCTAAGATCCCTGCATTGTAAAAGGAGGTATGAAGGGTTATGAAGGTCAAGGAGATTGTATACGCTCTGCAGTGCCGCTTTGATTGGCGACGAGTTTCATAATCTGTTCCTGTGGAGTACTTTTTCGAGGAACGGAAAGTTTTTATTCCTAAGAAATACATAATAAGCCAATTACTTGTAAAATAAATGAGTTATTGAATACTATAATTTTGAATGTGCTGTTACAACATGTCAACCGTTTAAAGTGAAATTCAATATAAATTTAGTTCATAATTCTCGTTTAAAATTGTTTATACATTTTTTACTTTTTGTATAATCATGTTATCTATACCTTCGTTCTTAAGTAGTATCTCATCTCATGACTTTTGAAAACTGACATTTTGGGATTGTTTTACGTTTTAAAAACTTGTAAATATGATACATTTCTCACACTTCGGAAGGGGTCTCAAGAAATAAGGTTCATACAGTGTAACTTCGAGTTTAACTCAATGGAGTCTTGGGAGAGCACTTGTTTAAGGCTCAGCGTGGGGGGGGGGTACTGTATCTGGAACCTATTTTGTTTAGTGGAGGTAAAGAAACGAAAATAGCACTGTGTTTTGAATTGCAATTACATCGTAATGCGTTGAGTTTACCTGCAAAAGACCTAACAAAATCTGCTATTTTTGTTTTTGTTTTTGTGTTGATGTTGTTGTTTTTTAATCATTTGGTAGTTTTCTCATCACTAAATAGACATTCACCATTATTATAGGCAGCAAACTAACTACTCCAGCTCCCAAAGTTTTAGGACGTTTGTTATCAAAGAGTTACATTCATGTTTCAGAAGGGCCTATAAAAAAGATTCAACGATGTCAACGCTGATTGTCATTATGGGGATGGTGATAATGTTCAATGGAAAGTTATAATTGGGACGTGGAAAAGAGAAGGAACAAATCTTTCCTATGTATGTCACATTGATTTCTTCTACATAGGTATCTATGTGAAATGTGTGCACATTAAGTCATTGGTACATTGTAAAGGGTTAACACCCATGCTCTTTAGCGGTACATTGTATTTGGTGAAAATGGCTGCTGTGGAGAGCAAGGCAGCATTTTATTGACAGAATGGTGAGTGTTGATAAGGCACTTCCAACAAACGCCCTAACTATAAATGGCTTATGAAGCGCAAATCCTGAAGTGAGTTTAAGTTGATGTATATCAAGCAAAGTTTCTTGTAGCAAAGTGAACAGGTGTGTACAACAATTACCCCTCAGAACTTTCTTTTAAACTGGCCTGTAATAATCCAACGTTCCACAGAAAACAGAAAATTTAAGACTTCTACAGATTTTTTTCCATCACGGTTTTTGTTAAATATAATGAGTAATCTTAAGCATTATAAAGGAACTTCCTGAATGGAAACATAGAATTGTGAAGATTAAAAAAAAATATTTACAAGGAATTGGCGGTATGGTATTTTAGCCCTTTTGCAAGAAAGTTCTTCATAACAAAAATAATTGCTCATATTCCTTTAATTCATCTGCTCATATACCGAAAACAAGTATAAGACGAATATAGGAAAGTAAAAATAAAAGAGAGGTTTTAAAAAGAAAATAAAACACGCGAATATTCATTTGTCTGGGATCCGAATAGCTAACGTCAGAGAACTATAATTCCGCCTAAGGCACGATTTTTCTCTAAATCAACATGGGCACAATTTGAGCTCTTTTACTGTGGCATTAGAATTGAGCAGAAAATGGTAGACCGTAATATATTTTATTACTGAAATAACGTGCAGTGTGCTAAATAGCTTCAATATAGGTGTATCGGGTCGTGCTAAATTTCCTGTAGTCAACCCCCCCCCCCCCCCCCCCGAGGTTTTAAAGCCATAAACTTATCCCCATTAATTCACTTTTTGGTTGTTGTCATGGCAGAAAACCGACAGAGAAGATCGTTTATGAGAAAAGCCGCTATTCTTAAAGGAAAATTCAATGGCAAAGCTCTAAGTCTAATTAAACTCTAAGTTTTACTATTGCAAGTCTAGGAGAACTAATCCAACCTGGAACATTGTGAGGTCACGTTCATTTTCAGATTTTTACCGTTTCCATGACAGCAGCTGCAACGGAAACAAGCCATCTTCCCACCCTTTTTTTATCAAAATGTATTTCTCTCCAAGCCACATGTTGCTGTTGATACGTGAGTACTTGTGTTCTCTTATCAGCTCGTTCACTTTGGATGTTGAAGTATAGGTGCGACAGTTCGTTTTCTTTTTTATATCAGCCTTGATAGTGGAAGGTACCTGCATTCAAACTTCAGAATTTGGAGAAACTCAAAGGCATCATGTCCTTCCGATCGAGATGTATGGAAAAGAAGGTATGTACAAGGACTTGGGAGGCATAATCATGTTGCATTTTCCCTTTGTAACTTGCTGACATAAACGTGTGCAATAATAGCGGCACAAGTGATGTGAAGTCCGTTTTCACTTGGTCTAGTTTACCAACCAATGTCATCCATAATATCATTATACAGTTTATCTGTATGTGTTATTATTTTGTTATAGCCCAGTTTCTGGGGGCTATTTTCAGGTATGAAGTCATGCACATGACTAGACAGTGAATCAAGGTGTCTGGCAGGATCTTAAACTCACAAGTATGTAGCCTTAGGTTTCAGATAATTACAGAACAATAAAGAAAGATTGAAGGGACCTTTTTAAGCTACAGAAGGTATGAAGAAGGTAGAGTACCCGATACCTCTGCTCTGAGAGGTACGTCACTTAATGTCAGAAAACAAAAAGCAAACATACGCCTCATCACATCTTGCATTCATATTTTAGGGAATAAAATGAGTGATTTATCATCGTCTTTTTTTTTATTTTGTTTTCATTATTTGATTTGACACCTTACAACGTAGTCTAATTGCCACACGTTTAAATGAATTTCACGGGTAAGAATTGATGTATCAAGCTTTCTATACAACTTACACCGAAATGTTCAATATTGTAATTTTCATTGAAATTGCGAACAAGTTCATAGACATATGGAGCAAACCCCTTCCTGATATGAAATAATATGAACTGTGTTATCGTAGAGCTTCTCTTTGTATACCTCCATATCATTTTGTGTTGAGAAACACAATCTGATCTTTCGTAATGTGTGCTAAAACTATTACATTGTAGAAGTTATTCTCAAGGATTTCACTTTGGTTAGTATTTGTGACACTGCACCTCAAAACAAACAAAAAGTCGCCAGACATGAATTTTAAGTTAAGACCATATTCTGAAAGAACAGACTTTAAGCTTTAAAATGATGTATAACTCAAATCAAATGGACTCTCCTAACCTATCTAAATATTGGAAAGAAAGCACAAACTCAGGAAAAGTGTGAACTGAGAAAAGAGGCTCTGAAGTACAGTGTCTATTCAAGCGCTTAATCTTTACCAAACCGTGCTGGCTGTGCAATGAATGGGACAAAAAACAGGAAGTAAACCGCCAGAGTAACAACAATGAAGGGATTATAAGATTAAACTGAAATTAAGCATGCCTCATTAACACATTCTGTCCATAATTGATGCCAACTTTCAAAGCAGTAGCACTATCCTTTCAAAAGTTATTAGAATTGAAGGTGAAGAGTGTGGACAAGGTTTTTCAGAAATGAAAAAGGGATTCTAAAGACACACCTAATCACACTATTCTACAAAAAATATCCGAGATAAACTGCTAAAAAAACACACTTTCCTGCCCGTTTTATGATCCCAAATTTTAGCATAATGTAAAAGAAGACCCGCTCTTTCAGAAAATATGAAAAAGTCAAGTTCGGCTAGGTTTACCCATTTCACTTATTTTCAGTCCTCACGCAAAATCAGTGTATGCGACTTTATGTTCGTTTTGAGGTGCACGGTCACATTTATTCACCCTCAAGTGACGTGATGACTGTTCCAGGAAGTCTAATAACGTTCTTGCAGTTCATGACAAGAAAAATATAATATGTGACCCTGCTTCACAAAACCAACAAAAAGTCACAAGACCGGGACTTTAAGTTAAGGCAGATTCTGAAAGAACAGACATTGAGCTGCAAAATGATGTGTAATTCAATTCAAATGGACTCTCCCAATCTATCGAAATACCACATTCGCACGTCCGACTCCGTCGACGGCGTGCCAACTTCGCATATTCTGCTCAACAAAAAATCGCTAATCTCGCGGTACCATCAAAGCGTTTATCGCGCTTTTGTTCCTCTCACATACGGCTTGCATTCTATGTGGTGATTTACTTATACAGTGTATCAAGCGGTGTTCCCAACTTAATTTGCGTGTACATTCTCAGTTTCTGTCACTATTTTAGGTGCAAGAATCATGCCTTTAGAGTAATGTAGCAACTGGTATTTCAAAAGAAAAATTGAAAATAGAATTGTCATACATTTTATTTGAAAGCAAAGTTTGACATTCCTCTTTAAATTTGCTCACTATTATGTCCAGCTTAACAGAAGTTTTTAGAAGTTATACAAATTGGAAAAACAGAATTCTTTCTCAAAGCATGACTACCTTCATGTCTCAGAATAACGTGGCACACAGGGGGTTTCCACCATGGCACATAAAGAGTTAAGAAAGCACACGCTCCGGAAAAGTGTGAACTCAGGAAAGAGGCTCTGAAGTACAGGGCTATTCAAAATGCTTCAATAATCTTTACTATTAAAAAGCCATGCGAGCTTTGCGATGAATGGGGAAAAAAACAACAACAAAAAATAGGAAGCAACCACCGTAGAAACAACAATGAAGGGATTATCAGATTAAATTGAAGTTGAGCACGCTTTATTAACACATTCTGTCCATAATTAACGCAAACTTTCAAAGCAGTGACCTTCTTCTTTTTAAAGTTCTTAGAAGTGACAGTGAAGAGTGTATACAGGGTTTTTAAGAAATGAAATGGGGCCTCTTTCATATAAAAACATACCTAAACACACCATTCTACAAGAAAAAATGTTCATGAAATACTGCTTAAACACTTTATGATCTGAAACATTAGCATAATGTAGAAGAACACGTGCTCTTTCAGAAAAAGTAAAGATTGTTATAAGTTGACTCATTTCACACATAGTCTACACTTTTCTTTTTATCATGCAGACATTCATAGATCTGTGGTTTGCTGTCTTCATTCTAACTTTCCCGTTGCCAGGTGAGCACCAAGGTGGAATTGTCCAAGTATGCATCCTTGCGTCTCTATCATTAAAAAGATAATAATAATTACGGTATGCAGGGCGTAAAGTATTACGTGGATTTTATTGATTAGATCAGCTTTGAAAGTGTAATACAAACCGTTGTAAATATGTGAAACCAGCACACAGTATATTTTTCAAAGTACATGAAAGTATTAACTCAGTAATAGCTTATCTTCATAACCGTAAGGTAATAATTGCAAATTTGTAACAACGAGTGTTTTCGTTAATCCGAAGGTTTGTTAATCAAAAAAAGAAATAGCATCTATTAATCGGAAAATGAACGAACTTTGTTTCGTTTTCGGATTAATGAACCTTCGGGAAATAAAAATGTGGGTTGTTGGTTGTTGCTGTTTTTTTTTTTTCGTTTTCGGTTTAACGAAAATTCTACATCACAAACTTTTTTCCCATTTTCGGAAAAACGAAACTTCGGCCCTGTAGAAAAGACTGTAAAGTAGTGAAGTGGTCCTGAAAACAACAGTGTTGTTATAAGGAAATTATAAAGAAATAAAAGAGAAAGTAATAGGAAAGTCGAGGAGAGGTTAGACCTCTAGTATGATATAAGAAAACAAGTGATGTGAGCGGCGGGTACTGGAGCGAGCGGTGATGCGTTGGGATTGTTGATTTCATTTCATTTATATTACACGAACTGTATTTCCAAATCCTCATTGTAATACTTGTAACAAAGAACAAAGTGAAAACCATAACATTACATTACGTAACAGTATATATGTGCAAAAAGAAAAAAAAAACACAATGGAGAGAAAGAGAAAAAAAAAATAAAAAGACGAAATTCTAAGAGGAAGAAATGGAGGAGCCAGAAGAGGTCATTGGCCATTCTACGGCTGGACTCCCACTTGAGCTTCTACTAGGTGTTTCAAAAAACATTTCCCACTTTTGATTCTAAATAATTAATATATATATATATATATATATATATATATATATATGATAACACTGTCATTGGTATGAGTGATAGCTGTATAGTGTACAAAAAGGGCCTTGGATTGATCCCTGGGGAAGGCCTGCAATAATTCTTAGAAAAATGGAACTATTGCCATTGATATAAACAAATTGTTGTCTATTACTTAAATAACTCTTAATCCACACCAAGGAAATCCCACGTATGCCCAAAAAAAAAAGAAAATATGACGTTAGAAACAAAATAGAATGATCCAGGTTGTCAAAGGCTTTCGAGAGATCTAAAAAGATCCCAACAACTACAATTTCAAAAGCTGTATTAAGATTGTTGATGAATTCAAGTGAAGCCCTATTATACGTTGAGTGTCCAGATCGAAACCCGATTTGTTTATTAATAAAGTATAGCAAATTTTAGCTGACACAAGCTTCTCAAATATCTCTCAAAAATTTGAAGAAAAAAAAATTGGCCTGTAACTATCACAATGAGACTTGTCACCTTTCATACATATGGGCAAAACTATCTTTAGTCTTTCAGGAAAACAACCAGTTTGCAAAGAACTATTCAAAATATGGGCCTATACTGGAGCAATAATATGTGTACACTTTTTTAAGACCATGGTATTGATATCATCACGACCTGGGGTTTTTGCCATCTTTCAGACTTAATGATGCATTAATTACATCAGAGTTCCTTATGGCTATGAAGAAAAATAAGTTTGGGAAATCACCAATAAGAAAATCAGATGGACTTTCCACTGACGACGGCAAAACTTTTAGCAATATTCTTACCAACAAAAACAAAATATTGCTTGAATATCTCTGACACTTCCACAGAAATTGAAACACACTTATTATCGTTTACCAATAATGGGGAATCAATCGTACTCTTGTGTTTCAAAATACCATTAATAACTTTCCCTGTACACCTCAAATCATTTTTTTTTTACTCCCAAAAATGTCTCACCACAAAAATCACGCTTAGCTCTTCTTATTGTTTCTCTGTTTCTTATACGCAGCCTCTCTATGTGACCCTGCACCACAAAACAAACAAAAAGTCACCAGACATGGATTTTCAGTAAATGGCAGATTCTTAAAGAGCAGACTCGAAGCTTTAAAATGATGAGTAACTCATTTCAAATGCACTCCCCTAACCCATCCAAATACTGAAAAGAATGCACACATACTGAAAAAAAATGTGAACTGAGAAAAGAGGCTCTGAAGTACAGGGTCTATTCAAGCGCTTAATGTTTACCTATCCGTGCTAGCCGTGCAATCAAAGGGACAAAACACAGGAAGTAAACCACCGGAGCATCAACAATGAAGAGATTATTAGATTAAGCTAAAATTAAGCAGAATCGGCGAGAAACAACGCTGAAGATAAGCAATTCATGCCATGTTTCAAAAGGCCTCACGGCTGCTCCGCTCGGTCTCGCATTCACCCGCTTTCTTGCAGTTAGTCTCTTTTTCGGCCACGGAGCCTTGCCAAAAGGATAGGTGATCTATTGTTGTTGGAGCGTGTTGATTTTATATATATTGTCGATTTTTTCCTGCCAGAAAACCCGAACAGTTTGTTCTATTACGCTTTCAAAGCAGTCATTACGAATATTTCAGGCTTCCAATATACACACTAAGATAGAGGAAGGGTAGGCCTACCTTCATCCGTATAAGCACACACACTTTTTAAACCTAGCCGAAGAGAACAGAAATGTGCTTTCTTGATAGGTACTGCTTTCTCTCTTTTCTTTTCCTTTTGGTGCGTGATGCTTTGTACTTCTCTCGGGTACTGTCCCTGCTAAAATGTATTTTTTATATTGGGCAGGAACGTGTGATTTATCTGGAGACATGTGTTTGCATGAACGTCAGGAATTAAATGACATATATGCCCACAAATATTTTCCGAAACGCTTGGGAGATACATCAGGCTGTCTCCGAAGTACGTCCCGCTGGACCATCCCAATTATGACGTCATGGTTCCAAGAGAGGCCAGAGGAAAGAGAAATCTCTACTGTGCTTACCCAGGTACAACTTTAACTTTAACTCTCTCTTGCTAGAGTAATTCCGAAGATTCGGACCTTCGCACGCACCTTCTATTCTCTCAGAGTAGTAGAATCAATGAACCTTCTGTGAAGAATGACGCCCCTCTTTCTCATTATTTTTTTTTCATTACTAATAATCCTTTTGATATTATCAAACGTTATTTCGTTTTTCATTTATTTTTGGAATAAGAATCATATTTCATTTCAAGGAATGGTAAACCTTCCGATATGTATCAAGCCTTGGAAGTACGACACATTTTTTTTTTCGGATTAACTAATTAATATCTACATTATTGTATACGGAATTGGGTGCTCGGATGTAACAAATATCACCCACCTCACGCAGTTACAGATTTTTCAGTCGAACATTCACGCCACCTGCAGGAAATATTAGGGAAATTCATGAAGCCATGTGAAATTCTAAAATTTCAAAGGTAGGTTTCACCGATTGCATCACAGTTTGCTCCTTTCTTTGTCTGTATAGGTTTTCTTTTTATTTCTTCTTTATATCTTTCAATCCATAAAGATTTATCTCTCTAATGACTTGTGTACTCGCATTTACTTTATATGCAGCATGCGTCCCAAATCCTTGTCTTAATGGGAAAAGCTGTTCGGAAATGCTGGTGGACTTCCACTGCGACTGCGACGATAATCAGGCTGGAAAGACATGTGAGAGTAGGTACCAGTGTGACATATAAATGTATACGGGTGAGAATTTTGAACGATGCACAATTGCCAATTTTCGCACCTTGTGACACTCTTTCCCCTACAACACCAGGATGATCCGAGAAACAAGATTCTTTAATGTCATCTCAAAGCCTGGTAAATTTCCTTTCAGGAAATGTATGATTTGGTTGACTTTTGACTGATATTTGGCATTTGACAAGGACTTGAAGCGTAAAAATACGGAAAAAAACGCTATTTCCACAATAATTTTTGTTTTTCAAACTAATGATGTGCCTTTTTATTGGTACGTGGCATCTAATATCTGACCGTGTCCTGGATCTGACATATCATGGCTATGTACCACAAATTCATAAGAACTTTATGAGTACGTATAAAATTACAGAGAACAATCGAAATATAAAAGTCCTAAACAGACGAACGTCAGTGATGTTTTTATTTCCATCGCTGCTGCAAATTCTACTTTTTTGTCCCAACTGTAATGTATACGAAAATTGGTGTTCCACCTAACGTACATATCCTGCAAAAATTGTGCGTCTGTTGGCTATACATGGGACGTAACATTCTTTTACGCAAGATTATACTCAGTTTTCGTCACGGACGTGCGTCCGCTATCTACTAATAAAGATCGTAGCCCATTCAACGTTATTGGCGATATTGTTCTGAGTCGTAATCAACTAAGATCTAGCCACATGATAGTATGTATGTTTTGAGTTTCACATTTTTCGACGAACCTCCGAGAAAAAAAAAAGAACGTCCGTGATGATTAAAACTTTTTCGAGTGGGACACCATCTTGCTTTCATGGCGAAGGTACATTTTACCTTTGGCTCTTTAGCCGAGGAGCTGCATGTCATGTTAGGAGCGGACTGGGGCTTGTCTGCAGTTTTTGGACCGTACGATTCACCGAAAACCAAGCAAATAATTAATATTTTCTCTGAAAATGCACCTCGTAATCCCTCTCTGAGCAATATTTATGTTGAAAGGGTGTCAAATTTCTTATAATTTGCATTGTCAATACCTTTTACTGCTTTTTGTAAGATTTAGGAAGGCTACGTACTCTCTGTCGATTAGTTGCCCGTCCTGGAACATGACCCTAGTAGAAGAACGAACGTCCGTGACGTATGGAATCCGACCGATAGGGATAAATTGTCTCGAAAGTGTCCTTTTTTGTGTAAAACTTTTAGCTCCAATAGCGACAAATAAAGTTTTACAAAGCAAACAGTGAGCTTAGAGCAGTAGTTTCAGAATTTTTAAGGCGGAATGTGATCATGATGAACAAACAGCTTTAAATTTACTCGCAATTTTACGCTTGTTTTCCCTCTAATTATATAAAAACAGCTAAACACTGTAAACAAAGTTATAGGAAAATATAATTTTGCGTAAACTGTAATTTCTGTTCATTTTTTTTCTGATGAGATTTTGGAGACAATTTGCACTGTTATAGGTTCGGAAAGTTTCGCTCACGAACGTTCCATCCGAGAAATCAAATTTCTGATAATTACAAACACTGTTCATTAAGTTAATGTTATTTGAAAATACTACCAAATCACTATGTCTCTCATACCCAAAGTGAATAACGTTCGGCATTCAATTTACCTGTAATAACAAAAAGGAAACCGCTTTGTTCACGGATGTTCGTTGGTAGAATAAGTCCATGGATTACATAGTAGGAGACAGAGGAACAGTGCCATTTTTTAGTGACAAATGCTCTCTGTGTATATCTTTTGAGTAAGGTAGCTGCCATCTCAAACAGAACACATCCAGTTTGGGTCTCCATCACGGACGTTCGCTGTAATTATCACAATATTTTATGCCTTAATACATTCTTATTTTTCTCTTCACAACGATTTTTCTCTCATTCCCTAAGTAGCCTGAACATGCTGCGACCAAACAGTGACAAAACAAAACCAAACAAATCCGAAGTCACATTTAGAATATATTGAAACAAAAAGGATGTGCACTCCCGTTATACCGAATTTTCTGGAGGAGCTTGTTTTGTTTGTTTGTTTAGTTTTTATTCATCGAATAGTCGTCATAAGCGAGCAAAAAAAATGCAGTATACAAGAATGCTGTCTAATGAAAGCACGCAAATCCTCCGTTTATCATGACATGATGTTTTTTCATCACAAAACCAACAAAAAGTCGCCAGACAGGGATTTTTAGTTAAAGGCAGATTCTGAATGTGCAGACTTTATGCTTTGGAATTATGTATAATTCCATTCAAATGGACTTTTCCAACCTACCCTAATATATGAAAGGCAGCACACACTCTGAAAAAAAAATGTGATCTGAGAAAAGAGGCTCTGAAGTACATTTTTAGAGTCCTCATGTAAAATCAACGAGTGCGAATATTTGTTGGTTTGTGATGCACGGTAATTAATCAATATGTAATTTATCTATTTATTTGAGTGGTTGAGAAAATCAGGGTTTCGAGAAAAACGCCTTGAAAGTTTTCCTTCCGATGGTAACATGATCAAGGGGAGGCGAAACAGTCTTCACCGCTTTACAATAGAAAGTATGCTCCTTGCGACCTCCGCGATGTTCATTAAAGCTTAGCGCCTGCGGTCTACGCATGACCAATCAATAATCATGATGCCAAGCAATAACCAATAGATCACTCCTTCGTTGCTAGGGGCGGAGTCTAGTTGCGGCGCTAAATCCAAATCTTCGGACACGTTTCTGTTCTGTTTCTGTCACGGCTCAGAAAAATGCTAATGCCTTGACTTTCACTTAATCATGAATAGCTTCGAAATTTCGGGAGATGATAGGCGAAACATTAGATTATAAAATTATGCCAAAAATAGAAATCGGATTGTTTTGAACAATTCTGATGATGTGACTTCAAACTCGATTTTCTCGGCTCAGCCGTCAGCGACTTTAGGATCCTTTTGTTATAGCGGGTCACATATGCATTACCTTCATTTGTATGTATTATTGATATTACCTTTGACACAGCTATCCGGAGGTGTCCGGAAGGCTGGTCCCCTAAGAAGTTCAAGAACGAATCTTGCTATCTCTACCGCGGCGATTCCTTGTCATGGACCTCTGCCAGGGACTCGTGTGTTCAACTTGGCGGATACTTAGTCGCCATTCAGACTCCTGAGGAGATGACGAGAGTACGGGAATATTTCAAGTCAACGTGCGGGGCTGGCTGTGGCAGATCTATTTGGACGGGGCTGAATGATCGCAAAGAGGAGGGGACCTTCACATGGACGTCAATTGGTGGCACTCTCTCCCAATCCAGTAGCATGTGGTTCGATGGCGAACCAAATTGTAAATTCGGGTAATATTGAGGATTGCGTCGTAATCGATCGGGACGCATTCAATGACGTTAGATGTGGTCGTGCCTTTCCCTATATCTGCGAACTGGAGATTTGAATGCGCACGATCGCATAATCATTACGCCGTAGAGAAGCACCCTGCGTGGTTGCCTCCTTTCTGTGCTCTGAGTTTCTTTAAAGGAGACCTCCGGATGATTTTCAGATTTTTGCATTTGAACAACTATAAATGAGTTATACTGAGGACAGAGTTTCAGAATTTGTGATAATTGGGATGAAGAATAAGAATATTTTCAACATTTAGAACAAATTGCAATGAACAAGGATGATGACATGGCAGAGTCACTATAAGAATGCATGAGTTGGGGCTCAAGGAAGCAGAACAAAAGAAGAAGGCATGCATAAATTATAAATTATTTATTTTAAACGGTATATTGTAATGGAATTACACTGCTACATTTCTGAAATATGTGAACCTCCTATGTCATCATCCTTGTTCAGTGTAAATTGTTTAACGTTTTTCAAAGTATTGTTTTTCTGCTCAAGAATAACAATAAATTCCACAAATCTATGCATGGAGTTGTTGATTTATGTACTACATGATGTGAAATTATGAAAATCGTCTAGAATGTAACTTTTTGCGTTGGTCTGAGATATTATTTTTGTATTATTGTGCAAACCGTATTGCATGTGCTTTTTTATCTTCGTAATTTCTGGATTTAGCTGAAAATCGGCAAATTGGAATCGGGGTTGGATATCGATTGTACGGGAGCCAAGCTATACGCGTCACGTGTGCTTTCATATATAGGTTATGGCTCAGGTGTTTCACTGTTGGCCTTTTATCATTGTTGTACTTGATTGTGAATAAGCTGTAAGCTTTGTATGTATGTACTCACTACTCTGATTATAAATATTAGTACGATGTTATGGAACGAATGAGGTGTTTTGTGAGTCTAATACTGACTCTTTTGCCATGTATATGGATGAGAATTTTGAACGATGTACAAGTGCCAATTTTTGTACCTTACGACATTCTTTCCCTTAGAACACGCCAGGATGATCTAAGAAACCAGATTTTTTCATGTCATCTCAAAGATTGGTAAATTTCCTTTCAGGAAATATATGGTTTGGTTGACTTTTGCCTGATATTTTTCATTTCACAAGGACTTAAAGCGTAAAAATACGGTAAAAACGCTATTTTCACAATAATTTTTGTTTTTCAAACTAATGATGTGCATTTTTAATGGTACGTGGCATCTAATATCTGACCATGTTCTGGATCTGACATATCATGGGTATGTACCACAAAATTATAAGAACTTTATGAGCACGTATAAAATTACAGAGAACAATTAAAATATCAAAGTCCTAAACAGACGAACGTCCGTGGTGCTTTTATTTCTATCGCTGCTGCAAATTCTACTTTGTTGTCCCAACTGTAACGTATACGAAAATTTGGTGTTCCACCTAATGAACATATCCTGCAAAAATTGTACGTCTGCTGGCTGTACATGGGACGCAATATTCTTTTATGCAAAATTATACTCAGTTTTCGTCACGGACGTTATTTTCTAATAAAGATCGTAGCCCATGAAACGTTATTGGCCATATTGTTCTGAGTCGTAATCAACTAAGATCTAGCAACACGATAATATGTTTGTTTTGAGTTTCTTTCCATCTTTTGTCAAATAGGAACCGAAATTATATTTTTAGACGAACTTCCAAGAAAAAAAGAACGTCCGTAATGATTAAAACGTTTTCGAGTGGGACACCATCTTGCTTCGATGGCGAAGGTGCATTTTACCTTTGGCTCTCTAGCCGAGGAGCTGCATGCCATTTTTGGAGCGGACTGAGGTTCGTCCGCAGTTTTTGGACCATGCAATTCACCAAAAACCAAGCATATAATTAATATTTTCTCTGAAAATTCACCTCCTGAACCCCCTCTGAGCAATACATATGTTGTAAGGATGTCAAATTTCTTATAATTTGCATTGACAATACCTTTTCAAATTTTTGAAAGAGTTAGGAAGGCTAGGTACTCTCTGCCGATTAGTTATCCGTCCTGGAACATGACCCTAGTAGTAGAACGAACGTCAGTGATAATTCCAGAGAACGTCCGTGACGTATGCAATCCCTCCGATAGGGATAACTTGTCCCGAAAGTGTCCTGTATTCTTTAAAACTTTTGGCTCGAATAGCGACAAATAAAGTTTTACAAAGTAGAAAATGAGTTTAGAGCAGTAGTTTCAGAATTTTTAAGGCGTTATGTGATCATGATGAACAAACAATTGACAATTTACTCACAATTTCACGCTTGTTTTTCCTATTATTATGCAAAAAACAGCTAAACACTTAAAACAAAGTGATAGGAAAATGGAATTTTGCGTAATCTATAATTTCTGTGCGTTTAAATTTCTTTCTAATGAGGTTCTGGCGACAATTTGTACTGTTAAAGGTTCTGAAAGTTTCGCTCACGGACGTTCTGTCCGAGAAAGGAAATTTCTGACAATTACAAATATATCGCTGCACATAAAATTTATGTTAGTTGAAAATATTACCAAATCACCGAGCCGCTCATACCCGAAAGTGAATAGCGTTCAGCACTCAATTTACCTGTAATAACAAACGGAAAACGTTGTTTTCACGGATGTTCGTTCGTTGAATAAGTCAGTGGATTACATAGTAGGAGAAAGAGGATCAGTGCCATTTTTTAGTGACAGGTGCTCTAAGTGTTTATCTTTTGAGTATGGTAGCTGCCGTCTCAAACAGAACACATCCAGTTTTGGTCTCCATAACGGACGTTCGCTGTAATTGTCATGATATTAAATGCCTTAATTCATTCTTATTTTTCTCTTCATGACGACTTTTCTCTCATTCCCTCAATAGCCTGAACATGCTGCGACCAGATAGAAAACAAAAAACAAAACAAAACAAACCAAAAAAAATCCGAAAAGTGCTACGTAATCACATTCAGGATAATGACGGAAGAAGTCTGTAATGAGCATGTGTTGAATAAGAAACGGAAAAGTTTCAAAAGGACGTGGAAGCAGTTGAATGAAAATGACTGAGAAACAGAGAAGGGAATCGAGCTCCAACACCCAGAGAAAAGAATTGCCAGTGCACTCCCGTTATACCAAATTCTTCTGGAGAAGTTTTTGTTTGTTTGTTTATGCTTTTTATTCATCGAAATGCCGTCACAAGCGAACAAAAATCATGCAGTATACAATTATTGATTGATGAAAACACACAAATCCTCCGCTTATCATCACATGATGTTGTTTTAAACTCATCAATGAAAAGCACTATTCATTTGTAATTTTTTCCAAGATTTTTTTTTTTCATTTTATATTTAAGAGACAGAGAGATCGTCAATTTGTTTGGGCATTTGTGCTTACTTTGAAAACACATGTTAAAAAAAGTAATGATTAAGAATAGGTTTAAGGTTGCACTTTGATACCTTCGCTCTTCCAAAGATTCGTTACTCCGATGTCCAAAGGTTTGTTATTCCAAAATTAAAAACAAAAATTGTAGTTAATTCAGGAGGTTTGTCATTAGAAATGTTCTTCGGAAAATAGATATTAAGGATCATTGTTTTTAGGTCCGTTCTTCTAAAGTGGAATGGGCCTAATATTCGTTTAGGTGAAAACGGTTATTATGAGGTTTTGAAATTGGAGGATTTTAGTTGTTAACATGTTTCTCCACATTTGGATAAGCGAACATAATTTTTCATGTTCCAATTAATAAGCCTTTCGGTTAACCTTCGGAGATTCCTATCATTTACCGAATAAAAAAGCTTCATAATTATACGAACTCTATCAATTTTTGTATTGACAAACTGTATGAATAACGAGCCTCCGAAATGACGCGCTACAAAATGTTTGTTATAACAAACCATATTGTAAAATATCGAAGTCACAAACATCCATCCAAGTTATATGAACTTATTATGGACTTGTTATGACGAAACTTCGCAGTATCGAACCAATTATCACTTCTGACTAATATAATAACACAAATTCTCCTCGATAACAGTGTGTAACACAAGGAGCAAACACAGAGGGATTTCTTCCTAACGTATTCGTTTGCCCTCCCCAGCTAAACATCGTATTTCTATAACGGAGCACATTTCTGTTGTTTTTCTATATTAATTCTTTGTCATAATTTTAGCTGTGACCATGTTCGTTATATAAAAAGCAAATTTTGCATTGTAGACTTTATAATTATAACAACTTTAGGACCTGAATATTCACTTCATGAAAACGAAATTTTGATAAATATATTCGTTCTCAAGGATGGACTACGTCACTGAGGTTACACGTACGTTTGTACGTTCATTTACGAGAGATGGAAAAATTGTTTTCTTTGATTCCCCAGTATGAGAAGATAAACAAGCTTATATAATTGAGAATTGGTAATATCTATTCAGGATTTTGCAGAGGAGTTTGTTCTCGACATGAAATTGCTGTTTGTTGGGAGTAGAATGTTCCAACTCAAGAGAGCTGCATTGTTCAATATCTTGTTTGTTCCGAACGTCCGTGAGCTCCATGCGAACCTCCGTGATGAAAACTATGCTATGTTTGTTGGGTTATAGAGACTGCCCAGATGAGATACATCTTAAAAAGGTATATTATTATTTGGGAGTGAAGATTTAAGTATGGGATAGTGAAATAAGAGGTGAAAATATTGAGTTTCTGTAAAATGCGCGTAAAGTTAAGAAAGTGTTTAGCGGAAGAGCAATATTTTCACAGAAATGACGAATTTAGTTAAATCATCAGTTGTCTACCATTACGAACAGGTTAAGAGTACAAGCTTAATATTCTGCAATCACGTAAACATGTCCCTTAAGATATTTCGTTAGGATTTTGAACTGAATCAGATCTTTGGAAACTATGTTAAATGGTATTCAAATGTATGTGCAGTACTATTCCTCACGGACGTTCGCTGCTCTGGACATGGTAAACTTCAGCGATGAATAAAAACTTGTTCCTCTGGGAAAATCCTAGTATAATTGGGTTCATATTAAAGCTTCAGTTATACTCTTTCAGGTAAGATGGATGATTTGGAGAATTTCCTACTTTTTAAATTTTGCCTTGTTTTGGCTCAATTGTACATCGTTCAAAATTCTGACCCATATATAGCTGCTCTACAGCCACAAGCACTTATAGTAGGTCAACATCCTTCCAGCTGTGGAGAATGATAAGAACATGTCAATCAGATACAAGGCTACTCAAAGCATGTATTTTGGATTATACGAATGAAAGCTTCACTTTTCACATGTTACTGCTTACCAGTGGGGATGTTGAAATCAAACCAGGTCCATCATTTAATGTTTCAGGTACCAAAAATCATGCTGTTGATAACAATACAAAACTTGTGTATAGTATTTCTGACCTTGTACGGCTGAACTGTTACAATATTTACGCAACTACACCTCGCTGTAAAGAGTCTTGTAAGATTAATGAAGTGACATGGCAAGAAATTGATGTACTACAGTAGAGATTATAGAGTGAAAAAGACTCACAGAGGTAAAAGATCAGTTAGACAGTAGGGATCAAACTGTGAAGTTTTTACATGGAAGAATTGATGTGAAATCTAAATTTTCATGTATGAATTTGAAATTTGCTATGTTAAATGCAAGATCGTTAAAGAGCAAAACCGCTGAATTTGTTGATAGTATTTTTTATCATGAATTAGACGTGTTTTTTTTTATTTGTGAAACATTACTACGCCTTACGATGCAGCTCCGTGTGGACACACGGAGTTTAGGCACATTCCCAAAATTAGTAAACGAGGAAGAATAGCCGTGCTGTTTGAAAGTCAAGAATTAGACGTCAAAATCTATAGATTCCCCAAATGTCTAATGAATTGAAATTATTCAGAATACTCTGACTTATATGCAAAAGTCCACCAAGTCCAGCACAGTTTCATATTTTCTTGGATGAGTTTTCTAATGTTCTTGATAAACAGCTTCTCTGCTCATCTTACTTGTTGAATACAGGTGATTTCACTATAACAATGGACTCATCAACTTCGAACTCGAAGTTATTTTCTGAATTATTGTGAGCCTTTGATATAATTAAACATATTAATACGCCAACTCATAATCGAGGCATGTATTAGATCTTCTTATAACTCATAAAGAAAACATTGTACAAATTCGTTATACTGGTGTTATGGAAAGCATATCTGATCATTCAGCAATAATGTGTAAATTGAACCTTCCTAAACGTTAAAAAATATACTACACGGAATTTGAAATCAGTAAACTCACAAGAGTTTTCTGCTGATACTCATGTGAAATCTCTTCTAACAGCTGGTTCTCATATTGATAATCCTGATGATGAAGTGAATTTGTATAACACATTACTAACTGCTACCCTTAATAGCTTGGCACTTGAGAAACGAATCAAGGCCACAATTCACGTAAATTCTGAATGGTACACCCAAGAGGGAGCTCAAGCAAAACGACTTCGCAGACAGTTAGAACGAAAACCAAGGTCTACAAAACTGGAGATTCACAAGTAAAAGGCGATGTGTAAATGCTTTGATTAAGGATGCTAATTTACATTATCATTTCAAAAGGTTACGGATTGTTGGAGAGACACAAACAAACTGTACAAAGTTGCTAATGCTTTTCTTCATCGAAAACAGTGATCTACATATGTGTAATTTAATACCAGAACACGTCACTCATGGTGACCAAGTTCAGCTAGCAAATTGTTTTAATCACTACAATGTACTATGTTGACAGAATTTTAGCAATCTATAAAGCAGAGGTTCCCAACTTGTTGTGCCCAGCTAAATGGCATTGTCTGTGAAGTCAAGTCAGAATAGAGTCAGTTCCAGTATGTTACCGTCAATGAGATCGAAAAGTTTAAGAACTCACCAAACTAGCCATATGAATCCCCAACATATTTGGTTAACAAGTGTAGCAGAGTTTTAGCACCCGTTATCACACGAATCATGCATACTAGTACCACAGGTGTGTAAAAAAAAATATTCATCCAATCAAAAAAAAAAAAGTAGACTGATATCAGGAGTGTCTCCAAATTACCACCCAATTTCAAATTTACCCTGTCTGAGTAAATTGCATGAGATTCTTTTCTAACGATTGACAACATTGGCAAGATAATTTTTCATCCAGTGACCTAAAACTGAATTATGATTTAATCTGGGTTTTTGTTATTTGGGTCAAAGCATATGTTAAGTAAAGTTGATTACCAATCATGTCATGTCAACATCGGTAGCACTTGTATTATTCGGTCAAAAATAGCCCGTAGTTTATGTGTTGATCAGGAAATGTTATTTCGAATCATGTATCTCAATCTAACCGAAGCAAACCGCGTGTCACAAACTAAAAAGTGGTCAAGTGCATGAAAACATGGTATTTTACCTTCTCTTTGAAAGTATACTGTTGATGTTTTTAAAGCAGAACATTCATATAACATGGAATAGCATTAGATTCACTTTGCATTTAATGGTATGACATTATCTCGGCTAAATATCAATAAAACACCCACCATGGAAAACAATTACACATATGAACCTGTACACTGTCTACAGGACATGGTTTGCTTTCCTTTGCTGATGCCATTCGATGGCGTCACAGATATCAGGGTTGTTCGACGAGTTCCTTCCTTTGCTTTGCACAAATATTTTCCGTGAGTTCGGGAACTGTAAGAACCGGGACTGGCTTAAATTTTATTTGCAATTTCTTAACATATTTTTTGAAAGGGCAGTTTAAAGGGATGGTTTAGTATTGGTTGGTTGAAGATTGAGCTTTTAACTTTCTGCAAGGTTGTGCGATTTTGTACGCACAGCTTTATGGTGGTTCAGTGAAAAGAAATTGATACAGCAATGGCAACCCTACTGAAAAAAACACAGTTTCAGACAGTGTGCTCACATAGTCAACCTTGTGAAAATGCTGGAATTTAACAGCGTGGAGATGATTTCACAATGTGGTTTGGTCTTCACAGAGTTTTCACATAGTAATGCCTTGTTTCACATTGTGATTTGATAACTCATACTGAAAAACATGATATATTCGCACGAAATTTTCGCGAATCGGAGCCGACGTTGTTTTTCGTGGCATGCAATTTTTGCGTTCAGTGCATATAGTGAACACATAGATAAGACATTTCGCGAATCTTGGCGCTCGCGAAATTCGCAAAATTAATATTCATGCGTACTTTCCTCGTTTTAGAGTATTGTGGTCACATTGTGATTTCACACTGTGTTAACACTGTGTTTGTCACGCTTTGGGACACTGTGTTCTTTCCAGGAGGGAAATCGCGTATGTTTATTGTCTGTTTAAGCACAAGTGAGTATTCATGCCATACGTCACATAGGACCACAACTATTGGAAATAAGGATGAAAAAACACGATGACACGAAAGAGGAGATTGTGTACTCTTCACAAATTTGATCTGTAAATTTGTAATTTCATGACATAAACTGCTAAACTGACTGGACGGCGATAATACTGTATCTAAATAAAATGACTGGCATTTATCTAGTGCGCCACCAATGAAGACAAGCATAGAGTGAGTGAGACTTTGGAACGGCAGCATTGGATGTAGTTATTTAGCACTGGGTAATAGTGTAAGCCTATGGACTCGTCGAGCATTGAGAGCAGCCAGCACTCAGAGTCGTGACTATGAGGGCGGGGTCGAAACATTACCCTAACAATCATAACACTAATGTCGGTCAAGCGCCTGAGCCGGAGGAAACGCCCCTTCCCCAGCCCACTTTTTCTTTTTTCTTTTCTTTTTTTTTTTGCACCCGTATAATACATAAAAATACATGTATATAGGCCTATACAGGGTTTAGAGTGACAGCACTTTACCCCCCCCCCCCTTGTTTTTGTTTTGTTTTGTTTTGTTTTGTTTTGTTTTTGCTTGTCAGATGAAATCAACCCGAAAGTGGAATGAAACACATTTTTGCTTGTTAAAATGAAAGTCATAAATGACACCCGATTTTAAAATGTGTCACCGGTCATGAGTGCAACACATCAGGGCTATGTAGAGGCTGACCGGAGAAAGCTTGAAAGACCTTCTGGCTGATACCCACTGACGTTGCCAATGGATATGTGCAGTTAATTGAATAATTGGTTAATTGTATAGAATATGCAGTCTTTAAGGTATATCTCATGGAAAATGCTAAAGGCAACGTTTTACTGCCTCATTGATTTAATTTTCAGTTCCTGTCATATGGTAATGATATTGACACATACGCGGGGTTCAATGACGAGTTGGAATAACGAACCCTATTTCTACTTCTTTGTTAGAAAAGGAAATGTTCCTCTGGTTTGTCAATCCGAAAATAAAATACAGCTCGTAAAATGGACAAAAGTAAGTTTGTCAATCGGAAACAGAAATAGAGTTCGTTATTCCGAAGGTTAGTTAATCCGAAAATAATCTCTGCCGAAGCCGTGGAGCGGGGGGGGGGGGGGCATGGAATTCTGTAGGTTTGCTATGAAGGATGATTGGTTAGAAAGGGCTGATGAATTGTGGCTGTGAGAGTATCCTTTCAAAGGGTAAACAGTTACCTACGTGTTGTGTTGTTGTTGTTGCTGTTGTTTTCATTTCTTTCTGTTTGTTTTTTTCTTCCTGTCTGTGAGTGGCCTCTTCGTAATGATTGTCTGTTCGTCATACATGGCCCATGCATGATGATGATGTACAAGAGGTGGAAAGGTTTGTATACTAGCGAGGTGGAAAAGAGAAATTACTTCTTTCCATAAACATTAACACAAGACTTATTGCAGATTGCAATTACACTCCAGTTCATCAGTAAGCAAATTCATTGTTTGTGTTTCTGTGAGTTTACATATCCCGTGTGTGTGTGTGTGTGTGCGTGTGTGTGTGTGTGTTTGTGTGTGAGGACACTGATTCATTAAATTCTCATTGCGTAATATTGCGTTTTTTCCAACTAAATGAAGTTTATTTCATTTTTCGAAATCACAAGCCTTAATTCATTTTATAAACAACTAACCTCTGGAACAACGAATCTTCAGAATAATGAACGTTATCGTCTGATAACGAACATCCGAAATAAGGAACTTGTTTTTGTTTTTTTTTTCAATTAAATTATCAATCTTTTTGTTACTTAAATTACTTTCAGAACTACGAACCTCCGGAGCAATGACCATTTGGATTAACGAAGTGTAACCATCAACAGAGAATATAGGGGAGAGATTTTGCTAACATCCATTTTCCGATTGCGCCTGGTTCCCTTTTTTACGACTTTTTTGTTGTTGTTTCAATATACAGATCAGCAGGTGCGGTCTGACAAATGTCATTTGTTTTACAGAGGGCCGACAAATTGAAGAAAATCGTAGCTAAATTATCTTCCACCCTCTGCTAATATCTTGCTTTCCTTTAATGCCATCATGGTATATGATATACATACAATGCCCAACGAATAGAAGTGCATCACGAGAAGTTTCCCCACCTCAGGTGCTACCAATATCTGACCTATATCAACACCACCATCTGGAATATACGCAAGGGCAACCATAAAACACACAACCATGTGCGCGCGCGCACACACACACACACAGTAAGGGAAAAATACATATAACACATACTTTCATATCCGCGATATCCAATCATAAAATGCCACTCAACATAGCTTTACCCAACTTGCAGTCATATCCAGGCATAAAGCACCAAGGGTAAGTCATGCACTCTCTTCTCTTGCAGCAATAGATGTACCATTGCACGCTTTTTAAATCAGTAAAACATGCAATTTGTCAAAGTTCAGTCACAGTTATCGTACGCTTGACAGTCGCAAATGATTTATTGAAATAGAAATTACTATCCAACGAGGGATCTGGTTTCTGTTAAGACTTTTTTTACTCACATCTGTATATGGAAGCACACATCATAAATGTGAGTTAGTCATCCTATCGCTTGACACAAAGGGTGAAAATGACAAAAAGGACAATTTTAGATGTAGAAAATTGGTAATCATTCAAAAACCGCGCGCGCATACACACAAACACACACACAAACAAACACAAACACAACTGAAATGACAGCTGTACGCAAAAGGTCATTATTCATGTTTTGAAAGAAATATTTATCCCAGATCATGAACTATGATTTTAGCCAAAGTATATTACTTAATGGTGATGTTACAAATAACGAAACTGGAATACGTATTGACAGATCCAAATTAACATCCCTACCGAAATTCATATTGCTATGTATGTCGTATGTCAGAACACACACATACACACACACACACACACACACACACACACACACACACACACACACACACGCCTGGTATAGCTGATCTTCAACAGCCTGGATGTCCCCTTCTGACACGTCTGAGGTTGCAGTTCGTACGTCTTCTGTGGTGTTAATTCAGTTTTTTAAACAGTTTGTCTACATTCTGACAAATGTCGACGGTTCCAAGCGTCTCAGGTCCTCTGCCAAAGTTACCTTAACGCCGTTTCTTTTATCTACAAAGATTGCTCTTTCTACAGGGTAAACTGAGAACGCGCCTTGTTTACCCTGTTCATTGCTTTACGTGATACCTGCTAAGTCAGGCAAAACCAATGAGAGAGCATTGTAGCTTCGTACAACTACGCGCAAGCATCTCTCTTGACGAGGCCACGCACCCTCTTAATTGATCCGGGCAACAGTCAAACTTTGCCTGGGTTCCCCACGCTCAATGCATGTCGTAGCTTTCGCTCATATAATATGGTGTCTTCAGTAGTCAATGTAATTTATTTTCGTGACTGTCTCAAAGACAAGCAACAGATTAGTGATAACACAATAGGTTATGGCATGCACATAACAAGAAAATGTTGCACTCATGCTACTCTCATGAATAAAAAAATGATTTTGATATAATGTTTCAACAGGCATGATAAGGTTGTAGGACTCTGTGCTGCTGCAATGAGTAGAGAAACATGACAAAAATCTACGAAAAGCTAATAATCAGCAGGAATCGCATAAACTGACCCAACGAGCTGATTTTAAAAAAAGTGATACAAAAAGGAGTCTAGGGCAATTACCCCATGGGCAATCACCCAAGACCCTTTCCTTGACCCTAACCCTCATCCTAATCCTGAACCTAATCCTTACACTAACCCTTATTACTAACCAGTATTAAGCGGGGGGGGGGGGGGGAATTGACCTTTGGGGGGCAATTGCCCTTCCACGATCAAAAGCTGTGTCAAATGAAGTTGCGAGAAGGAGCGTCATGATATTGGGAGGCATCACGGATGACGACTGTACAGAGATGATTATCCTCAGTGGTACATTAAAGGAGCATTCCAGACAATTTTCATAAATCCACATCATGCAGTACATAAATCACCAGCTCCATGTATAGATCTGTAGAATTTATTGGATCTTGAGCAGAGAAACAATATTTTGAACAACCTTAAACAAATTACACTGAACAAGGGTGACGACATAGGAGGCTTACATATTTCAGAAATGCAGCAGTGTAATTCCATTACAATACCACTTTCTTGCGAGTTCACCTGTGTATAATCTATGCATGCCTTTGTCTTTCGTTCTGCTTCCTTGAGCCCCAACTCATCCATTCTTATGGTGACCCTGCCAAGTCACCATCCTTGTTCATTGTAATTTGTTATAAATTTAGAAAATATTCTTATTCGTCATCCCAATTATCATAAAGTCTGAAATTCTGTACTCAGTATTACTAATTTAGAGTTGTTTAAGTGTAAAAATCTGAAAATCATCCGGAGGTCTCCTTTAATTTGATGGCGGAACGGCACGTCAATGTCATTCTTCAATCCGTGATCTTGCTATTGCCCGAGAGGAATCCCATCATGGATGATAACGCACACTCCTATCTCGCCCAGGTTGATCACCAAGTTGTGGAGGAGCACATCATATGGGTCCCTCAAAGCAGCCTTCTCATCCCGATAATGTAACTTATTGAGGGCATTGTCGGCCCAAATACAGGGAGGGCCGTTCAAAATAGGTCCATTTTTTTTATTTGCTTTGGGCTTTTTGTTTCCCAGGTACACCCGAAAACAGTGATATGAGAACAATCAAGTTGACCAACGTTTGGATTTTTTTAAGTTATCTATTAAGTTCTCCTTTCACTATTAAATAGAATTTCGAAATGAGAAAAAAAAAGTAACCGATTGTGACACTAGGGAAACTATCACAATTCTAAATGTTTATTGAACGCTTTCTTCTATTATGTTCTTTAACTTCATTTTAGTGCTAAACTCAACAAAAACCAAGATTGCATCCCCCTCCCGCTTTAAGGAAAAGAGCATTTTAATAAAAAAAAAAATGGTTTTACACCTACGGGGGTGCATGGACAGGAGTATCGACAACGACAAACATGACAATCTGCAGAATTGTTTTCTCATGCATATCTCCATCGAAAATAAAAATAAAGAAAACCAAACGAAATTGTCATAACAGCATGTGGTGATGCCTGAAGTAAATTCTCGCTATCGCCAATGAAGTAAAAAGTACCCGGATGTGACTTTCTCGTCAAGATTTAGTTCACTTGGTAGCAAGGGCACTTCCGGCGCGGGGCATAATTTGCACAACGCTAGCGTGCGCGTACGTGTACCTTACCTATAGCGCAGCGCCGACCACGGATACTAGTATACAGTAGGCCGCTGTACCGCCCGAGCCAGCGAGTGGCCAGGCCCGTCATACTCGTACACTGTAGTCCCCGCCGCCGGCGGCCGGCCTTGCTAGCTAGCATGCACCACCACTGCACGCAGCGCATAAGCTAACACATACACCGGTACGGCGCACATCACAGATCAGTCATCTCTGCATACGCTTACGCTGGAAAATATTCACCCACCTGGATATACAGTATATCGTCATGGAATGCCCATCTTTTTTCTTTATTTGTTCTCTGTCGAAATGTCGCGAACACAATCGGGAACGAACAGTGATCTCGAACTTAACCTGTCTCCAAAGCAATTTCTTCAAAGTAAGTATAATTTGTACGTACAATATACGTAGGCACTGTACTAGGCCTACTACTAGTGCTATTACCACTACTAGTAAGTCGCGTGTGCACGTACTGCGCTGTGGAGTCACCCGCAAACTTCATCCACGCTGCCACGTCACGTCTCGCATGCCAGTAAGGGTCCTATTTCTGCAGATTTTTTTTTTTCATTTATTGTCGTGCGAACAACACATGGCAGCTTCGCAGCAACAACCAATAGTTGTAGTAACAGCAATTTCTTAAGAATGGGGAAATTTCAAATCATATTAAAGCTGTAATTCAAGTCGAGAAAACCGGAAGTACACGTAGAATACAGTCGGTTGTGTATGTAAATAGCATTAGTCACGTATCACGCGCGTACGAACGGAAGTGACTTTGCTACCGGACTATCCCATAATGCACCGTAAATGACGCTTAAATCAACATCCGGGTACTTTTTACGTCATTGGCGATAGCGAGAATTATATGGGAATGTTTACCAGTGGCGGATCTAATGGTTGTGGTGGTGGTGGGGGGGGGGGGGGCTTACCTGGCGCGTGCCCCTCTTTTTCTTCTTTTTTTTTTGTGGTAAAAGCAAAAGAAATAAAGTCTTAGTTTTGTTAATAATTTTGTAAAGGCGCCTCCCTTTTACGGAATTCCTGGATCCGCCCCTGTTTGCCCTTCACTGAGTTATAACGGGCACGTGTAGTTTCCACTATTATACCACGTATGATACACAACTCACAATGCGAGCATGTTCAGCATTATATTACTGTTATTTTAGTTTATAATAATTATCTATGAATCCATTGCAAAAACAGTAGCCACATAGAATTTTCATTCCCATTAAGCGAATACACACCGCTACACTGTAGAAAGAGCGGTGTTGCATCTGACATAACACCAGCCCATGTTCAATAGGAGACCACAACAAATGGTGTTACTGTGGTGTAAATGTGTTTACAACATGGTTTTTTTTTTTAATCGAATGCTTTATCGGAACGCTCCCGTTCGTCTTTTTTAAAGTTCGAAATCAACAAGAAAAACAAAACTAATCAATCGTTTTTTATAAATACTTTTATACTTTGAAGTGAATCCGAATGTATTATAATTTAACACCACAAATAAGCACCAGAAAATCAGGGTTTTTTTTTTCCTCGGGAATCTGTCAAAATAACGTCATCAAACGTTTGCTGATTCTTGCACCAAAATCTTAACATATACAAATCTAAACTTTTAATTCTAAGTATAGCATATTCGAGAAAATAAACTGCTTTGTTGCACATTCAGCAACGCCGAGGTATTGAGTTCTTTATCATGAACTGCATGTTTTCTTTTCCTCTAAATAGCTGTGTAAAAGGGTTTCAGGTATGTAACTATGCCACCATAAGATTGCTGCAGGAAAGATAATGAGCCATGCAGTATCTCCTTTATTAAATGAGCTTCCTGTGTGTTTTACGTGAAAATTAGATGTTTTGCGTGCCTTTATTTGGCTTGCAGTTATGTTCCAGTACATTTAGGGCCGTGAATTACTCAGCAGTATGGTTGACGCTATGGTAACACAACGACATAAACCAAAAAAAAAAACATAAAATTTCCAGACTTACGCTCCATTTATATAATAATGAACCTTATTTTAGGGGGAAGGAAAGGCTGAAGTCATCCTGAAGCAGTATGAGGTCACGTTCATGTGATTTTTTTGTTTATCGTTTTCCATAACAACAGCTGCATACAACATGATCAAGGTCTCCCATCAACCTTTCACCCCGTTGTGCTCCAATCGAGTTGTCGTTTTCTCCACTCACTTTCATTCAGATCATGAAACTCGAGATCATTATTTATTCAATTTGTGTGTTTGTGTGTGTGAGTTTCTTTTTCGTTAGAAAATACGACTTTAGACAATAGGTTTGCTTGTTTGGTTTTTTTTTTTTTTTTTGTACCTCAACGTACAGCTGTCCACAGTATCCTAATTTAAGGATATATCAATTTGAATGACATTTCATTTGTTTGTTCAGCATGAAAAACATAAAGAATGGCAAAGAAAAACAATCATGATGCTTCACGTGATAAGCTCTAGGGAAGCAGTCAAGGCAAACTAGGAATTAAAGTTTCATTAAAATCAGGCCTTCAAAGAGTTTAGCAATGATAGAAAGAAAAATGTGATGAGCAATAATCATTTTCAAAGCACATATATTCATAATTCTCTTTTTTTCTAAAGACATCTAATATATATATACGCTATTCTACATAGCCCGTCCTGATTTATCATGCAAATACATTTTGTAAAATACCATGGTCAAATCTAAAGGTATACCGACGATATTTCTTTTTTTTTTTTGTTTTTTTTTTTTTTTTTTAGTTCTACTCAACACCTTGTGTATAAGATCTTTTAGGCATGTAATGTTTAATGTCTTTCAGATTCAGATTCAGATTCAATGACAATTATTTCAAGTAACAATAAATATATAGATAAAAGTACGCACGATCAATTTGAAAATGCTGGGGACACAAAAAATTGTGACAAGTGTCCCCTTTTTTTTTGATTGAATCATTTCTTTATTCAAGAAAATGTTTATACATTTATACATTATAAATAAATCAGTATGATATTCTATATTATACAACGTCCAAGTAGATCCTTGTAATTTGATTGGAGGATTGTTGGTGACGTGATATTCAATAAGCACTCCATTCAACGCGCCGTGCAATTTTGGTTCTATTTTTGCGTGCAACTTGGTTCGATTTTTTTTCGTTCTATTCCACGGTTCGAGAAATTGTACGGTACTGCATGTATTGTGTGTTGCATATTGAGGATCGCACGCAGCTAGCGCAGTGTACGTGTGCGGTACATGCTGCATGCGCGTATGCAGGCCTACGTAGTGCTAGTGTGTCTATACTGATTGCACAAGCCAGAAAGAGAATCGCAGTGGATCCACATGTAAGTATGGTGTTCATATATATATATATATATATATATATATATATATATATATATAGACTTCTAGGCCTACTTAGACCTACCCAACAATCCTCCGACCAAAAAGATCTACTTGGACGTTGTATAAAACAAA
Organism: Diadema antillarum; assembly: GCF_040938485.1. NCBI lineage: Eukaryota > Metazoa > Echinodermata > Echinoidea > Diadematoida > Diadematidae > Diadema > Diadema antillarum. The sequence continues at coordinate 3,131,961 of NW_027270914.1, read as the reverse complement.
TAGTTTATGGTCTTTACTCGTGCAATGGAACGAGATTTCGCACGAGGTGAAAGATAGAGGCGCTCTATTCAACGAGGCGAAGCCGAGTTGAATAGTGCGCCTCATCTTTCACCTCGTGCGAAATCTCGTACCATTGCATTCGTGACCATTCACTATTTGTATAATATTATGCATTATCATAGTAAATATACAAAAACTAGGTAAACAAATGGACAGAGACAGAGACATCTACCAAAATGTTATACAAACATTTTTTTTAGACAAAACTTACAATTTTTCGAACGGTTCACTAACCGTTGGGGTTTTAATGGGACAGTCGAGTATCAATGACCCACTATTAACATGTGGCGAAAATCTGCATTTTTGTTTGGTGGTCTAAAAAATGAATACACAGGTCCAAATTCTAAAAAAAATAATAATAATTCATGACGAATATGTGAACACAACTACATTTTGTTTACATACACGTTTCGAAATAAATAAATAGATGTACATGTATGTACACAGTTTATTTTCATATAGCTTTGTACTTTAGAGAAAGGTATATACATGTGGGTTAACTAGATATCAATTGTATAATATGTATCAAAACTCTACATTTAAAATATATTAAATTTAGACGCATTTGAAAGTCAGTTCAGCGGAGAAATAAAATTTGTTTGAAAATTATGATGTTGACATGATTAGCACCGCAATTTGTTTTGTTTTCATGGCTGCCTTGCAAGTGGAAAAGAAGTGCATCCAAACTTCAGAAAATGGATAAACTCAAAGAGACCCTGTACATCCGGTCGAGATATGCGGGGAAAAAGGTAAGTGTAAGGAAATTTCTATTAGACGTCGGTCTTTCGCGTGCATTCTGTATATTATTCCCTTTTTGACTTGGTAACAACGTTTCCAAAGATATTCGTCCAAAACACACAGACAGACACACACATACACACACACGCGCGCGCACACACACACACACACATCTCATAACGTCATGCCTTCATACTGAAGGAAATGAAATGCCTGTGAAGCCAACTTCCTTCTTAAAATTGACACAGTATTGAATACTACTAATACGACGTACTTAAAATGGCATGATTCAAATAAGTGTTACTACTATGGAACTTGGTGCGTCTCTACTAGACTGCTGTAATACAAACGCGCATGCAGACAACCTGAAAAGATGTCATGTAACGGCATGTAAATGAAAACCAAAATGCTCAGATATTGCTGCATTTTTTATACCGTTATGCATATATGGACAGGCATGTGGAGGAAACTCCACTGAGGCCGAAAATGGTACTGTAGGTAAAATCTCTATTGAATTGAGTCCATCATTATGTTTTCATAAAAGCTGATGAATGGATTAGGTTACTCAGGAATGTTGCTTGTTTTGTCATTCATTATCAATTTATTACATCACTCTTCCTGTAAAGAACTGTCCTGCGTCCTATTCATTATAACAATGACTATGTCAAGTATACAATACGCTCCTCGACAAATTACATTTTGTGTCGAAACCGCGTGGCGTCTTTTCAGTGAGTCTAACGAATGACAGAATCCAAACTGTCGCAAGTGTTGCAGACCACTTTTTTCACATACAATTAGTTAATTTCAATTTTGATAGTTACATTTTTTACTTTTTCACAGTCAATTAAGGAGATAGTATTGCTATAGCAGAGTAAATCGTATAGGAAGACGATCATCATTCTGTATTATCTATTCCATTGTTGCTAGAAAAATACTTCGTTAACAACTTACATTGATGAATATGTAGCCACCAACACCCATCCATTAATAATTGTATGTGCATGTACAATGATAAGACAGGAGCCAATAGATCAAATCAAATCAAATCAATTGTGTAATAATTTTGTTATTATCATTTCAACAGATATATACTTGTCTGTCCTCATTAAATATAAGATGATGATATTGTTATGAGAGAAGAAAAAAGCTGTGAAAAGTGCGCGTCAGAGCCTTCACCAACTTAACCTCACTTAATACCTAGAAGACTGCCCCACAAGGCAGCTTTTCAGAACGCTTCGACAGTTAAGTGTTTTTTAATGTAGTTCTTCTTTATTCGAATGTATGAATGTGATTATAGTACTGAATAAGTTTTATATATTATGCACTGCTTTGTATGACATTCTTTTATACTATGCAGAAATTCGTAGATCTTTGGCGTGTTGTCTTCATTCTAACAGTCTCCTCACCAGGTGAGCACAGACCACCCCTCGTCCTCTAGCGTTTTTTTTTTTTTGACATGTTTAATAGTTTCGAATCAACGAAATGATAGTATGAAACATGATTAAGACTGCATATGTGACCCTGCACCTCAAAACAAAGAAAAAGTCGCCAGACATGGATTTTTAGTTAAGACCATAATATTGTGAAAGTGCAGACTTTAAGCTTTAAAATGATGTAAAACTCAAATCAAATGGACTCTCCTAACCTATGTAAATATTGGAAAGAAAGCACAAACTCAGGAAAAGTGCGAACTGAGAAAAGAGGCTCTGAAGTACAGTGTCTATTCAAGCGCTTAATCTTGACCAAACCGTGCTGGCTGTGCGATGAATGGGACAAAAAACTGGCAGTAAACCACCAGAGTAACAACAATGAAGGGATTACTAGATTAAACTGAAATTAAGCATGCCTCATTAACACATTCTCTCCATAGTTACTGCCAACTTTCAAAGCAGTAGCACTATCCTTTCAAAAGTTATTAGAGTTGAAAGTGAAGAGTGTGGACAAGGTTTTTCAGAAATGAAAAAGGGATTCTAAAGACACACCTAATCACACTATTCTACCAAAAATGTTCGAGATAAACTGCTGAAAAAACACACTTTCCTGACTGTTTTATGATACCAAATTTTAGCATAATGTAAAGGAAGACCCGCTCTTTCAGAAAATATGAAAAAGTCAAGTTCGGCTAGGTTGACCCATTTCACTTATTTTCAGTCCTCACGCAAAATCAGTGTGTGCGACTTTATGTTTGTTTTGAGGTGCACAATCACATATTATGTAAACGATTCTAATCAGGCAACAATTAAGGTTTTATACCCTATGTCTGTGAAAAAACGACCGCGATTTGCGAACTTGGAAAAATATGAAGAACACTTTTACTTCCCTAATACACTGTCTCACCCAAAATTATATCTCGGAAACCGGCCAGGAACGTGTGATTCACGAGGAGACACGTGTTCGCATACACATCAGGAAATGAAAGACATGTGCCCGACCATATTCTCCAAAACAGCGGGAGGATACGTCAAACTGACTCCGAAGCACGTCCCTCTTGACCATCCCAATTATGACGTCATGGTTCCAAGAGAGGCCAGAGGAAAAACAAATCTATACTGCGCCCACCCAGGTGATTTTCGACTCTGTGGAATTTGCTTAGTTTTATTCATTGTAGTTTCTTTCATGTATGATCAGGTAAAGTTCCACCGAAGACATGCAGAGTATTTGATAGAATTTGTATCATGAAAAACTGAGAATCGCGTGCGAAGTAACATCGAATAGATCATATCCCATTGCACTCACTCACGTATTATGACGCATACTAGAAAGATACTGTAAATCATACACTTGCATTGACAACAAAATATTATGTTATCACGATTAGCCTCACAAAGGCAACAAACATAGGTATGATGATGATGATGAGTTTGATGATGATGATGATGATGACCTACATCACTTGTATAGCGCCATATATCTGTTATAGAAACATTCAAAGGCGAAAAGGCGCAAACATTCAAACATTCAAATATATGCACAGCTTCAGATAAAAACCGACTTTGAACTTTGCGTTGTTGTTGTTGTTGTTGCTGTTGTTGTTGTTTTGAATATCAAAACGACTTTCGAATGTGAATATCATGCACAGGCCCATGTGCTCTTATGCTAGTTCATTCCAATTACAACCCTTTCCTACGACAAACTCCAGTATCAAGCTAGAAAGATGAACATTTTGCTAATCTCATTTGATATTGTGACAGGTTTTACTGATTGAGTTGGTCGGGCGCCATATTCACAATATTCCTACAAATAGGAAGTGAACATATTAACATTGATTGATTGTCACGATTTTAGGATTGTACCATATTTGATGAAACAATACAGGAAGTACATTTCGAATCTACATTTCGTTTTCAGCAGTTTCATTAATTTTAAAGAACGCAGACAGAGAATGTACATTAACTTACGTTTTGCTTATCTTTTGAGACGCGATATACCATCTGCTTTCATTTTGTTACGACTACATGGAAATTCTTTATTCTCTGTATTGTTCCGAAGTACAACGTTTTGATATATAAATGATGCACAGGATAAGACTCGTGCATGTTTCACAATTCTAAATACCCTCGAGTGCGCTACGCCTCCACTAACGCCACGAAATAATCCTGTGCATCATTTGTTTTATAAAACGGGTCGAAAACTAAGAGCATTTTTCACGTACCTTTGTGGGTCAATACCAGTCAGCTACATGTAGCACTCCCTCGAGAGAGTCGAGTCAAGCACGTCGCACTCGGAAATCCCGCACGTTAAAGAGTTACGCCACATAATAAGTTATGCACACAAGAAAGGCCGGCCGGCAGCCCGAACTAGAAGTTGTTTACAGGATTGACAGCGCGTATAGTAGCGCGTGACGCACTTGTAACAACTGATTGAGTGCGCACTGGTACTGCAGTGCAATGGTACTAAAGTAATCAAAGCCAACGTGACTCATTTCAGCGCTTCCTATTGGCTATGTTCTTGAACCCATTTTATAATATGAAAATAATGGCAACATAGAATGATAATGGCAAGTGGTGTGAAACGTGTGGCAGCTGTAAGAAAAAACAGAACCTTTTTTTGCAGTCGTGTAAGGTTACCAAAGAATCAAAGGTTTCACAGATCATATTCTTATTGCTTTGTTTATGTGTTTGATATTTTATTTCATTTAAGTTAGATATACACTATCAAAAACACATTTGACTATCTTGCATTATCACACTGACGTGTTTTAAACAGCATGCACCCCGAATCCTTGTCAAAATGGAAGAAACTGCTCGGAAACATTGGCCGACTTCGAATGCGATTGCGGCAAGAATTTCTTGGGAAAGACCTGCGCTAGTAAGTACAAATATGCAAAAATTCTTTATAAACCAATAGTATGAGCTGTGAAGATTGTACAAAATGTACAGTATTGCTGAAGCATAGATCACATTCCTGTCATCAAAATGTCCTTGCCCGTGTGAAGGATTAAACTTACTTTTCTGCAAGAAATGTCATCTTTACAAAAGCTATTCATTTGTTTGTTTGATAAATTTATTTTCTGCAAATCAACATACATAAGTTACATAATCATAAACATGCAGGAAATATACAAAGTAGATTCAACACAGAGTTGTTTGACTTTCGTAAACAACGATATACATAAGTTACATAATCATGAACATGTGGGAAATATACTCAGTAAATTTATTACAGAGTCGTTTGACTTGCATAAACAACGATATGAAAGAAAAGTAATGATATGATATACAATAAGCATGTCTATGCAGCAGTGATTACAATAACAATTGTACTTAAGAAACGATTACGCAGAAGGCCGCCATTATAAGCATTGCTTGAAAAAATGGCCGGCTCTGTTCAAAGCTAAAAAGGCTATGTTCAAAGCTAAAAAACTGCCATTCATTGTGCTTTCAACCTAGCACAGGTTTCAAGAATATAGAGAGACCCTATTTCAATGGAAGTAGACACAGTGCATACATTGTTACAATACAAGTGACAAGGGAAGAAGAATAAACAATCGCAAACGAAGATGATATATTTTTTTATATGAGCTTCTATAAAGTTGAAATACATGTGCATACTTTTCGAACAGCTGTCCGGAGCTGTCCGGAACAATGGTTTCCTCAGAACCCAACGGACGAATCTTGCTATCTCTACCGTACCGATTCCTTGTCATGGACCGCTGCGAGGGACTCGTGTGTTCAACTTGGCGGACACTTAGCCGCCATTCAGACTCCCGAAGAGATGACGAGAGTGTGGGGATATCTGACGTCCATGTACGGGACTGGCGCAGCCAGAAACTTTTGGACCGGGTTGAATGACCGCAGCGAAGAAGGGGTGTTTACATGGACCAGAGTAGGTGGCATTCTGCCACGGTCCAGTAGCATGTGGAGGGATGGGGAACCAAACAATTCAAAAGGTGACGAGGATTGCATTGGTACATTTGGGGATGGGCAGTCACTCAACGACTACAGATGTGACATTTCGTGGCCCTACATTTGCGAACTTCAAATGTAACTGGTTTTTTATGAGTGCGTCAATACGGACGTGAGCGGGCTTGTAATACAATCATGATTTTTTACCTCCGCCAAGGGAGGAGGCTATGTTTTCATTACCGTTGGTTTGTTTGTTTGTTTGTTTGTTAGTTTGTTTGTTTGTTTGTTTTTTGTTTGTCCGTGTGCAAAATAACTCATAAAGTTGTACACGGATTTGTAAGAGACTTGCAGGAAAGGTTGAGAATGACAAAAGTAACAAATCTTTAGATTTTGGTAGTGATCCCATAATTTTTTTGGAATTTATGAAGGATTTTTGATATTTTGACAGGTAGGGTCAATGAACTTGGGAGTTCAAGCTGCGCATTTTTGAGGTTTTCAAACGCGCACTAAAATGCAAAACATCTGATTTCTCTCTCTCTCTCTTTTTAGGGGGGAGGAGGGGTAAAGAAAAGCCTAGATATCAACACAATATTATGGACGCAGATTTCATGAAGCTAAGCCATTATTGGCCAGACGGACAAATCAGAATTTAACATAAAACCAGCTTAGCAGACTGCTCTGTCTGAGAATGTGTTACGAAATTTCTAAATCTACCGTGTCGAAGAGGATGATTGGGAAAGTGACAAATAATATTTATGGTGATGATAATAATGATGAAGAATAAAGTTGACAATGTTGAAAAGACAAGATAAGCTGCATTAATCCTCTGCATGTCACAATAACTTCCTGTTAATAGTAATGTGTGTAAAATGATATTAACTCATTGGCATAATCCGTTGCAAAGGGTTAAAAAGACTGCACTTGTTCAATACATTGTAGTTGGTAGAGGTTGCTGCTATGAAGAGTAGCCTGCTTTTTAGGTTTATAGACATGGTGCTAGATGTCAATAACGATAACTGGCAATAACGATCTGACTAATAGGCATGAGTAGCTATATACTAAAACTCAAATTATGAATTGATTTAAAGTTAAATTTGAAGTTTCTAGTAGCAAAGTGAACAAGTTAAACACTTCGACTGACAAAGGAATGGTATGGATTGAGAAAGGCGTTTTTCGTGTTCATGAGAAGCATTTTCTAATTGTGTATACGTATTGGCATTCAGGGCTTGTTATGCTGTTTTTATTTTCTTTTTTATCGCACGGCCGGCGCCATGTTGTCAAAAGTGGGGGTCCACTTCCGGGTTTCGTGAGCTAACAAGCAGAAAAAAGGGTCGTCAGTGCATCTTTCTCATTCCGCTTCCGGGTTTCTTCAGCTGACAAGCAAAAAAAAAAAAAGGGTCTATAATACGGCTCAAAGGTTTCTTTCATTCTATATTTTTCCTAGTGCCGCTTGGGGGGGTTAAAAAAAAAGTGGGGGTCAAAGTGGTGACACCTTATGTATTCCTATGTATTCCTAGGTGGGGGCCGAGCCCCCCATGTATTCCTAGGTGGGGGCCGAGCCCCCCCCCCCCCCCCCCCCCGTGTTCTCCCGGACCTGTTTCGCAAAATAGCCTATAGAACACATAATAATAATGATAATGATGATGACAATAATAACATTAACAATAATTATCTTCAATATCATTATCCTTATTACTATCATCATTGATCAAATAAATCGTATACAGTTTGATTCATATTGTATACATTTACGTGCCATAAAAAACCTTTATTATTACAACGACCTAGCTTTTAAAACTGGATTTCAGACCTTTTTGTAAGAAAACACTTCATGTTCGTCTTATGTACCCAAGCAAAAATTGTTCAAACCCACAGACTACTCGTTAGATACTTGTTCCATTATACCACCGACGCTGACATTCTTATATGCATCTATTCCTTGTACTAATTCATTTTAGGTGTTTTTCATAAAGCAGTTATTATATGTTCCGTATACATCTGTTATGACTTACTTCAAATTATGTTACCTTCGAAAACTTTAAAAGATAGTATACTTGGCAGAGTCATTGCTTGTGACTCTTCAAGGTGTGTATATATATGGGAAGGTGAAATATGTACAACTTCTTTTTCTAGGTTGTGTGATTTAGTGTGGACAGTTTTGTGTTCTGTGCTTGGATTGGCCAATAGAATAGAAAAAGTAACTATCACAAATACACTTGGCAAAATGATGAATGAAGCTTGAATCTGCAATAATTCATTTATTCGAAAATATTAATGCTGAATCATTAATAGATTAAAGTTTGCTCGTAATGCTTGCACAAGTGAACCCTATCAAGTTGTTTTCGTTGGTGTTCGATTGTTTGCTTGTTTTTCCTTTCGAAGAATAGCATACACTGATAGAAGCCAGTGTTGCCCAATATTTTGTAGCAATATCAATAGTAGAGCACTATGCCTTGAACGGAACGATGTACATCATCTCGGACAATTCACATACAGGGGAGCATTTCATCAAGCATTTCGTCAAAGTTGTCGACAAATTTGCTCTCAGCCATAAGATGGAAGGATTTCAGTAGCTCGTAACAGTTTGTCAGAAAAACATCCGGACAAACTGCTTCGCAAAATGCCCCCCCCCCCCCCCGTGATGGTTAGACTAAGACGCACTGCTAAAAAGATGCCAGATACTGATTGTTATTGCGACAATGTGCATTGCGAGGGTACGTCTCTTCTATATACTACTCTCCAATCTTCTCAGCGTTAGATGCGTAGCTTCTTAATTACTATTAATTAATACTTGTAAGGATTAGAGGGTAAAATGTAGGATCTACAAGTAGAAAAAAAATACAGAGAAAATACACCATGCGGTGAAGTGTACTATCTGAAGAAAATTATTATTAGTAGCATATGCGATTTACAGACGTGTATAAATAAAGGTGTGTCTACCTTTCAGATCCACGAGATTACCTTTCATTAGTAAGACTCATTTACAAAATCATTTGTGTCAGACCCCCGGATGGTATAATGGGAGAAATTTGCTGAAATCACTTTAAACACATTTGATGGGTCTCGAAAGGCTCCATTAAAATGAACTGATTTATAAAACATTAACGTATCGAAATTTTTTTCGTACCCCCATATCCTACTTAGAAAGTCTTTTATCCCTATCAGCATCTGTATATGTATTTTATATTGAAGATACTGCAACACAAGGAGAATAATGGAAAAGCAAAGTCTATGATCTCAAAGAACAATAAAAAGCAAATATCAATAAAGATAAACAAGATATTCTTACCGAGCCAAGAAACTGGAGAATGAATAATTCAGATGATTACTATATCATGTAGTAACTAACTTGATATGCTGATCATACAAGGTCCAAATACTTGATATCTGCAAACAATCATATATATGTGACCGTGCATCACAAAACCAACAAAAAGTCGCACCCCTTGATTTTACGTGAGGACTCAAAGAAAGTGAAATGGGTCAACCGAGTCAATCTTGAGTTTTTCATATTTTCTGAAAGAGCTTTCCTTCTTCTACGTTAATCTTTAGTTTGTGATCGTAACATGAAAGGGAAAGTGTGTTTTCAGTAGTTTTTCTACAACCCTTTTGGGGGGAGAGTAGAATGATCAGGTATGTCTTAGAGGTCACCCTTTCATTTCTTGAAATCCTTTGCACATTCTTCACTTTCAAGTGTAATAAATTTCGAAAGGATAATGCTACTGCATTGAAAGTTGGCATTAATCATGGACAAAATTTGTTAATAGAGCATGCTCAATTTCAGCTTAATCTAATGAATCCTTCATTGTTGTTGCTCTAGTAGTTTACATCCTGTGTTTTGTTCCTTTCATCACATAAGCTAGCACGACTTGGTCAAGATTAGGCGCTTGAATAGACCTTGTACTTCAGAGATTATAGTCTCAGTTCACACTTTTTCAGAGTGTGTGCTATCTTTCGAGTATATCTTTCGAGATAGATAAGGGATTTTAGTTCATAAGGGAGTCCATTTGAATTGAGTTATACATCATTTCAAAGCTTAGATTCTGCTCTTTCAGAATCTGCCCTTCAATAAAAAAATCCATGTTTAGTGATTTTTTGTTGGTTTTGTGATGCAGTGTCACACACACACACACACACATATATATATATATATATATATATATATATATATACATATATATATATATATATGTGTGTGTGTGTGTGTATGTGTATGTGTGTGCGTGTATGTGTGTGTAAAACATAAAAAGTTTTATTAGCCAACCTTGGTGATTGTAGTAGACAAATTGAATAATAAAAGAGATACACTGAGACCAAAAATTTGGAAATCTAATGCTTCCCATACCAGTCACGTCATTCATGATGAAAAATTGCAATATTGACCAGGCTTATCTCTTCATGTGAGTCATTTCCCTCTTGCAAGTGATTTTCTTTCTTTTCTTTTTTTTTTTTAGTGCTTCCTCCAAGATTTTGTTTTTTATCTTTGGCCTTTGGGACAACACGCATGAGGTCAAATCATTACAATCTTTCTTTACCAATTTGCTTGAATACTTCCATTTTCTTTTATTTCATCATTAATATGGCACTCTTTAAATTTCACCCCTGTCAGTCAGTAGAACTAGGCGGTCACACGCATAATTTGCTCTGTTGCCGAATGTCAATAACACACAAGCAAACACACACAAAAATGCATACATACATAAATATGACAGATACATGCTTTCCAAATTTCATGAATTTCAATACAATATATATCATATATATATAATTATATATATATATATATATATATATATTATACATATTTATATAGTATACATACTTACGATACAGACCGGCAGTGCATGACAAAAGTTGATCCTCACTTCAGTCATCGAGTACCAGAATCCCGCATCTAATCTATGCGATTGCGCCACATTCGCGATATGCTTTGCTCGATATTATCGCTATTCTCAATTCTCGCTGGCCATGCCAGCAACTAGCTGTGTGGGACTAGTTTTATCCTTTCGGCGGTAGATTTAAACATGGAAGCTGAAAACAACAGGTTCGCAATTCTTTAGAGACTGATCTGTATAAACAGCATCTTAGACGATAGGGACGCAAAGAAAACAAAGGATGTCATCAAATACGCCCTACGAATTTTGGATTCCTACTGTTCTGAAAAAGGAATCAGTCTGACGGATATTGAAATAAGGTCAATCCAAGCTTTGCGCCGCTTTCTCCGTACATTCTACGCGGGAGTGCCCCGTGGAAATAGGGTATTACTATAATACGGTATACGCTAAGCGCTCTTTGATCACGCTTTATACACTATGGACTTCAACGACATTTTCAACACACTCATCATCAACGGGAAATGGCATATGGCTTTTGTGCAGATGCGAGACTCTAATCAAATAAATTGAAATTATCTTTCGCTAGATACCGGCGTAGCCAAGAGGGCGAATGGGACGCCTTTGAAAGGGGGAAAATTAAGTAAAATAAACCAAAATGAAATGCTTTCCCTATACTTAATACACTTTTCAGATCAACAAAAAGGTCTGAATAATTCTTAGTGCACAAGACTTGTCACTTTAACTACAACAATTCAAAAGTTCCCTCGTGTAAAGGAAAGGGTCACTTAAACTACAAAAATTCAAAAGTTCCCTCGTGTAAAGGAAGGGAAATATTTTTTTAATCAACCCTTTCCTCGCTCAATTCGCGGCCATTCCAGATTTAGCACAATTTTGTGACAATTTCCTGAATATTCCATCAATTATGCGAATCTTTCAATTTCAAATTCAATCTAAAAAAAATGCAAGAGCTCCCTCGTATGGGAAGGGTGGAGATATTACTTTCCCACGTCAAGTCCCCCCCCCCCCCCCCCCCCCCCCCCGCTGCATAGACTATTTCTACGGATTGAAGATTGGAAATGTTCCAAATACATGACTGCTACAAACTGTGTTCATCAGGTCGTTTGATTGCAATCATGAAAATACAAAATCTCCCTCGTGTAAGAGAGTGAGTAGGGCTTATCCCTCCCATATCCTCCTACTTGGTCTCCTTACTCAGACTTGCTACACTTCGCTGACTGACAAATTTCCAGATGTTCCAACAAAAGTATGCGGCAGATTGTTGAATTTCAGTTCTAGAAAATGGAAAAGCTCCCTCGAATATATGGGAGAGGTATCCTCACTGCCCGTCCCCTCTATAAACTTTGAATGGTACACTCTGGGGAATGTCCATTTCCGAATATTCGACGAAAAGTGAGCATCAGATCCCTTCATTCTGATTTTGATTTTTGAACAATGAATTACATTAAAGGGGATGGCTAGTGACTGATCAGTAGGAATCAGTGGGAATGCTGGAGGATGATTGCTCCAATCCTTGTGGGATTCATTTAAGAGTACATTATATATCTATTGTTGTGTGAACATTATTTCCTTCAGAATGGTATAATGTTCAAGTAATGTGCAGTTTCATGTTTCCAGGTTAGCGTGCCTGGTCAGTGACGGGGCATTAATCTGTACATTACTTGAATATGAGACCGTTCTGAAGCAAATAATTTTCACACTACAGTAGATATAATGTACTATTAATTGAATCCCACAAGGATTGGAACAATCATCCCTCAGCATTCCCACAGATTCCCACTGATCGGTTACTAGCCATTCCCTGTAAGGGTTTCTTCAACACATTGATATGTGCTTGTTGACGGCCAAACTCGGGGTTGGGCTGCCGCGACATAAGATTTTTTTTTTTCAGGATTGTTTAATGGCTTGCTTATTGTCTATTTCTTATTTCAAAATTTCATTGCAAACTTATCATGTTTTATTTGATTCTTGTTTTCTTTCCAACAATGGGTTATCACATAATAAAGGTAGAAATTATACAATTATTTAGACTTGCTATTTTTTTATTTGTCTTCTTTTCTTTCCAACATTGGGTTATCGATAACAAAGGTAGAAATGATACCATTATTTTAAAAATGTCAGTACAAACTCCTTTTAACTTGCTTTTACTCTCTGATGTATACCACACCGGGAGTATCAGTTGTTCTTGGAGGTCGTTTGGAGGTACGTAAGATCCCTACAGACACCGAGGCGAGAGAGCTGGTAATGCATTACGAGCGAATGTGAAATAATGTCATCAGTTTCTCTATGAATATTTCACCAAGCATTACAATAAACACTCGTCCATCTCATTCTCTTTCGCCTCGACACACATTTGAATGATTTGTAGGCCCTACTGTCATATGACTGTGAAAACAAATTCTTCTGCATGGTCCTCCATGCTACCATAGCTTCGGATGTGTATGCCATTCGTAATATAATTGGTACGAGTGAGAGGAGATAGGGGAATAGGCAATTTACATGAAACCGTCATTTCATTTCAGTTTACGCAAATGGGCATCTAATAAAATTAGTTGGCATGACAACATGTACAATACTCGGCAAGTATTGTCAACACACATCAGCCCCATTCTTTTAGATTGGATGTTGACTGAGTGGTAGGCCTACGACGATTACATTTCATTTTCACTGTTGCCTTTCAAGTGGTCAAGACCTGCATTTAGATTTTAGAACATGGATGAACCCAAGCGCAGTCTTTACCTCCAGTCGAGATATGTTGTGAATACTCAGAAGGTAGGTCGGCAGCTCGTAATAATTTGTGGACTCGCACATAGCAAGCGATGGACTTCCCTTTGCAAAATCCTAATGTTGTATATTTCCTCTAGACCCAGTAACAAAAACGTTCGCTAAGAATGTCGTTCCACAGTCGCAAAATGCGTTAACTTCATTTTGACTATGTCTAGATCTGTTATACCAAACGATGGCATCTATAATTATTTTGTAGAAGAGAACAGACATTCATACAAAAATACACCTCATCACCGTGATCACGTCATGCATTTAAACTGTAGGGAATAATATCACCGCTTACCTTCATCTAATAGATTTGACGCAGTTGGTACTACTCACAACATATTTGAAAGGTTTAAATGAGTTTGAGGGAGGGGAACAAGTCAATATACCTGAAGCGAAATGAAATGGAATTGATTTTAATGGAATGACATGACTTGTAATAATAATGATGTGAAATATTCTGTTTGGGTTCTTTTTTTTTCAATCAATTTGAAAGTTACTGCATCTATACAGAGTGTTGAGCTGGCTGAAAACTTATGAAGTAATTGTGACCGTGCACCTCAAAACGAACATAAAGTCGCACATACTGATTTTGCGTGAGGACTGAACATAAGTGAAATGGGTCAACCTAGCCGAACTTGACTTTTTCATATTTTCTGAAAGAGCGGGTCTTCTTTTACATTATGCTAAAATTGTGTATCATAAAACAGTCAGGAAAGTGTGTTTTTTCAGCAGTTTATCTCGAACATTTTTGGTAGAATAGTGTGATTAGGTGTGTCTTTAGAATTCCTTTTTCATTTCTGAAAAACCTTGTACACACTCTTCACTTTCAACTCTAATAACTTATGAAAGGATAGTGCTACTGCTTTGGAAGTTGGCGTTGATTATGGACAGAATGTGTTAATGAGGCATGCTTAATTTCAGTTTAATCTGATAATTCCTTGATTGTTGTTACTCTGGTGGTTTACTTCCTGTTTTTTGTCCCATTCATCGCACAGCCAGCACGGTTTGGTAAAGATTAAGCGCTTGAATAGACACTGTACTTCAGAGCCTCTTTTCTCAGTTCACACTTTTCTCGAGTTTGTGCTTTCTTTCCAATATTTAGATAGGTTAGGAGAGTCCATTTGATTTGAGTTATACATCATTTTAAAGCTTAAAGTCTGTTCTTTCAGAATATGGTCTTAACTAAAAATTCATGTCTGGCGACTTTTTGTTTGTTTTGAGGTGCAGGGTCACAATTACAGTCTGTGAATTAATGAATGCCGAAATGTTCAAAGATTAAACTATTTTTCTTGGAACTGTTATAGGCCTTATACATATGCACATGAGTACGGAGTAATTACAATGCGGCTGCATTCCATTTGAACGCATATGCACAATACGAAAACATTCATTTTCATAATTGTTAGACCAAATGAACTGTGTTGGAATGATTCCATTTTCCTTTGCGCTGTGTCGAAACATTGGTGAAACTCATGGTTTGTTGAAGTAATTTTGGACTCTCACTCTGGTTTACCATTTGTCCTCAGTTTATGTGGTCATTTTTGTTTCAATGGACTTCCTATTCATCTTAAGAAAGACACCTGGGCCCTGTTTCATAAAGCTGTTCGTTAAGTTACGAACGACTTACGAGGGACTGGTGATCAATTCTGATGTGCTATACTTTTATATCAGAATTTCAGCACAAGAGCTGATCACCAGTCGCTCGTAAATCGTTCGTACCTTTTCGAACAGCTTTATGAAACACCCCCCTTCATGTACTTGCCATTGTCTATTGTCATTGTCTAGGTGTTAACTACACACTCAAAAACACACCGATGATCCCTGTGCAAAAAGAAAAAAGAAGTTTTGTACAGAGGGTTGAAAATAGAGAAAAATCTGAAATCTAACTTCAAAATTAATCTTGAATGTTATGAACTCGTTTATGTTTTCAGTTGTAAATAATCTCCGACAGAATTGTGCACTACTCAGCTATTGCACATATCATTATCTGATATATAGTTTTTGATTCATTAAGAATCAAAAGTGGGAAATGTTTTTGTAACTATACACACACGATAATATATGTATATATATATATATATATGTATATATATATATATATATATATATATATATATACACACATTATATACGTGGTCGTAGATAGACATAAGAAACGTATGAAATTAAATGCAAAAACCGATTCGTTCATTTTCATCAACTTGAGATATTTGAGTTTTTTTAATTTGCGATTATTCCAATTATTAAAAAATCTTCACCTCATATATTGTATATGATTTTCCTCTCTTAATTTTAGGGAAATGAAAATGTATTTGAATTTGAATTAAAACTTGAATTTGAATATTGAAGATACTGCAATACAAAGAAAACAATCGAAACGTATGTGATCATTTTGATAACATCTTCACAACATTTTCCTGTTATATAACTAGTGCAGTATCACTGAAAAGATATTTTTTCTCTATGTCTTGGTGACTTTGCTTAAAACACTTTGAAAATGGCGTTTATTCTTTATTGCGTTCTCAGTGTTTATATAAAAAAAAATATTTAAGAAGTTTTCTTTAGAGTAGTGACAAAACACTTCATATATACCATGTATACTACTTTTTATAACATTCTTTCTCATGCAGGCCATTATAAACATGTGGATCGTTGTCTTCATTCTAACATTCCCGTTACCAGGTAAGCACACAGGGCATGTCAACATTCATCCCAGTATGCATTATTTCAAATAAATGATTGTGTTACATCAGCATATTTCACTACATCGTTGTGGCCTTGAGGAAGTAATTGCTTTTTCAGTATATGATGTTTATCACACGTGAAGGCTGGGATGAAATTTATTATTTTTCAAAACAAGATCTTCACTTTTTTTTTCCATTCAAATTCATCCAGTGGCTTTTTCCTCAACCCAAAAAACTAATGATGAAAAGTCTGTTATCTTATAGATATTATGCGCAGTTTTTATCTATACGATTCGACTGCGTTGTGTTGCTTTTGTGGTATGCTCGCTGGTATAAAACGTACAAGCTAACATTCCAGCGAGTTTATTATTTCACATCATGCGCTGTTTCCCGTATGGGCAACGCGTTGCGAAAGCCCCTGTCACTCTTTGCTGGATAAGACAGACGCATGAGATACGAATGTTGATTTTGGCATCCTTTGATATTCGTTAAAATGCATTGCATGTCCTTTTTATCCTTTAAATGAACGCTTATCTTTCGGTGATTTCTGTTAGAGAGGCCAGAAATCTTTGTGCATACACCTTTTTTTATTGTCGCCAAAAACGGATGGCGCGATCTGACCCTTGTCCAATAATTGTACGTTTTCTTCTGTATCTGTACTGTACTTTGTCATTTCCACTCGCTTCCGTTCTCTCTAGACATATGAAAACGTCGTCCTGTGACCTTCTCTGACGTTTTACGCACTATCCTCTGCTCTGTACATAATCGCCCCAGGTGCGTTATTTGAACATTATGTCAAAATGTTTTCAGAACGTTTTTCTTTTTTTGTGGAAGGTTTAAAACGTTTCAAATGGACGTTAAAAAAGTGTTTTAAACGGTAAGATTTTTTGTAAATGCCAAAATTTGTAAGAACATGCTGAAAACCTTTTGGACGTTATAGACGTGTGAAAAAAATATTCAAAACGTTCTCTTTACGTTCTGTGTCTAGAGCTTTCAAAAAACATTTTATGAATGTCTAAAAAGTCTTATGATCCCCCCTTCCAGAACGTTTAGAGAACCTTTCATATCAATATAGATCGTCCAGAAACCTTTTAAGAACGTTTCATGTGAACTTTTATAAAACTTGCTAAAATAAAATTAAAAACACTCTGAACTTTTCTGGAATGCCTATAAACTTTTATGAACGTTCAAAGACTTTTTATAAACGTAGCTGGGGAAAAATAAGGGTTGTATTTGGCATACTATTAACTTATGAGATTATACAGACACAATGTGGGATAAAATGTGACCGTGCACCTGAAAACGAACATAAAGTCGCACACACTGATTTTGCGTGAGGACTGCATATAAGTGAAATGGGTCAACCTAGCCGAACTTGACTTTTTCATATTTTCTGAAAGAGCAGGTCTTCTTTTACATTATGCTAAAATTTGGAATCATAAAACGGGCAGGAAAGTGTGTTTTTTTAGCAGTTTATCTCAAACAGTTTTGGTAGAATAGTGTGATTAGGTGTGTCTTTAGAATCCCTTTTTTATTTCTAAAAAACCTTGTCCACACTCTTCACTTTCAACTCTAATAACTTTTGAAAAGATAGTGCTACTGATTTGAAAGTTGGCATTAATTATGGACAGAATGTGTTAATGAGGTATGCTTAATTTCAGTTTAATCTGATAATCTCTTCAGTGTTGTTACTCTAGTGGTTTACTTTCTGTTTTTTGTCCCATTCATCGCACGGCCAGCACGGTTTGGTAAAGATTAAGCGCTTGAATAGACACTGTACTTCAGAGCCTCTTTTCTCAGTTCACACTTTTCTCGAGTTTGTGCTTTCTTTCCAATATTTAGATAGGTTAGGAGAGTCCATTTGATTTGAGTTATACATCATTTTAAAGCTTAAAGTCTGTTCTTTCAGAATATGGTCTTAACTAAAAATTCATGTCTGGCGACTTTTTGTTTGTTTTGAGGTGCAGGGTCACAAATGTACCCTAATCCTAATCTTATAATAATAGAATCCTATCCTATCCTGTTCCTAATGTCTTATACCACCTATACTTGCTACATCCTATTCCTAGCTGATGTTTCTGTATCACATTTTTTATATACCGGCAAAAATGTTGTACTTCGTGTAAACATGATTACTAGAATTTAATCACACCTTAATCAGGCCCATTAAAATATGAACACCTCTTCATAAAACAATTTGAAATTGTGAACAACTGCACAATAACGTAAGTACAAATTTAATTCAGTTAAAAGTTTGCATCCAGAATAAATACTTTAGATTTCAAAGTATTTTTAATCTATTTCTACTAGTTTGAAATTTTAGATTTTCTTACTTGAATATACATAAATATGCATGACTATTCATGATATACGTTAGGTACCGGACGTTTGATTTTGTAACGTCGATCCGATAACGTTTACAATCGTTTTGAAAAGGACGTTTCATTTTGTAATGTCCATTGATGTACGTTTTAAAAACGTCCGTTTAGACGAAGACGTTTGGAGCCTCAAAAAAAAAAAAAAAAAAAAACCTTCAGGAAAACGTGATGTGTTTGCTGGGGGCGAACAACTCGGGGGGGGGGAGGGGAGGGGCACTTTTCACTGCTACACCTGCTATTAAAAGTTTGAGTATTGGTAAAGTCTGAAGGCCGTCTGTGGTGTGCTCTTCAATAATTTTCTAGAGTTATGACCATGAAAATTACACCACATGTATACTGGATTCCACCTACGGATGCCGTACAGGTTTACATTTTGATGAAGTCCGATAGGGTCGTTAGTTGGAGTAAACTGAATTTCACCTGAGAAGTACTGTACTCACAACATTCAACTACTATTGTGTATGCCCAGTAAAACGTGTGTGTTTGAGTGTGTGCCTGTTTTTTTTTGTCTGTTTCTTTGTTTGTTTGTTTGGTTGGTTGTTTTTTTTTACCTCCCTCGAATACTGTCCACCTTAAATTGTATCTCTGAAACTTGCCAGGCAAGGGAGATGCACTTGGAGACACGTGTTCGCATATACCTCAGGAAATGAAAGACATGTGCCCCACCATATTCTCCGAAAAGACTGGTGGATACGTCAAATTGACTCCGAAGTACGTCCCACTGAACCATCCTAATTATGACGTCATGGTTCCAAGAGAGGCCAGAGGAAAAACCAATCTGTACTGCGCCCATCCAGGTAATTTTCTATTGTCCTACCATGTGTAACATCTGTTTAGCCCTATGCAATTAACTTTGTTTGCTTATCATCCATTGGGAAAATTCTCAAAGAAGATATTCATCGTATTTGATAGATTATGTTTACTTGTATCAGAAAAACAGATAATTACGTGACAATCATTAATTACATCCACCCACATGTGCATATTAGAAATGTTTATTTTATACACGACAGGTGTACAGACACGTGTATGTGATCCGTCAAAACGAATGCCTTTACAAAGGCACGGAACACTGATGTACACAGCTCTTGAAATAGCCGGCTTTGGATTCATGTTTTTGAATGTAAGAAGGTCTGTCGAATCTGATTATTCTTTCGGCCACTTTAATTGACAGATCTCATTCGTTCAGTGAGACACTCATTGTTCCTTCATGTGACACTCAAACTTTGAAAAAGTGCAATTTGTCATTATTGTCTTTCAAAGTTCATGTGCTCAGTCATGCATGACCTTTATCAATATAACTAGGTATCAATGGAAAGAGGAATAAATGTTCTTTCCTCACAACCAACATTATGCCTACTGTAGCTGACAATTATGAAATAGTAGCCCTCCAAAATTGGATAACCCTTTTTGAAACGCATTGTATATTGCTTAAGATTTCGCAGTGGTTCAAGTTAAATGTTGTTACTACAATAAGAAAAATAAGGGAACACTTTGAAGTCATGTGAAATTACAAAAGTACCACAGCATGATAGGTTTCCATATCTGTCTTGTTTTATTCCTTGTCTGATTTTTTTATATAAATTCAATACACACTTACACAAAATGTGTCTTTCTGCAATCCCCACACTGACTTGGTTTTTAAAAACAGCATGCATCCCAAACCCTTGTCTCAATGGAAGAAACTGTTCGGAAACACTGGAGGACTTCGAGTGCGATTGTGGCGACAATCTCCTAGGAAAGACCTGTGCCAGTACGTACCAACATCTAAAAATCTTTACAAAACTATGATATGAGCTGCTAAGATCATAAAACTGAATAACAAGTGAACAAAAATCTTTATAAACCTAGTGAGACGTGAAGATCATTCAACTGTAATAATATAGATCACACTGTGATTTTCAGTATGGCTATCCATGTGTGTGTGTGTGTGTGTGTGATTAAAACTGACTTTTCGCAAGAAGAGCGATCACTGTCAAAGCAATTGCCTGTTTGAAGGTTGCGGTGTCTCTACACAGGCCCCTTAAATCCAAATGCATGTTGATTTGTGTTGATTTATGATACCCTCAACATCACTTTTGCGGTGAGATGAATATCTAGAAACATTCCATTTGTTTTTTACGATTTTTTTTCTTCTATTTTTTTTTTCAAATTACTTGGGAACGCCCACAAAAAACAAAAAAAAAAAATCCTTCCAAACTAAATATCCTCAGATGACCTCATCTGTCAATCATTGCTAAAGTACTGAAATGTTTAACAAAAGACATTGGAATACACCTTCCCCTCGACTCAGTAAACGAGTGCACGTCACGAGACCGACACCCACAAGTCATACAGCCCACGAGTCATACAGCTCACAAGTCATACAGCCCATTGGGTACAGCTCACGAGGCATACAGCCCATCAGTTCGACACTAAACCAACAAGGCCTACGAGACCGACACATTACGCGCCGTGTTGTATCTGTCGAACTCGTGGGCTTTTTCACTTAGTGTTGGTCTCATGGGCTTTATTTGCCTAGTGTCGAACTCATGGGCTGTATGATTCGTGAGCTGTATGACTCATGGATATGTTTTAAATGTCGAACTCGTGGGCTGTATGACTCGTGGGTGTCGGTCTAGTGGGATGACCCCCCAGCAGAACTTGCATGTTTCTGTAATATTAATGTGACTAACAAAAGACAAGACGAGGGAACATGCAAGTTATGTTGAGTCGAGGGAAAGGTTCATTCCACTGTCTTTTGTGGGCGTTCCCAAGTAATTTGAAGAAAAAAGAAGAAAAAATCGCAAAAGTTATGATGCTGAGGATATCATAAATCAACACAAATCAACATGCATTTGGATTTCAGGGGCCCCTTAAAGTCTCATCGAAAGCAAAAACCTCCCCTTATTGTGCTACAAACCCATTCCAGGTTTCAGAAATATACCAGAGAGACCGTATATGGATGAAAGTATCCATACAGTGATTGAATGCATGTGCGAGTGATAGAATAAGGAGTTAACACACTGTAAAAAACATCGGTGTTAGATTTAACACCATGGGTGTTAAATCTTACACCGATCAAACTTCAATAGAGGACCACGCCCACAGGTGTAGAAAATACACTGTGATGGCGTTGACAAGTGTTCACCTGACACTTCGTGGTGTTATTTTGACACTGCACTGGTGTTAATTCAAAAATGACACCACATGGTCTTGACTTGATATTTGTTGGTGTTAATATCAATGGTTTAACACCCGTCCAGCTTCAATAAAAGACCACACCAGCTGGTGTTACTGTGGTGTAAATTTATTTTCACATTTTTTTCAAAAATCTAGTATTTTAATGTAAAATCCTTGATGGTCTTGTTCAAATTAAAAATCAACAAGAAGTGCAGTTACTAAGAAACTCTTCAAAAAACAGTTTTATATTTGGAAATGACACCCAGAGGTGTTAATTTAACACCATAAATGAGCACCGAAAATTTAACACCAGCTCGGTGTTCACTATTTAACACCGGACTTTTTGCAGTGCAGCTTTAATATTACATGATTTTTTTTCTTTGTTTTTATTTGACATAGGCATCAGACAATAGATATAATAGCGATCTCTGAAAAAAAACAGTACTTTCAAGGGATTACCCTTTTATTTTGTGTCATTTTAAATCTTTCACACATGTTATGCCTAGAGTATTTTGTTTATTATCATCGATATGAAACCTCAAAATTCTAATATCATGGAAAGATGAAATGGGATAACTTTATATCCTATATCCCAAACAATACATCACAGGTCTCCTGTTATACTTCTTTACATTGCAATGAATAGCGTGTGGTAACCTTGAGAAATTAAAATCATAACAAATTTTGATATGAATTTGACTTGCTTTTTGTTTGGGGCAGATATGAAAGTAATTGATCTAAAATAAAGACATATTGCGAAAAGAAAAAAAGATATTCAGAAAAATCATGTTTTAGCAAAATTATTTCCTACGCATTTCTATATATGAAGAGCTTGCTTCCAAAAGGCGTTAGATCTGTCATTTTTCTATGGATTTAGCGCCTTTTGGAAGTAAGTTCTTCATAATAATTGGTGAATACTGTAGTGCCCTCCACCGGTGACCTTGAGAACTTTCAAAGGTAGGCTTATCTATGAGAGTTTCAGTTGTTCGTACTACCCATGTGCCAATTATGCCAGCCCTGTGATTCAACAAATGATAACGAAGTTATAAAGTGCCCCATCCCTCCCCTCCGTCCTTGGAAGGGTCAAAATAGCTAAGGCATATATATATATATATACCAGGTGTCCCAAAAAAAGCGGAACGGTGGATTTCAGTACCGTGCGGTCTAAAAGTTATATATCTTTTGACATCATTAGAAAGAACATCTTCCGCAGAAGACTATGATACCAAAGTCATTACATTTGATTTAGTACTTTTTATTCTACGCCAATTTCTGACAAATGCAGTCATTGTCAAATTTTGCCGGATTTTTGCGACTTATGAGATAATAATTTGAGTGCGACACGCGATCCATACGGTGAATATTGTGTAGGCTCGGTGAGTCCATGTCAACGAAAGATACAGCTTTCACATTGAGCATGGGCCAGGAAAAAACAGTGTGCGTGTGTGTCTCTGTGTGTGTGTTGTGTGCGCGCGCGCTCCCAATATGAAAGCGTTCTCTTTTGTTGACATGGATCAACGAGCTTACCACAATTCACCGTATGGAACGCGTGTCGCACCCAAATTATTATCTCATAAGTCGCAAAAAAATTGAAAATGACTGCATTTACAGAAATTGTCTTAAAATAAAAAGTACGAATGCAAATTTAATGATTTTGGTATCATGGTCTTTTGTGGAAGATGCTCTTTCTGATGATGTCAAAAGATATATCACTTTTAGAACGCAAGGTACTGAAAAATCCACCGTTCCGCCTTTTTTTTTGGGACACCCGGTATATAATAATAATATATATTAAGAATTATATACTATGTATATATATATATAGTATATATATATATATACATCTTTTCAGTTGCTAAGGGAGTTGTAGCTATTTCTATTCGTATACCTTATGTCTGTAAGATGTTATAGTAACGGTACAATTTTGTTTAAGCTCTTATCGCTTCATCACTGATTTTCATTAATGTCATGTTTACACACACAACACTCATATAATATCCCTGTATATATACACTTCTCAGTTTGACTGTATACAACAGAAATAGATGTCATGTAGCTCATCTAATAGTACTATTTTTCAAATAGCTCCATGTCCAACGGGATGGTCTCCGCGGAACCTTAAGAGCGAGTCTTGCTATCTCTACCGTACCGATTCCTTATCATGGACCGCTGCGAGGGACTCGTGCCTTCAACTTGGCGGATACTTAGTCGCCATTCAGACTCCCAAAGAGTTGGCGTTAGTGTTGGAATATATTACGTCAACGTACGGGACTGACGCGGCCGAACACTTTTGGACGGGCTTGAATGACCGCAGCCTGGAGGGGATCTTCACATGGACGACAGTTGGTGGCGCTCTCCCCTTGTCTAGTAGCATGTGGAATTCTGGGGAACCAAATTGAGGCTATGGTGAAGGTTGCATCGAGGTGAATCAACGCTTACTCCTGAACGACCGTCCTTGTAGTAATTTGTTGCCGTACGTCTGCGAGCTCCAAATCTAAAAGCTAATGAATTATCATCGCGTTTGTACATTGATAAAGGGGTCTTTATTGTACTACTTTTGCTTTTCTATCTTTTGTTACTTCTCTTTATTGTTTTCTCTTTCTTCTTCATATTGTTCTTCTTCTCTTTGTCCTTTCTCTTCTTTGTTTTTGTCCTTCAACTTTTTCCCTCCTTCCCTTATACTTCTATAACTTGAAATGATATTGTTATCTTGCCGTCGATGTTGTTATTAGTTTTATCATTGATGTTGTTAATACCAGGAAAAAATCATTTGTAAATCGGCACTTCCTAACCCAGGGAAGCCAGAAGCAGTCTACAGATAGGGGGTATGGGGGGAGGAACTGCAGAGAACTACACAATTACACAACATAATCCGTGCACACACACACACACACACACACACACACACGGAAACACACTCTGGCATTCTTTTAAAAAGAGATCGTATAGTGTTGGTTGAGACCTAATTTCAGGTTGCTATTATTTTGGGTGAGATAATGAGAAACCTCTTATGAAATGTGAAAGAGCATGTAATTCCATTAAGAATTCAACGTTTATTGGGATGAAACTTGGCTTTGAAATGGCTGAAATATCCAAAACAGAGCGATCATGATAAAGTGTAGGACCCACCTATTATTACGATCGCTTTGTTTTACGTTGTTTTTGGATGTTTCAGACATTCGAAACCCGATTTTCATCAAATGAACTTTGAATTCCTCTTAAAATGGTATGCTCTGTAATATTTCATAAGTGTTTTCTGGGTATCTCGCAAAAGGTGAAAAGCACAATTCTCATCCCCAACAGCACTGTATCATCTCTTTAAGAATGAGGTAACTAATAGCCAGGGGAACAAGCAAGCAATGGAGCGTGGCGAACAGGTGGCGACAGAGTCTGAATGGAGGCGCTTGTACACACACTAATAGCACAACAATGCCATGCGCATTATCCATGCTCAGATAAGGATGATGATAAAGACGCAAAAGAAAAAAAAGATCTTAGTTCTTGGAATATTGTTACACAATGTTGTCATTAAATATTACTGATCAAAGTAAGTGAGGTTGGACTATCCATGTCTAAAGAAAAAAGAAATAGGTTTGGAAATTTTGCAATAGGAGGACAGTTGGCCCTAGAATCCCCTCCCCCCCCCCCCCTCCGTGGCAATGCCCATTCGTATATGATGTATATTAAGTGAATGGCGTAAAATGCATATTTGAAGTGAAAAAGACGAGGCTGGTATGCTGAAGTCAACGACTTAAATCTCCCAGGAATCCTGTCAACTGAAGTTCCGATTTGCATGAATTAATTTTATTTGGGAAACGACTCATATCCCCCACACCCGCCCCCACCCCAATCAGTGGCGGATCCAGGGGAGCACACCGGGAGTGCTCCCCCCCCCCCCCCGTATTTTTTTTTCAACCAAAGAAATAAAAAGGAAAAAAATTTAATTCTTTTAAAGGCCCCCCGTTATGGAATTCCTAGATCCATACGCACATACAGAAAGACTTAGGCACATAATAATCCCAACGCACCATTTCGGCCAAACGGACGACGGAGGCTTTTCTTTATTATTTTTTTGCGAATACTGTAGTTGGGTTTCAGTTCCAGTCAAAGGGAGGCGATGCTACTACCCGTCCTTTCAGTGCTAGACTCGTTAAATGTTCGTTGGAGAAAATGAAATAACGAGATTTCTAAATTGTGTTACTTTGACTATGTGAATTGTTATTGTGGTTCAGTTAAAAAGAAAATGTATGTACATGTATACCTACCTAAAGGTAATGTATAGCCCAAGCATCCTTAATATCCTTGCTTTGCGTCAATAAAACTTACGACATAGCTATTCCAGATATAACATCATTTTCAAAGATGATGAGGCACAACAAAAGCACAAGGAGGTATAAATAGGGGTTTGCCCCAATTTCGTCACATTACTGAAATCATTCCTGTTCAAAATCTAGCCCGTAAAGTCATGTAATCAAGTGTTCTCGTGTTTTCGTTTGCTTTGTTTATGTGTGAGTGTGTGTGTGGGTGTGGTGTATATGTGTTCACGTTTCTATGTTTGATTTTGTTGTTGTTTGTTTGTTGTTGTTGACGGCCCGTAACGATCGCCCCGTCACTGTACAGGCATGCTAACCTGCAAACATGAAACTGCACATTACTTGAATATGAGACCATTCTGAAGGAAATGATTTTCATACAACAATAGATATATAATGTACTCTTAAATAAATTCCACAAGGATTGGAACAATCATCCCCCAGCATTCTCACTGATTCCCACCGATCAGTAACTAGCTATCCCTTTAAAGAAAAAAAATACTCTTCTAGCAACTTGTGATTATTAGCTTTATGTAAGCTAAAGCTTGCCGTTAAACTAAAGAATTTTTGTTTCGAGTATTAGCATACCTTCAAAAACATTTGACAGAATTGATCATGAAAAATCGTTTTGTAGGCTTGATTTTTCAAAATTTATCTGGAATGCAGAAAACAATTTACCAGCTATAATCCACATACTTGATTCACAATTGCAAACAATATCATATGGTGTTTCCCAAGTTTTGATATTGATTCCTATTTTTTTTAATCTTTATTAAGTTTTGCCACTTTATCGTCTCATGATACCAATTTTATGAAGCATTAAGATATCATTCAAGCCATAAAACAAAACTTGATGAATAATGAAAATAAATCAGCTTTAAATTATTCCAAACACATTTGTGAAATAGTAGCAGTAGGTCTGTTGGTGTTGAAACTAATATGTATCTCAATGGTATAAAGGAAGAACAAGTACGATTTACGAGTTTTGTTTATGAATGTACGTACGGTTTCGAAAATATCGGTATCATTAACAAACCGATGTATTTCTTCCTCAGCATTAGTATATTGTTATTACCACTGCACTGTATAATACTTTGTACTCCCATATTTAAACTATAATTGTATTCAAACTATTGGGGAAGCTCAATATGAAGATTTTTAAAGCGAATACATAGGCTAAAAAAATGTTAGAGATAGAACTGGTTAATTTCTGTTGTCTTACTAGAAGCCCTTTTTTATCAAACTGAAAATTTTACCAATTTATCAACTCTATGAATATCATCTTGGCATGTCTGTACTTCTATTTAGCAAAGAATCATTACCAGAATTATTTATTGCATCACTCATGAAAAATATGAATATTCATATTTTACAATACTGAATCTACATCAGACTGGCGAGTTCAACATGGCAGACCTGATTTTCCTCACTCACTCAGAAACTAACAGAGACCCCAAACTTTGGAATCAACACAAGAGATTGTTTGACATTGAATTAGATACAAGGACAATTAGTAAGATTTCGCTAATAACTGAATAAAGCCTGAAAATCCTGCTGTATCTGAAATGACACTTTGATTTTTCTTTTAAAAAGTGCATTTTACTAAGTAATGATACTTTGGCACTTCCATCTTCACCGCTCTTGTGGCAGTATGCACTATTTTTGTTCCACTCGGGAATCATAAGTCTTTATAGAATCTTTTGTGTATGAAAATTTCTCGTGACCCCCCTAAAAAAAGACTCATTTATAATGTGTGGGGTTTTTTTTGGCATTTGAAATTTATCCTTATTCTTCGCGTGTATGTATAGACTCTATAATTTATCAAACTTTTTAGTGCAAATTTACGGAATAAATACGCAGTCATATCACAAGCATTTATCCCATGTATCTTTTCATGATTGACATGCGGGAAAATGACTTGAATATAAATTTAATATTGTGTATGTTCGTGTTTGGGCTCTGGGGAAGAAGAGGAAAAACTTTGCTCAAAGTCAGTCAGTTTTCTTTGTGATTTCTTTCATTATATTGATTATAGTTATGTATCATTATTTATATGTATATGTATGTATGTGTGTATGTATATGTATATGTATACAAATGCATACACGTGCAATACATGTATAAATGCATATTACATTCATATATTAGTGCATATTACCATTATTACACATGTCTTTAATCACTATACTAGTACTTGAAAATGATAGTTCAGTATGGTTATTATATTTCAGAAGATTGGTGTTGTATTATTGTACAGTTATATACGACATTGCGTTATAATACCACACTTATTACATCATGGCCCATTATGTCATCTAGACAATTATTGTCATGAATGTTCTGTTGGTAAATCCTGATGAAGGCCATTAAAGGCCGAAAATTCGATTAAAAGGAGAACAAGAGAGCAACGCCAGTCTAAAATCTAATTTCGTTCGCTATATAATATCCACAATCAGGCACGCGTACGTTTCGGGCGGGAACGATCTCTCGCATGATATATGTAGGTATGATGTATAATATATGTATGATATATATATATATATATATATATATATATATATATACCCTTTTTACTCATAAACCTATATGAGCGTCTGTATATGAATTTAGTTGAGAGAGAACTCGAAGAGAAAAAGAATTCAATTTTGTTCTTTTTCTTCTTTCCAACTCGCATTCCTACAAACTGGGAACCTCAGGGTTAGCAACAACAACATTCTATAGCTTGCTACTGGAAAAGTAAATTTCCAACCAAGTGATAGAATAATGGACCAGCAGCTATGTAGAAATCACCTTACAAAGAACGTATGTGTGAGAGACGCCTACAAGGAAAAAAAAAATAAAATGCAGGCTGCAATGGCAGACTGGAACTGACATGTTAACAGTTCATGGACTTCCTGGGCTTTTTATAGCAGATACGAAACTCTAATCAAATAAATTGAAATTGTCTACCACAACAACAAACAATCCCCCACCTCCCATATCCTGCTTTGACACACATTTGTGTGTGTGTGTTTGTGTGTGTGTGTGTGTGTGTGTGTGTGTGTGTGTGTGTGTGTTTTCTATCGTCGGGCAAAATGAATCTCAAGGTCTTGCTGATGATTAATGAGTATTGTGATCCATAAAACCCTACTCTACATATTGATGGGGTAGGCAGATAAAGAACATAATGGACTGTAAGAGAACAAACAAAATAAAACAAAAAGAGGGGGACAATGGGAACTCGAAAGCCGGTGCACAGTATCATATTACAAATATATATGGCGCGTGACAAAATAGCGAAGACCTTCACTATTTATAGAAAGTACAGTAGCAGAGGTTACTTTCGTGGTTTTTGGAGCATGCATCTTAGCGTTTTAATCCCCCAGTATCAACTGTCATATGAAGAGTTTGTTCGCAAAAACCGACAAGTCCATATTTGCCAAATGGAGATATTTGCGATTAAAGGTCAAAAAAATATAGAGAATAATAAGAAAAGTTTGCTTCTTTTGACCATAACTTCAAAAGTGTACCTTTATAGGTAGTGACCAATATATCATTTAAAAGGTATAATTTTGTACTTTATGACAGAGACCGTACTTCAAAATCTTCAAAAATGGACTTATCGGTGTTTGCGAACAAACTCTTCATATTTCTTTAAGATGAGGATGATTGCATAACAACAAAATTCTTCTCCTTTCATTTATCAACAAGGATAGTTTGTTTGAAACCAGTTAATGGCAATGTCCCTTTATTGCCTGGGCATTGTGGATGAGAAATTTTCAGGACTTCATGGCTTGTCATGACATTGTGTAAAGTAGCCACGAAATCATCCATACGAGTTTATGAAACCTATTCAAAGTTCAGTTAATTATTGCTTTTTAAATATACGTCCATTCACATGACTTTTATTGTGAGTTTTGTTCAGTGCTAACGAAAAAGCAAAATCCCAAAATTAGACACAAGAAAAATAAATATTCGTCTCTTCCACCTAAATCACTGTAGCCTAATCATTTAGGTCTTTGGTCACACATACACACACACACACACACACACACACACACACAAATACAGTACGTGATTACATGAGTAGATATTACGAGCCAGGTTTTTGTAGGAATAATTCCGGTAATCTGAACATGTCGAAATTGGGGCACACTCCAACGTCCCTCCTTGTACCTCTTCATTTTTGTAATTAATATTTTGTGTGGTTATGTTTTATGTTTTATAGACCCGAAGCAAGCACATGTAAAGATAAGCAGGTCTACATTCACAGTGTACCACGTAATAAGTGTCGTTTATTATATCGAATTATGTTTTTGATTAACTCAACACCATCAGACTGATCATAACACTTTGCATAAAATGTAACATGATCTAAAAAAATCCATCACCTCATGTTCTCACGGAAAATCATTACATTGCTAGTACGTACGGAAAGGGAGGGTTCCGTCGCATTGCCTCAAATTTTACTGGGCCTGAAATCCAACTATTGGCAAAAAAAGTCCCACGCGTCCCCCCCCCCCCCCCCTGTTTTGCCGAAATTGTGCGTTGGAATTACTATGGTCCCCCAAACTCTTCCACTTTGTTGAAGCAATCCTCTTGTAATGTGGTACTCATTTCTCCCTTTAATTCCAGGCTTTGAGCTGTAAGATCCTTGATGTTGTTTTTGGTAATCCTAATCCTTTCCGATAACAATGCTTTCCTTGATTTAGTGACGATGTTCTCCGCCTATTGCGTGTCCATCGGGCTCTTGGTGTTGAGACTGACCGGAATCCATTTTTCCCTTTTGCACCGTAGGTTGAACACAGGGTGATTGCGTTGCTGCGACAATTTCCTCTCTAGTCTACGCGATCCCATTCTCTCACTTTCCGGACTGTAGGCTGTCCAAAATCATCCCTCAAATCGCTGAAAAGATTATTATATCGTATATCATTCCTCAACACATAAGATCCCATTCTCTCAGATCGGCGTGCGCCATCTACGTCGGCTAGTGGGAGGACTCTCTCACAGCGTTCGATCTGAAGAAGCCTACAGATCAAGTAGGCGAAAGTCTCAAGAAGCAATGGTAATTTCGCAACTGATTGTGACAAAGTGAATTTTTATCGAGAATTTATCAGATGAATCTCTTCAGCGATTAGTAGGCCTACGACGATTATATGACATTTTCACTGTTGCCTTTCAAGTGGTGAAGACCTGCATTTCACTTTCAGAACATGGATGAACCCAGGCGCAGTCTTTACCTCCGGTCGAGATATATTGTGGAGATTCAGAAGGTAAGTAGGCCCTACAGGGATTATCCGACTTTTGTCATTCCTGTTCATGTTGTATTATCCTTTTGCAAATGCAGCTCGTAACACGGTAATTTGTGAATTTGTAAGTGAAATTTAACTATTAAGAATAAAAAATGGGAGTTTTCTTTGTAACACCTCTATATATATATATATATATATATATATATATATATATGACCCTGCACCTCAAAACAAATAAAAAGTCGCCAGACATGAATTTTTAGTTAAGACCATCCTGAAAGAGCAGACTTTAAGTTTTAAAATGATGTTTAACTCAAATCAAATGGACTATTCTAACCTATCTAAATATTGGAAAGAAAACACACACTCAGAAAAAGTGTGAACTGAGAAAAGAGGCTCTGAAGTACAGTGTCTATTCAAGCGCTTAATCTTTACCAAACCGTGCTGGCTGTGCGATGAATGGGACGAAAAACGGGAAGTTAACCACCAGAGCAACAACAATGAAGGGATTATCACAGAAATTTAATGCCTCATTAACACATTCTGTCCATAATTAATGCCACATTTCAAAGCAGTAGCACTATCCTTTCAAAAGTTATTAGAGTTGAAAGTGAAGAGTGTGGACAAGGTTTTTCAGAAATGAAAAAGGGATTCTAAAGACACACCTAATCACATTATTCTACCAAAAATGTTCGAGATAAACTGCTAGAAGAACACACTTTCCTGCCCGTTTTATGATATCAAATTTTAGCATAATGTAAAAGAAGACCCGCTCTTTCAGAAAATATGAAAAAAGTCAAGTTCGCCTAGGTTGACCCATTTTACTTATTTTCAGTCCTCACGCAGAATCAGTGTATGCGACTTTATGTTCGTTTTGAGGTGCACGGTCACATATATATATGACTCTGCATCACAAAACCAACAAAAAGTCGCCCAACATGAATTTTTAGTTAAGGGCAGATTCTAAAAAAAAACAGACTCTAAGCTTTAAATCCATGTATAACTCAAATCAAATGGACTTCCCTGACCTACCTAAATACTGAAAAAAGCGCACACTCTGGAAAAGCGTGAACTGAAAAAGAGGCTCTGAAGTACAGGGTCTATTCAAGCGTTTAATCTTTACCTGGATGTAAATCTCCGGTTCAACTACAATGAAGGGATTATCAGATAAAGCTGAATTTAAGCATGTATTATTACAGCACATTCTGTCCATTATTAAAGCAGTCAGGTATCTCTCTCTTCAAAATTTATTAGACTTGAAAGTGGAGAGTGTGCAGACGAGTTCAAAAAATGAAATGGGGCTTCTAAGACATACCTGATCATTCTACTCCATTATGCCCCCCGCACAAAAAAGGTAGTAGAAAAACTGCTGAAAATACACTTTCCCATTCATGTTATGATCCCAAAGTAAAGAATAATGTAGAAGGATAGCTCTTTCAGAAAATATGAAAAACTCGATATTGACTTAGTTGACCCTTTTCACCTTTTTTTTTGTGTGTCCTCACGTAAAATCAAATGGGTGCGACTTTTTGTTGGTTTTGTGATATTAATATACATATATATATATATATATATATATATATATATAGTCCTACATAGACATTAATAAATATATGAAATTAAATGCAAAAACCGATTCATCCATTTTATCAACTTGAGATATTTTACATTCTGTTAACTTACGTTTCTGCAGTTATTACAAAATCCTCTGCTTATACATTGTATACGATTTCCTCTGTTTATTTGATGGAAATAGAAATATATTTGAATTTCAATTTGAATATTGAAGATGCTCCAACACAAAGAAAATGATCGATATGTATGTGATCATTTTGATAACATCTTCACAACTATTTCTTGTTATGTAACGAGTGCAGTATCACTGAAAGATATATTTTTCTCTATTTCGTGATAACTTTACATAAATCACTTTGAAAATGGCGTTTATTGTTTATTCCGTTCTAAGCGTTAATGTAAAAAAATATATATATTTGAGAAGTTTTCTTTAGAGTAGTGACAAAAACACTTCACATATAGTGTACCATGTATACTTCTATCTATAACAATCTTTTTCATGCAGGCCATTATAAACCTGTGGATCGTTGTCTTCATTCTAACATTCCCGTTACCAGGTGAGCACAGACCAGCACCTGTCCACATGCATCAGTTTAATCAAATAAACGAATATGTCTCCGTCAACATAGTATTCGACTATATCGTTATGGCCTTTCGGAGATAATTGGTTTTCAGTAAAGGTTGCTGCCGGCAGATGGGAATTTTGTGTTTTTGTTTTTTTTTCATTCACATTCATCCAGTGACCTTTTTCTTCAACCAATAGGCTAATGGTGAAAAGTCTGTTACAGTTACTGTCTTACAGACAACAAGAAGAGTGTTCATCTAATTTGGAAGCTGTTGTTGCAGCTGCATTTCCCTCACCACTTTCCTCGATTAAGAATGGCTTTACTCTGTCACAGCTCCATGCTTTTGTGAGCATATGTCTGTGTCTCAGTGAAATAGATACGTGTAATTGAGTGCCATGAAAGTGTTTATGTGTGATGAAGGCTGTAAGTAAACGCGATGAGTAAACGACTGCAATAAGGCGATAATTATAGCATTATACCCGATATCTCGAGGCGATTTGAGTAAAGCTTTGACAAAAAAGAATGCCAATAGACAAAATAGCTTTTGATGTGTCTCGTTTGGCTATTGTGAGCCACAACTTTGATTTGCAATTGACTAAACTTGTAACAATAACAGAACTGACAGCTGACTAAATGACAGTGTTTCAACATTGATGAGTTCCATGACAAATATGGAAAGGGACTTTCCTTGTGCCTTTTTTTTTTCCTTCTTTCCTCTGTGTACCTGGAGCAACAACTCTAAATTTGTTTATGTGCATGTATTGTATTCCTGGCGCACCGAGCATTCTTTCTCCAAGCGCTTGAAACTTCCAGGCTTTGTTCAGTTCATTTTACTCGTTCATTGCATATGTACTACATCTAATTCTTATTTATTACGTAACGATTGATATTTCAGCGCACTCGATTTTCTGTTTGATTATTGTTATAATAGACTAAGGTGGTAATTGAGAATTCACTGCCCGATAAGCCCCATGACAAGAGTGTAGAAAGGAATCCCTCTACTTCTTTTTGTCTTTATATACCAACATCAAGAACTCCAAGTTTGTCTTTGTGTATTCTTAGTGCTCAGAGTATTCACTCTCTATTCGCTTGAAACTTTCAGACTTTGCTGCTTCTCTTTTTTGTTTTGGTTTTTTTTTTCTCTCTCTCTCTTTCATTTAATGTTCATGTTCAAATTATTATCACGTAAGACCGACCGCCTTTCATTTAAGTGTGGTTATTCAGGTGGTCTTAGGCTATTTGAGAATTCGGATGTATCCGAGAGTTCACTGCTCCAATGACAACCTCAATGGCCTCAAATAAGAATAGCATTTCTGAAGTCAAGTTGAAGTCAATAAACACAGGTCCCGTATTTGTTATCCTTTTATGTAGATATCATGACTATAGGGACCACACCTTTTATTTGAATATTTTGAAAAAAAATGGCCTGATGTTGCTGTTCATCTTTCTTTTTCTATTCCATATGGGCCTCTGTGTATTACAGTTGTGTATTGCCATTGATCCACCTTGGGTTATTGCCAGACATCCAGTAAAGCTTTGAAAGCAACTTTGAGAAAGCTGATTTTTTTTTCACACACTGTTCGTTAGTTTTAAAATAAATAAGCTATAATCAGTAATTTTTTTACGTTAAGAGCAAACAACTGTGGGTTTGAATTTAAAATACTCGTTAATGTTTGATTTCAATCGGTTGTGTCGGTTGGTTGTGCTTCGACTTGTTCGAGTTGTACATCTTTACCAAAACGTTATGTACATTTGTGGAAAATAGTCTTCCATAGTATTGTGAGATCCCTGAGAATAGCTTGTCATTTTTGTTCTTGTTTTCTAAAACAATGTCATCTTATTTGACTATGCTCTATAGGAGCACTGGACAACTCATGTCACGGGCAGGCTGACTTCCAGATACAATGGCGGATCCAGAGAAGACTGCACCGGGCGCACGCTCCCGTCCCCCTTGTAATTTTTGTTAAGACAAAAGACATAAAAAGAAAACTGCAAATTTCTGGATCCGCCCCTGGAATATATCATTGTTACTCTGGTACAGGCATTGAACTCAGAAATTAACAATTGGACATGTCTCTGTATAGTGTGTGCTCGTAATGAAACTTCGTTAACATGATGATGTGTGAAGTGAGATGTAAATGACATCATTATTCGGAGTCTATCTTGCCTGACCAGTTTTGACATACTTTTCTCGGGGGGGGGGGGGGGGGGGGGGCAGGGAGAGCGATGTTTGGGTTTAGCCTTTCGGAAATGTACCTTGGTCACGAGTCTATAGGTATGTGTTTTTGTGGTGTTTGTCTTGTTCTTGTCTACTGTTCTTGCTCTCTTGTAATTCTCGGGTATTTACGTTGTTTCCTTTCTTATTCCTACTTCTACCACTTTTTCTGTTCCTTCCTCCTCCTCATCCTCTTACATTCTTTCATGCTCTCTCTTATCTCATCCTCCTGCGGTCTCTGCCATGCATGCTCGAACTCACACTGGTGCTCGATGGCACCGAGTACGTCCTATCTCTTTCTGACTCCTAGATGACGCAAGTCGAAGACTTTGCTTTTTATTCATTAAACAGTGATGAGTTGTTTTTCTTTTATTTTCAGAAATAACACGGAAACACAGACAACTAATGACCCCTCTAGTAAAGATTATCAGTTACCTTTTAATTTCTATGAGGATAGTGTTAATTCTTGTCAGAATAAATCCAAGTTTGGAATATTTCTCAATTAACAATATCAAATCTGTGATTGAAGGTAATGATTGTGACAATAATTTGTCTTTAATGCATCTGAATATAAGGAGTTTGAATCATATTTTTGATAATTTTCGCTTATTTATGGATGACGCTCATGGATCGTTTTGTAATGTAATAGGTCTTAGTGAAACATGGGCCACTCAGAGTTTTACTTCCATGCTCTCCGAGTTTATGATTTCATTCATAATAGCAGAAATCGGAGAATGGGCGGAGGCGTTGCTTTATATGGAAAACAAAATCTGGATTATGTTATTCATGATGAATTGAATTGTATGAGTGAAATTGTTGAATCACTTGTTATTGAAATTAAGGTCCCTTATTCAAAGAATATAATTGTGTCAGTATTACATAGACCTCCTAATTCAAATATTTATGATTTCTTTGATTATGTACAATCCCTACTATCAAACCCAACATTTAATAATAAAGATTGTTTTCTTATGGGAGATTTTAATGTTGATTTGTTGAAGTTTCAGACTTTAAACATTGCCCAAAATTGTCTGGATATAATGACTTCCTCGTCTTTTTTATACCGCTTATAACAAAACCAACTCGTTATGTAACCAATCATTCTGCAACACTTATCGACAATATATTTTGTCACATTAGCCCTTTACCTGCCTCCGGAATTATTCTATCAGATTTATCTGACCATGCATTATCCCATCTTCACTTATATCCCCCTTAACCGTAGAATTTCTTTAAAGCCTCCTGTGGTAAATTTCAGGAAAATAACACCTGACAAAATAGATTAGGTTACAAAACGAGTTAAATACAGTGGACTGGACCGATGTATATGATAATGAGGATCCAACTGAAGTTTATGATTTGTTTAAGCAAACGTTAATTTCTATTTTGGATAAACATGTTCCCATCATTAGAAAAAAAATGTAACAATTACAAAAGATATCCTAGGCTGCCTTGGATATCTAAATTTTTGTTGCGATCGATTAACCGTGAGAATAATTTGTATTACGTTGATAAAATTAAACCCACTCTGCAATCTCATAATAACTATACTTTATAAAAGAATGTTCTCACGCAAGTAATACGGTGCGAGAAACGTAAATATTTTATTAATCAGTTATCTTTGTTTAAACAAGATATTCAAAATACGTGGAAAACTATTAATACAGCTATTAATAAAAATACGGAGAAACCACGTATTACCACAATCAAACATAATGATTTGATTAGCGATGATGCTTCATCCATTTCAAATATTTTCAATCAGTATTTCTCACAAATTGGCAATAATCTTGCTCACAATATTCCGGATAGCATAAGAATTTTTCAGATTTTTTTACAAACTCGTAATCCTAACTCATTTTTTTTTTGTTCCTTTAGAGAGAAATGATTTGTTAGATATTGCTCAGAATTTGAAAAACAAGAAAAGTGCCGGGCACGACAGTATTGATAATGTTCTATTGAAAAATATTATCAATTTTATTGTTCATACGTTGGTACACGTTTTTAACTTGTCTTTGTGTAACGAAGTTGTCCCTGAGGGTATGAAAATTTCTAAAGTAATTCCCATTTATAAAATATGGGGATAGGGAAGATGTTTGTAACTATCGACCTATATCTTTGTTGACTTCTTTTTCGAAATTATTTGAAAAACTTGTTCATTCTAGGTTATAACAGTTTTTGGATATCATAAAATAATTTCTGATTATCAGTTTGGTTTCCGGCAAAACCACAACACATCCCATGCAATACCTACCTTTCAGATAAAGTTTCAAAAGCTATTGATCAATTTCATCATACAATCGGCGTTTTCCTGGACTACTCCAAGGCCTTTGATACCATTAAGCACAATATACTTCTTTTATAAATTATCACATTATGGGCTTGGAGTGGTTCAGGGGTTACCTTTCTAACCGTTAATGGACATACATCAGTCACGTCAGTTAGGCAAAATGTTAGTTGTGGAGTGCCTCAAGGAAGTTTGCTTGGACCTCTGTTATTTATCCTTTACATTAACGACATGCCGAATTCATCAAGTATTCTTTCTTTTCTATTATTTGCTGATGATCTTAATGTTTTTGTCACATTCTGATCCTAATATGTTAATTGATATTTTAAATGTTGAATTGGATAAATTACTTCAATTGATAAGAGCAAATAAATTGTCAGTAAATAGAAAAAAAAATAATGTATGATTTATAGTAACTCTTTGGAAAATGTACCAAGGAATTTCTATCTGTATGACACAGTTATTGAAGAAGTCCTCTTCAATCAAATTTTTAGGTTTGATTATTGACCGTTAACTCACTTGGAATTTACATATTGATTCCATAAGCCGTATTATTTCAAGAAATATAGGTGTTATAAATAAAGTTAAATTTGGTTTACCCAAAAAGTTCTTTTAATGTTACATTCATC
The DNA here is from genome assembly GCF_040938485.1 of Diadema antillarum. Lineage (NCBI taxonomy): Eukaryota > Metazoa > Echinodermata > Echinoidea > Diadematoida > Diadematidae > Diadema > Diadema antillarum. The sequence goes on along the minus strand of NW_027270914.1, from coordinate 3,093,150 downwards.
TCTGATTTTACCTTATTTGAATTGTGGTATACTCGCCTGGGGAAACACACATTCTTCTCATTTGGAAAGACTACTTTTGTTACAGAAAAAAGCTCTTTGTATTATTTGCAATGAATCGTGGAGAAGTCACACTGAAGTCACACAATTAATTCCACTACATTGTCTCGATTCAAAATTTTGTGGAAAAGACACCTTTTCAACAGATTGAAATTAGGTACATGAATGTAGAAAATGAGATGAGGTAGCCATGTGTGAAGTGTGCATGCAAGTGTGTATGCGTGTGTATCTGTGAGTGTGTGTGTGTGTTGTGTTGTGTATGGGGGAGGTGATATACGTGTACGTGTCTGCATTTATTATGTTGTATAATTTGTACATATTATGTTATACTCCATATAAATATGTTACACCTTGCCATATACTGTAGTATATTGTGTAAAGGGGCCCCGACAACAAGCTGTGCTTCACTGGGGTCCCAAACCTATCATTATGAATTTTTGCAGTTATGTCTTGTACTTTTGTTATGTTTGATTTGGTTTGAATAAACTGTACTGAACTGAACTGAGCATAAATTCCTACATAGTTGAATGAGTCATATCCTAGTTAAAGGGGAAGGCTAGTAACTGATCAGTGGGAATCAGTGGAAATGCTGGGAGATGATTGTTCCAATCCTTATGGGATTCATTCAAGAGTTCATTGTATATCTAGACTATTGTTGTGTGAAAATGATTTGCTTCAGAACGGTCTCATATTCAAGTAATGTGCAGATTAATGCCCCGTCACTGACCAGGGACGCTAACCTGGAAGCATTAAACTGCACATTACTTGAATATGAAACCATTCTGAAGCAAATCATTTTCACACAACAATAGATATACAATGAACTCTCGAATGAATCCCATAAGGATTGGAACAATCATCTCCCAGCATTTCCACTGATTCCCACTGATCAGTTACTAGCCTTCCCCTTTAACCCTAATTTTGAGCTTTCTTTTTTATTCGTTATACTCATTCTTTTCTGTTATCTATTCCTTTCCTACAGTATGTACATATACCTCAGTGATCCATCGCACCATGTGCCTCGCGTGTGCTGGTATAGACCCTTCATCTCTTCTCCTTCCTCGCCTTTTTCTGTCCTCTTGTCTCTTTCTGTTTCTTCTTTCAAAATAATTTCCTCGTTTCCTCTTTTTCCTTCGCTGTATTTTGTTTTTCTCTCTCTATCTTTCTCTTTACAAATGAGGTTGCTTGTGTTTGTCCGTCTGCTTGTTTGTTTGTTTGTATAGGTCTCTATGTGCTGTGCACTTTTTATATTATGTCTAGCTAATTGCTTTTTGATGTTATTTAGTCTTTATGTCCACGAGGAACTGCTAAATACAATCTTTGCTTTTTAGCATGTCTCCTCCATTTCCTGCATCTTTAGTTTTAATTCAATTTTCATTTACTTTTGTGATGCATAGTATTGTTAGATTCAACTTTATTTCCATTTCCATCAAATAAACATAGACATTATATACATTGCATATGTACAGGATAATTGTAATACTTACAGAACATAATTTGACAAGGTACACATGAAAATGAGAAGTAGATGCGACTACATCTTTGTTAATATATACATAAAGCGTATAATACAAGTCAACTAAGGATGAGGATGGAAGTGGAGGGTCCCACTAAGAAGCAGAGCTTGTACGATATGGGACCCTCAGAAAATACACAAGACAGCAATATAAAACAAAATAAACGAACCGATGTCAACTGACATCAAGATGATTGGGAAGAGAATAAGAAAGAAAAGCAAAAAAAACAAAGAGAGAAAAAAAAGAAAAAAAGGGGAGAAAAGGGAAAAAAAACTACAGCACGTGCCATCGTGGACGCAAGCAGTCTAGATTCCATAATGTAAAATAAGTGATGAAATACAAGCTGGATTGAATATAATGCAAAACATTTTTTATACGTAATTATGTTGGTAAGAATGCAGGAGAAAGAGAAAATAAACACATCGTTATATTTAGAACACAGACAGGGACATAATTAGGAGAACTTATGTAAAAAAAGAATGATGACTTGACTGAGATGATAAAGGGAAACTAACTCGGTTGGATGTTGTAAAATTTCAATAAAAATGATTTTAATTTATTCTTGAAGGAATTCAGAGATTGAGCTGTCGTAATATTGTTGGGAAATGAATTCCAATACTTTGGCCCATCGTAGATGAATGTGTTTTGAGCCAACAAAGTTCTCAAAAATGGCAAATGGAAATCATTTGATCGCCGTGTTGGATAATTATGAATGGATGATTATGAATTATGTTAACTTCACGCATTTTTCTTTGTTACTACATTGTATTGATGTTGTGTTATTTTGTGTATGAAAATGTTGTTGGTAACAAAATAAAAGAAATGAAATGAAATGAAATGAACAAAACAACGGGATTTAAACGAACATTCGCACATCCCATAGTGTCCAGGACGAAATTGAAAACAAATAAAATAAAACATTTATTTATCTGGTATCTTCAAACCTTTGGAGAGTTAATGGAGCTAAAAAAAAAACAATCTCGGATCTACGAACCAGAAAAGTTTCAAACTAATCTAAGATTTGTTTGATAGATACTTTATTTTCTGCAAATCAATATACATAATTTACATAATCATGAACATGTAGGAAATATACAAAGTAAATTTTCGTTTGACTTGCATAAACAACGATATAAAAGGAAATTAATGATATGATATACAGTATGCATGTCTATGCAGCAGAGATTACAATAACAATTGTAGTTAAGAAGCGATTACGCAGAGGGCCGCCATTATAAGCATTGCTTGAAAAGATGGCCGGCCCGAGGAAAAGGCAGGGGAGTAATACATTCGTAACAATACAAATTCTGCTGCGAAGATAGCAGAGGAAAGTAAACTCCGGTGTGTGATGATGGTGAACGTGCGTGCAGGTGCTTGAAAGTGCACAAGGACAGATAGGCTGGAATTTAGAATAATAGAATCGGTTTGCTGGGAGAGGGAACGATATGCAATGTTGCTATCGGGAGACCAACATTAGTCATATAAATTATTTGTTTTTAGTTCGTATTTGAAGTATACTGTGATAAAATGTTGCTTTCAATGAAAACAAGGAGGCATGCTGTTTCAACTCCTCAGGAAGGGTGTTCCATGTATCCGAACCGTGATGTCTGATCGACTTTTGAGCAAAAGAAAGCTTTGGATTACTTCAATGAAAATCATGGGAACGACGGGTAGGGTATGAGTGTATATGGTCCTTGGTTACTAGGGCTTCGAGTGTGTTTATACATACATATGGCAGTTAGGTATGAATGTATATCATGGGCCTTCACAGTTTTTAGGCGATAAAATATGGGATCAGTGTGAGCCAAGAAATTTGAATGTGCGCATATACGAAGAACCTTTTTCTGGAGAAAAAAAAATGTGTTTAATTTAGTTTTGCTCCAGTTGCCCCATACGATATCGCAGTACATAACATATAGAAATAAATGGTTACATAACATTAAAGTTTGATCGTTAATTATGCATTTTATTCTTCTTAATAAAATACAAGATGCTTTAGATATTGCTGTTGTAATATTATGAACATGAGTATTCCAAGTTAGATTGCTATCTACGGTCGCTCCTAGGAACTTGGTTGAATGTTTCTCAGCAATATTTGTATCATCAATAGAAATACTTTGAGGAAGGGTGGGTTGGGATTGAAACGTATGAAAGTGTATAAAACATGTCTTATCAATATTCAATCAAATCTTGTTGCTTCTAAACTATTTCGAGATGTTGTTGATTCCGTATTTAGTGTATCAACCAGTGTTACAATGTCCTTGTGGGAATAAAAAAAAAACATTGGTGTCGTCTGCAAATAAGATGGAGTTTAAACGAGGGGAGGAATCGATAATATCATTAATGTAAATAAAGAAAAAGATCTACAAACCAAAGAGGATTTGTAACCGAACTCACGATTGAAATTTTGGATTATAGACTATTGTATAAATGTTATGTATTAGGAGTAGGACATGTTAAGCCAGGGTTACATCAAAGCCGAATTCTCCCGAATAAATTGTGACCGATTCTGCCCGAATATGGTCTGAATCGGATGGATTCGGTGGATTCGGAACCTATTTGTCTCCGATTCGGGGAGCTCCCCGAATCAGAACAGAATCGCCAATCTGGCTATATTCGCGAGGCTATTCGGGCCATTCTGGGCGCTCAATCGACCTATTCGGCTGCTATTCGGCCGTATTTTGGCCTATTCGGCTCACTCGCCTGTATTCTGCTCTGTATTCGGGTAACGACTCGGATGGATTCGGGGAGGTATTCGGGGTATTCTGGACAGATTCGATTCTATTCGTGATATTCGGGACTATTTGGATAGATGATTCGGGCCGTTACTCCCTAATGATACGAATATGCCCGAATCTGCCCAGAATGCCCCGAATGCCTCCCCGAATCCAACCGGATTCCATCCGAATCCATCCCGAATGTGGCTCGAATGAAATTTGTCGGGGCTACATTCGGGAGTAGTTTTGAGGGTATTCGGCTAGTTTTGAACATTTCAAAACGAGCCAAATCACTGCGCAAATGTCCGAAAGGAAATGTTCACACAAAATAAAACAAAAAAGAACACCACTGTTAATGTACACCTGTTTCTCTTCATAGCACTTAATTGATTGATTTACACTCGAGAAGATGGGCAACGAATGGGGTGGGGATGACCATGATTGTGTTATACATGTGTACCATGTACCTCCATGGTTATACCACTTAGTGATGATGACAGCAGTGGTATAGTGTGTACGAATGGGGTGGGGATGACCATGACTGTGTTACATCATGGAGGTACTTGTACCTCCATGGTTACATGTATACCACATAGTGATGATAAAAGCAGTGGTAGTGTTTATGAAAGACTGATAATAGTGGTGATGGTGGTGAAAATGATGATTGTAATGATGTGATGATGGTGGTGGTATAGTGATATGATGATGGTGATGGTGCGGACATCGATGGATGGTAACAATGATGTGAACATGCTCTTCTCTTTCCCTATTATTTCTTTGTCTTTCATTCCAATCCTCCTTTACTTCTCTTTCCTTATGTATTTCCTTGTTTTCTGTAATCGATTCTCTTCTCTCTCCCTATGTATTTCATTGTTTGTTCTTCCATCTATCCTCTTCTCTTTCCCCATGTCTTTCTTTGTCTTTCCTTCCATCTATCCTCTTCTCTTTCCCCATGTTTTTCTTTGTCTTTCCTTCCATCTATCCTCTTCTCTTTTCCTAAGTGTTCCACTGTTTGTCCTTCCATCTATTCGATCCTCTTCTCTTTCCCTATGTATTTCATTGTTTTTCCTTCCATCTATCCTCTTCTCTTTCCCTATATTTTTCTCTATGTTTCCTTCCATCTACCCTCTTCTTTTCCCTTGGCGTTTCTTTGTTTTTCCTTTCATCTGTCCTCTTCTCTTTCCCTTTGTGTTTCTTTGTTTTTCCTTCCATCCATCCTCTTCTCTTTCCCTATTATTTCTTTGTTTTTCATTCCAACCATCCTTTACCTCTCTTTCCCTAAGTTCTCCATTGTGTCTCCTTCCATCTATCCTCTTCTCTTTCCCCATGTATTTCTTTGTTTTTCCTTCCATCTATCCTCTTCTCTTTCCCTTTGTGTTTCTTTGTTTGTCCTTCCATCTATCCTTTTCTCTCTCCCTATTATTTCTTTCTTTTCCTTCCATCTACAAATGTGTATTCTTCCTTAAACCTCGCACCTCTACCATTATTCTTTGCGCCAACTATCATACTTCATCTCTTAATGGAAACCTCCCTTAAACTTCGCACCTCCGCATTATTCTTTGCCACTAGCACTGGTATAGGTCAGTGTTCTTTGCACCTACTTTCATGTACACAATAACGTACGCATGTGACGTCAAACATGCATATTCATGACCGCCACTATGCAGTTTTGTTGTTGTTTTGTTGTTTTCATATTTAAGGCGCGTCGTTCATATATGAATATTTGTGCCTTTATCGTTATAACATCATTAATTTACATGTAACTAATTTCTCACGAAAAATACACTTTTTGCAATTATTTTTATGCGCGCTATATGTCTGCTGTTATTTGGTTGGGGCAAATAACTTCTGGTGCATGCTGACGGCCACATAACTCTGATCCGCCCGGCTCGTTACATTGAGCAGGCTTCTCGGTCGCGCACACAGACCTATCCCTCATTTGCCGCACTCAGGACCCTCTGCCCAACGCATATGTATGATGCACAAACAGACTCCCGAATGCGATATATAGACATCATGCTATCGATATCGAGCGTGGTCTTTGAGCAAGTCGCTCCGCGGAATAAAATTTGCCGATCTGACGCGTTAGTGGCATGGAAAAAAAAATCGCCGGGCGGGATTTAGTTTTTCATCATAGAGTGTACATGAAGCTAAAAAAACCACTGTTGTATTATTCGCTCTACCTTATCTGCTTATCTGTTATCCTGGTTTTTTTTTTCTATGAAATATTGTATTACTGTTGTCTGTAATGTCTACTGAATGTTATCGTTATATTTTGCATGTCGCCATATGTACTGAGTAATTACAGTTTGTACACTGTGCAAATGTCCGAAAGGAAATTAAATGTATGTTTTTACATGACAATGAATTAACTTAAATCTTTAATCTTGAATGTTGAAACTTCATTCTACTTCATTCATTGATTTTACCTTGAACATGGAATGGATTTTCATTTGAGCTATTCACTTCTCTTTACGACGGTTTGTGTTTAGGCCTTCCGTAACATCATTCCATGCATAATAGTTGTGAGACTGAAAACATTGTTATGGTAATCAAAATCATTCCTATGTGACTTGAAATTATGCAAGTGAAGTATGAATGAAAACACGGATATGTGGCTTTCTATTAAGTCGTCATGAGACATAGGTTTTTTGACGTGAAATCTTCTCTTCTCATCTCTAATTACCCTCGAAACATCTGGAGGACAAACATTCAACCTGGAATCTGGAGAGAGTGTCACCATCGTATCCCCTAATTTCCCACAACCATAATCGTATGACAGCAACACGGACATTACGTGGACGGTGTCTGTTCCAGAGGGCTGTGGCATGACTTTGCGCTTTGACAGTTTCAATACTGAAAGTTGTTGTGACAAGTTCACAATCAGGGACAACTCTGACTTCTCAGGAGTAGCCGATGAGTTCTCAGGGCAAATGGTCCCACCCACCGCACACTACGACTTCACCTCTGCCTTGATCAGGTTTTACTCTGACTTTTCAGTAACCGGAGATGGATTCGAGGCAGTCATTTCAGCAAAATGCACAGGTTAGGACATTCCTCTTTCAAAAGTTAGTGTCGAAGTTCATCTTTCTGAAAACTTACATAATGTCGATTTTACAGAGTGAGGGAGTGGGGGGCAGTGATTTGGCTCAGTTGTAGCGCGTAGAGCCACAATCCAAATGGTTTGGGTTGATTCTTACTGAGTTTAGCGGGGAAATATTGTGTTTAATTATGCTGTCCCCTCCAGTAAGAGACAAAACAGTCTGTTCCTCGGCTATGACATAAAGTGGAGGTGATGCGTGAGTTGCCTTTTGTCAAGGCCCTCTCGCTGTATGATGGCTATAACGGGCGAGCGAAGAGAGCCCAGCCGAGCACGACCCACTTGACTGAGTTCTCTTCACCATACAGCGTGAGGGCCTTGACAAAAGGCTAGTGTGTGAGGGAATCGTATCCATGTACAAGATTCTACTTAAATAAATGATCGCAAAGGAAGGACAGGGTTGTACAATACGGTAAATTGGCTCACCCATACCCAAACCGCAAAACAGATGAATAATGCCAAGACATAATTGCACACGGTAAACATTTTGTATAAAGAAACTATGTAACCTTACATGTACATCCACATGCGCAGCTTATTTCAGGCAAACAATGCATTTATAATTTTCTTCACGAATGTGGCCCAAATGAAATTTGTGGGGGCCACATTCGGGAGTAGTTTTGAGGGTATTCGGCTGGTTTTGAACAATTGAAAACGAGCAGAATCCCGAATTTTCGCCCATTCGGTGAAGGAGAACCGAATGCTCCAGAATCCACCCGAATACGTTTATTCGGGCGGATTCGCAGCTGATTCGGTTCCGGTGTAACCGAGGCTTTAGTAAGCACTACCTTAAATCAGTATGTTTGTCCTGCAATCCCTGACATCGTCACTCGGCTATCACATGAATTCTGGAGTCATGGTTACTGTTTCTCCCAGATTTTTTTTTTCTTAATTCGATCCATGCATTCGATTGCAGTTCAATCCGATTGATTTCAGTATTCGATTTGTAACTAGTTTCTTTAAGCTGGGTGCATGTTAAGTTGTAGTGCTGAGGTATTGTGCATGGTATTTCCTGTGGTATTTTACCGGTGGCATTCCATGCATTGTGTAGAATCGGGGTCATTTTGCTTTCTCGTTTCTTGGCTCCTCGCGAAATTTGCGCAAGTTTCATGCATGTGAAAATTTTTGGAAAAATGAAATTCAGCAATTATACCACACTTGTGTTTACTGCAGTATGTGCGTACATTGCAGTATGTGAGTGTGTGGGCGTGTGTTGTGAAGTATGTCTTGCAGTGTAGGTATTGGATGAAAGGTGATGTACGTGTGTGTTCGATGGAAAGGTGCTCTTGCGTACACTGTAATGTGTCCAGATGGCGATCTTTTTTTTTCCGTACCACTGACGCGTCAGATCTGCCTGTCTAATTCAAATAGGGCGACTTGAATGGAGACCAAATTATGCGCGCGCTTATTAACCGGAGGGCCAAACCCCAAAAACTCGCTTACTTAACGAGTGAGTTCCACTCTCTCTACAAACTAAGTAGACCATGCTTATTTGCAAGTTTTATTGTAACAAACAACATTCCACTGGTCTACGTCAAAACATTTGTTGCGAAAACCTCCAAATCCAAGATGGCGTCAAAGACGGCCGCCATATTTACTGAAATTGTTATTTGAAAGATAGAATTTGATAGAAGCATCACATTTCAACAAATGTGGTGTCATATGAAAGAGAATAAAATTTTCTACAAGTTGATACCATTTTTGTTGGTTATTGTGACAGCTGGATTGAGATTTTTAGGAAAATACACTCATTTTTTTATATTTTTCTGAAAAATTGAAAATTTTGAAAATGCTTGATTCAGCATAAATCAAAGAATTACTGAAGGATTATTTTGAAACGTTTCAAGAATTTTGTTTGACATATAATTAATATTTGGAGAAAATTACGGGTCATTACCATTTCCGGTTCAGGAGTTATAATGTCTCAAACTTGAAAACTCACTACGTGAAAATGGCCACTTTAGTTGTGACAAGACCTTGTTAGTCGTAAAAGGAGTCTGCGTGCGCCAAGACTATTACACGCACCACTTGCACTGGCGCTTGTAGCTGCAGTGCCAGTGGTGCGTGTAGTAGTCTTGGCAAACGCAGACCTTTCTTTTGGCAAACAAGGGTTTGTGCCTGCAAACTAACTTTTCATACCAAGTGGTAGCTCAGGTGACGCTGATCGCTATTATTTCAAAGTAGATTGTTCTGAAGCAGATGAGATGAAGCAAAAAATATCTTTCAAATAGAGATGGAAGCTTGAAACAACCTTGCTAGAGAAAGTTTAAAACAAAATTAGGATCAATCACTCAAAAAATTCAAGATTGCAGGCCATCAAAGCTGACATAGTGTATTTTGCCAAAGTAAATGCATTATTTCGATTTTGATACAATTTTGTCTGTTTTGCTGTCTATTTATATGGTTTTTATGTATACTCTGAACGTTGTAATGCTATTTCAGACCAAGTTGTAGCTCAGATGACGCTGATCGCTATTATTTCATAGTAGATTGTTCTGAAGCAGATGAGATGAAGCAAAAATTATTTCTTAAATAGAGGTAGTAGCTTGAAACTTGGCACCAATCCTGTTATAGATAGTCATTAAGACAGAATTTAGATCAACCACTCAAAAAAAAAAATCAAGATGACAGCCATCAAAGTTGACATAGTGTATTGCGCCAAATTAAATGTATCATTTCGATTTTGATACAATTTTGTCAGTTGTGTTATCTATTTATATGTTTTTATATATTTTGAACACTGTAATGCTATTTTAAAACGTCTTAGGTTTTTATGGAGACTTTTTTTAAAACCAGTGATATTCTACTCTGAGAAAGAAAAAAAAATCGAGTGGAAGTTTTCACTTTTGAAGGAGTGAATAACAGAAAACAGTGAATTTAGAGTGAAATTGGAGTGAATTTTGAGTGAAAATGTTCATTTTCACTCATTTTAGAGTGACCATAGGGATCACTCGTCACTCTCGACTGATCCCTGAGGTCACTCGAAAATGAATAAAATTGAACATTTTCACTCTCGGGTGATCCTGATATCTAATAGGGAAAACATCTACCAATGTCTTAAGTTCCGATTAAGTGCGACACACACTATAACCCACATGAAATCAGCCTAAAAACAATGTAAGAAAAGTCTAATAACAGTAAATACAGTTTCCGCATGCTTATTTGTAAATGTGAATATACAGCACGAATAATCAATTTGGACAATCACTCATTATTCGAACAATATACTGAAAAGTAATTTCGCACAACACATTTAAGAGCAAATTTGAGAAATTGCCGCCATGTCGGATTTTTCGGGGGGGGGGGTTCTAGGATCAAAAGGGCTTTCAAGGACATCTACAGATCAGACATTATTACACATATACCATCATCATTCACGTTTCTACAACAGCAAAGTAACATACAAGTAAAAAAGCATATCTTTGATACAGAAGCATTTTTTTAATCAAAGATCGGGCGTTACCCAAACACTGGAATGAGCTCCACCCCCACCCCCCCCCCCCCAAAGAAACAAAGACAAACAAAGAAAAGAAAGACCTTCAATATGGTTTACACTAGTACAATATCGTTAGGATGTATAGAAACATATAATAGACAGCAATATAAGAAGATTAAAAGATATATCAAATTTTAAGTTGAGATTAAACTTTGACGCAAGACACTAAAGGTATTGTTTACCATTGGGAGAGATATCACATTCGATATATATGTGCAGGTTAGTTGTATCACAAAACATTCTACCATGTAAAAAAATTATAATAAAGCCTAAAACATACGGAGATATCACCATTTCTTTTCAAGAAACTATAACCAGATATAAAAAAAAGAAACATTCTTATCAGATCTAACACACTGCTATAGCTTCTGACCACCCGAGCATTGAGAATTAAGGGTTTCTGGGACGAACACTGCACTAGGGCTTTCTATAGCTCAGTCGGTAGAGCACCGGTCTAGCAATCCGGAGGTCTCGGGTTCGAATCCCGATGGAATCCCATTTTCTTTGCTCACTTTTCCACTAATAATTTATATTCTTTCTGGTCAGTTTATTCTGTCTTTATTTGTTACAAACTCAAAAAGCTGCATCACTTCGGTGATCCCTCGCATTTATCCCCAAGTTGAATTATCCTTCGGGTTTATGCCAGGTTCAAGTGTTGTGCGTGTGTGTCACACACAAACACACTGCTATAGCTTCTGACCACCCGAGCATTGAGAATTAAGGGTTTCTGGGACGAACACTGCACTAGGGCTTTCTATAGCTCAGTCGGTAGAGCACCGGTCTAGCAATCCGGAGGTCTCGGGTTCGAATCCCGATGGAATCCCATTTTCTTTGCTCACTTTTCCACTAATAATTTATATTCTTTCTGGTCAGTTTATTCTGTCTTTATTTGTTACAAACTCAAAAAGCTGCATCACTTCGGTGATCCCTCGCATTTATCCCCAAGTTGAATTATCCTTCGGGTTTATGCCAGGTTCAAGTGTTGTGCGTGTGTGTCACACACAAACACACTGCTATAGCTTCTGACCACCCGAGCATTGAGAATTAAGGGTTTCTGGGACGAACACTGCACTAGGGCTTTCTATAGCTCAGTCGGTAGAGCACCGGTCTAGCAATCCGGAGGTCTCGGGTTCGAATCCCGATGGAATCCCATTTTCTTTGCTCACTTTTCCACTAATAATTTATATTCTTTCTGGTCAGTTTATTCTGTCTTTATTTGTTACAAACTCAAAAAGCTGCATCACTTCGGTGATCCCTCGCATTTATCCCCAAGTTGAATTATCCTTCGGGTTTATGCCAGGTTCAAGTGTTGTGCGTGTGTGTCACACACAAACACACTGCTATAGCTTCTGACCACCCGAGCATTGAGAATTAAGGGTTTCTGGGACGAACACTGCACTAGGGCTTTCTATAGCTCAGTCGGTAGAGCACCGGTCTAGCAATCCGGAGGTCTCGGGTTCGAATCCCGATGGAATCCCATTTTCTTTGCTCACTTTTCCACTAATAATTTATATTCTTTCTGGTCAGTTTATTCTGTCTTTATTTGTTACAAACTCAAAAAGCTGCATCACTTCGGTGATCCCTCGCATTTATCCCCAAGTTGAATTATCCTTCGGGTTTATGCCAGGCTCAAGTGTTGTGCGTGTGTGTCACACACAAACACACTGCTATAGCTTCTGACCACCCGAGCATTGAGAATTAAGGGTTTCTGGGACGAACACTGCACTAGGGCTTTCTATAGCTCAGTCGGTAGAGCACCGGTCTAGCAATCCGGAGGTCTCGGGTTCGAATCCCGATGGAATCCCATTTTCTTTGCTCACTTTTCCACTAATAATTTATATTCTTTCTGGTCAGTTTATTCTGTCTTTATTAGTATATAATCTAACAATATTTAGCATTAATTATACTGATTTAAGTTTGTACATTAGTTGTTCTATCCCTAACTCACAGTTTAGAACTAGTTTGAGGAATTAACTAAAGCTGGGTTTTTGTTTACGTGCACTAATGGTAAATAATGCCTTGAACGACAACCTCGATTAATTACGGCCTTGTCCCCAAATATGACACATTTACAAAAATTTGTGCCAAATTCCAAGCTCCTATATCTTTTTGGAAAATACTTTCTATTCAATCTTATCTGCCTCAGAACAATCTACTATGAAATGCTACAGTAATAGCGACCAGCGTCACCTCCCACTTGGCATGAAAAGTTAGTGTGCAGGCACTTGCAAGTCGCTAGACCATTACAATATTACATGTGACCATGTAAACACATTGTATGCAAAATCTTTAATGCATAAATATAATTGTTCAAGTTTAAGATGTTACCTTGTCAACAGTGTACGATATTGCCTGTAATTCCATACATATGAATTATGACTCAATCTCAGTAAATATCAATCTCAATCGCAGGTTTCAAAGTAATTCTTCAGTTCTTCTTTGATAAATACTCAAATCATGCATTTTTACATTTCTTCCTTTTTTCAAAACATTATAAAAATATGGATTTCCTCCCCCCCCCCCCCCCACCTCCCATTTATCACAATACACAGCTAAAGTGGTATCAACTTTTAGGAAGTTTTGCTCTCCTTCGTATTGCATCAAATTTCTTGCAATCCAATGTTTCTATCAAATTTCATATTTGAAATGTTAAATTCAATAAAAATGGAGGCCCTATTGGACCGCATCTGTACTTTAATGTTGGAGGTTTTTGTAACAAATCTACTGAGGTGTACTTACGGAACATTGCTTAGTATGTTTAATATTATGTATGGTCTTGTTTTTAGAGAGAGTGGAACTCGAAAAGTAAACACGATCTTGGATTTGACCCTCTGTGACTTCTTTGGGAACAGATGCGTGTAAATACATGATAGTATGTAAAATGGGATTTCAAGTGTGGGACATTATAACTCCTGAACGAAATACAATACTGACCTCTAATTTTCTCCAAATATTGATTATATGGAAAAGATGTTAATTTCTACATGGTTTTCATAAACATTTTTAAATTTGATTTTTTTCTTTTACTTTTTAGAGAAATATTCATGGTGCTTTCTGAAAAAATGTCTCCATAAAAACCTAAGAAGGTCTGAAATACCATTACAACGTTCAGAATACATAAAAACCATATAAATAGACAGCAAAACAGACAAAATTGTATCAAAATCGAAATAATGCATTTACTTTGGCGAAATACACTGTCAGCTTTGATGGCCTGCAATCTTGAATTTTTTGAGTGATTGATCCTAATTTTGTTTTAAACTTTCTCTAGCAAGGTTGTTTCAAGCTTCCACCTCTATTTGGAAGATATTTTTTGCTTCATCTCATCTGCTTCAGAACAATCTACTTTGAAACAATAGCGATCAGTGGCACCTGAGCTACCACTTGGTATGAAAAGTTAGTTTGCAGGCACAAACCCTTGTTTGCCAAAAGAAAATTCTGCGTTTGCCAAGACTACTATACGCACCACTGGCACTGCTACAAGCGCCAGTGCCAGTGCCAGTGGTGCGTGTAGTAGTCTTGGCGCGCGCAGACTCCTTTTACGACTAACAAGGTCTTGTCACAACTAAAGTGGCCATTTTTACATAGTGAGTTTTCAAGTTTGAGACATTATAACTCCTGAACCAAAAATGGCGCTGACCCCTAATTTTCTCCAAATAATAATTATATGTCAAACAAAATACTTGAAACGGTTCAAGATAATCCTTCAGTAATTCTTTGATTTATGCTGAATCAAGCATTTTCATAATTTTCAATTTTGCAGAAAAATAAAAAAAATGAGTGCATTTTCCTAAACATCTCAATCCAGCTGTCACAATAACCAACAAAAATAGTATCAACTTGTAGAAAATGGTATTCTCTTTCATATGACACCACATTTGTTGAAATCTGATGTTTCTATCAAATTCTTTTAAATAACAAATTCAGAAAATATGGCGGCCATCTTGGACGCCATCCATAGACCGGGGTAATTTTTTTTTAACTATTATCAGTGGAGAGAGAAGAGTATTAAGGAATAACATTGAAGCTGATTGGAATATTGTGGAAGTTTCTGCTTCTGTGGATGTTGTTGGAAAAATTCTGATAAATTGTCTATGATTGTGAGCCAAGATTTGGTTCGCACAAAATAAAAAAAGAACACCACTGTTAATGTACACTTGTTTCTCTTCATAGCACTTAATTGATTGATTTACACTCGAGAAGATGGGCAGCGAATGGGGTGGGGATGACCATGATTGTGTTATACCATGTAGCTCCATGGTTATACCACTTAGTGATGATGACAGCAGTGGTATAGTGTGTACGAATGGGGTGGGGATGACCATGATTGTGTTACATCATGGAGGTACTTGTACCTCCATGGTTACATGCATACCACATAGTGATGATAAAAGCAGTGGTAGTGTTTATGAAAGACTGATAATAATGGTGATGGTGGTGAAAATGATGATTGTAATGATGTGATGATGGTGGTGGTAGTGATATGATGATGGTGATGGTACGGACATCGATGGATGGTGATAATGATGTGGACATCCTCTTCTCTTTCCCTATTATTTCTTTGTCTTTCATTCTAATCGTCCTTTACTTCTCTTTCCTTATGTATTTCTTTGTTTTTCCTTTCATGTACTCTCTTCTCTTTCCCTATATATTTCTTTGTGTTTTTTTCCTTCCAACCATTCTTTACTTTTCTTTCCTTATGTATTTTCTTGTTTTTCTTTAATACATTCGATCCTCTTACCCTATGTATTTCATTACTTGTCCTTCCATCTATCCTCTTCTCTTACTCTAAGTGTTTCATTGTCTTTCCTTCCATCTATCCTCTTCTCTTTCCCTTTGTGTTCCTTTGTTTTTCCTTCCATCTATCCTCTTCTCTTTCTCTATGTATTTCATTGCTTATCCTTCCATCTATCCTCTTCTTTTCCCTTTGTGTTGCTTTGTCTTTCCTTCCATCTGTCCTCTTCTCTTTCCCTATATATTTCTTTGTTTTTCCTCCCAACCATCCCTTACTTCTCTTTCTTTATGTATTTCCTTGTTTTTCTTTAATATATTTGATCCTCTTTCCCTACGTATTTCATTACTTGTCCTTCCATCTGTCCTCGTCTCTTTCCCCATGTTCTCCTTTATGTTTCCTTCCATCTATCCTCTTCCCCTTTGTGTTGCTTTGTTTTTCCTTCCATCTATCCTCTTCTCTTTCCCTAAGTGTTCCACTGTTTGTCCTTCCATCTATTCGATCCTCTTCTCGTTCCCTATGTATTTCATTGCTTATCCTTCCATCTGTCCTCTTCTCTTTCCCTATGTATTTCTTTGTTTTTCCTTCCATCTATCCTCTTCTCTTTCCCTTTGTGTTTCTTTGTTTGTCCTTCCATCCATCCTCTTCTCTTTCCCTACTATTTCTTTGTTTTTCATTCCAACCATCCCTTACCTCTCTTTCCTTATGTATTTCTTTTTCTTTATTCAATCCTCTTCTCTTTCCCTAAGTGTTCCACTGTTTGTCCTTCCATCTATTCGATCCTCTTCTCTTTCCCTATGTATTTCATTGTTTATCCTTCCATCTGTCCTCTTCTCTTTCCCTATGTATTTTTTGTTTTTCCTTCCATCTATCCTCTTCTCTTTCCCTTTGTGTTGCTTTGTTTTTCCTTCCATCTATCCTCTTCTCTTTCCCTATGTATTTCATTACTTATCCTTCCATCTTTCCTCTTCTCTTTCCCTAAGTTTTCCATTGTGTCTCCTTCCATCTATCCTCTTCTCTTTCCCAATGTATTTCTTTGTTTTTCCTTCCATCTATCCTCTTCTCTTTCCCTATCATTTTTTTTATTCCAACATCCTTTACTTCTCTATACTTATGTATTTCTTTGTTTTTTATCTGTCCTTTTCTCTTTCCCTATTATTTCTTTCTTTTCTACAAATGTGTATCCTTCCTTAAACCTCGCACCTCTACCATTATTCTTTGCACCAACTATCATACTTCATCTCTTAATGGAAACCTCCCTTAAACTTCGCACCTCCGCATTATTCTTTGCCACTAGCACTGGTATAGGTCAGTGTTCTTTGCACTTACTTTCATGTACACAATAACGTACGCATGTGACGTCAAACATGCATATTCATGACCGCCACTATGCTGTTTTGTTGTCGTTTTATTGTTTTCATATTTAAGGCGCGTCGTTCATATATGAATATTTACGCCTTTATCTTTATAACATCATTAATTTACATGTAAAGGATTTCTCACGAAAATACACTTTTTGCAATTATTTTTATGCCTGCTATATGTCTGCTGTTATTCGGTTGGGGCAAATAAGTTCTGGTGCATGCTGACGGCCACATAACTCTGATCCGCCCGGCTCGTTACATTGAGCAGGCTTCTCGGTCGCGCACACAGACCTATCCCTCATTTGCCGCACTCAGGACCCTCTGCCCAACGCATATGTATGGTGCACAAACAGACTCCCGAATGCGATATATAGACATCATGCTATCGATATCGAGCGTGGTCTTTGAGCAAGTCGCTCCGCGGAATAAAATTTGCCGATCTGACGCGTTAGTGGTATGGAAAAAGAAATCGCCGGGCGGGATTTAGTTTTTCATCATAGAGTGTACATGAAGCTTAAAAAACCACTGTTGTATTATTCGCTCTACCTTATCTGCTTATCTGTTATCCTGGTTTTTTTTTTTAATGAAATATTGTATTACTGTTGTCTGTAATGTCTACTGAATGTTATCGTTATATTTTGCATGTCGCCATATGTACTGAGTAATTACAGTTTGTACACTGTGCAAATGTCCGAAAGGAAATTAAATGTATGTTTTTACATGACAATGAATTAACTTAAATCTTTAATCTTGAATGTTGAAACTTCATTCTACTTCATTAATTGATTTTACCTTGAACATGGAATGGATTTTCATTTGATCTATTCACTTCTCTTTACGACGGTTTGTGTTTAGGCCTTCCGTAACATCATTCCATGCATAATAGTTGTGAGACTGAAAACATTGTTATGGTAATCAAAATCATTCCTATGTGATTTGAAATTATGCAAGTGAAGTATGAATGAAAACACGGATATGTGACTTTCTATTAAGTCGTCATGAGATATAGGTTTTTTGACGTGAATTCTTCTCATCTCTAATTACCCTCGAAACAACTGGAGGACAAACATTCAACCTGGAATCTGGAGAGAGTGTCACCATCGTATCCCCTAATTTCCCACAACCATATGACAGCAACACGGACATTACGTGGACGGTGTCTGTTCCAGAGGGCTGTGGCATGGCTTTGCGCTTTGACAGTTTCAGTACGGAAAGTCATTATGACACGTTCACAATCAGGGACAACTCTGACTTCTCAGAAGTAGCCGATGAGTTCTCAGGGCAAATGGTCCCACCCACCGCACACTACGACTTCAGCTCTGCCTTGATCAGGTTTTACTCTGACTCGTCAGTAACCGGAGATGGATTCGAGGCAGTCATTTCAGCAAAATGCACAGGTTAGGACATTCCTCTTTCAAAAGTTAGTGTCCACAAGTTTATCTTTCTGAAAACTTACATAATGTCGATTTTACAGAGTGAGGGGGCGGTGATTGGCTCAGTTGTAGCGCGTTTGCCCCGCAATCTAAATGGTTAGGGTTGATTCTTACTGAGTCTAGCGGAGAAACATTGTGTTTAATCATGCTGTCCCCTCCACTAAGAGACAAAAACAGTCTGTTCCTCGGCTATGACATAAAGTGAAGGTGATGTTTGAGTAGCCTTTTGTCAAGGCCCTCTCGCTGTATGATGGCTATAACGGGCGAGCGAAGAGAGCTCAGCCGAGCACGACCCACTCGACTGAGCTCTCTTCCCCATACAGCGTGAGGGCCTTGACAAAAGGCTTGTGTGTGAGGGAATCGTATGCATGTAAAAGATTCCACTTCATTCAATAATCACAAAGGAAGGACAGGTTTGTATAATACGGTAAATTGGCTCACCCATACCCAAACCACAAAACGAATGAATGATGCCAAGACATTGTACACGGTAAACATTATGCATACAGAAACCTCTACTATGTAACCTTACATGTACATCCACATACGCAGCTTATTTCAGGCAAACAAAATGCATTTACAATTTTCTTCAAGAACTATTAAAGTGACTTCCACAATAAGTATCACAAGGAATTGGCCAACTGGAAAATCATAGTTTCTGTCTGTTGTCTCGCTCACACTTCCTTCGAACACTGTCCGCCCTAGCCTTTTGTTAAAGCCCTCTCGCTGTATGGTGAAGAGAGTCTAGGTGAGTGGTGTTCGTCGCGCTTGGCTAGGCTCGCTTCGCTCCCCCGTTACAGCGAGAGGGCCTTGGCAAAAGGCTATGTTCACCCTAAATGATATCTCTGAAACTTGCCAGACAAGGGCGATGCACTTGGAGACACGTGTTCGCATATACCTCAGGAAATGAAAGACATGTGCCCGACCATATTCTCTGAAAAGGCTGGTGGATACGTCAAACTGACTCCGAAGTACGTCCCACTGGACCATCCTAATTATGACGTCATTGTTCCAAGAGAGGCCAGAGGAAAAACCAATCTATACTGCGCCCACCCAGGTACTTTTCGGTTCTACAGTCATATGTGACATTCGTTCAGTTCTATTCATTTAACTTTGTTTGCATCGTGTATTATCAGGTAAGGCTCCAACGAAGATGGATAGAGATTTGATTTGTATCAGAAAAGCTGAGAAAGGTACACATCAGACAAATCACACCCACTCAACGTGTATAATAAGCATACTAGAAATGTATTTTGTACTCGTGTACAGACACATGTATGTTGTCTGTCAAAACGAAAGCCTTACAAAGGCACGGAACACTGATGTACACAGCTCTTGAAATAGCCGGCTTTAGATTCACGTTTTTGAATGTCAGAAGGTCTGTCGAATCTGAATATTCTTTTTGGCCACTTTTATTGACAGATCTCACCCATTAAGTTAGATATTCATTGTTCCTTCATGATAACACTCAAACTTGGAAAAAGCGCAATTTGTCATTGCTGTCTTTAAAGTTCATGCGTTCAAACATGCATGACCTTTGTCAACATAATTAGGTATCAATGGAAAGGAGAAATGTTCTTTACTCACAACATTATGCTCTCTGTAGCTGACAGTTATGAAATAGTAGCCCTCCAAAGTTGGATTACCTGTTTTGATACACACTGTATATTGTTTTACATTTCGCTGTGGTTTAAGTTTAATGTTATTACTGCAATAAGAAAAATAGGGGAATTCTTTGTAGTCGTGTAAAATTCCAGAATTATCACAGCATGGTAGGTTTCCCTAATCTTACAATGTTTTGTTTTGTTTTTGTTTTGTTTTTTTCTGGTCTGATGTTTTTATTCAAATTCAATACATACTAACACATAATTCGTCTTTCTCGAATCACCACACTGACTTGTGTTTATTTACAGCCTGCATCCCAAACCCTTGTTTGAATGGAAGAAACTGTTCGGAAACACTGGAGGACTTTGAGTGCGATTGTGGCGACAATCTCTTTGGAAAGACCTGTGCTAGTACCTAACAACATCAAAAAAATCTTGACAAAACTAAGATATAATCTGCATTAAGATCATACAATTGTAGTTTTAGGTGCTCATAAGTACCAATATGCAAAAAAAAAAAATACTTTATAAACCTAGTAGTAGAGCACATAAGCCGAAGAATTGTGCAAAATTTGGCTAATGCATGAAACTTTCACCATTGTTAGTACATGCTATAAGATTAATTTTAAGATCGGGAGGTAAGTCTGAATTGACCTCTGATGACCTCCAAAGGTCAATGACCTCAAAATGTAAGAAAATTGATATTGTGCGTCATTGGCTAATGGTAAACACAGTAATGATGCACTAAAACTTTTTTGTCACAGTGAAATTGTCTTCATGTTCAACAGAGCCTTGAGAGGTTTCTACCTTTGACCTCTGACGGCCCTCAGAGGTCAATGACCTCAAAATGTCAGAAAATTGATATTTTAATGCGTCATTAAAAAAACACGATAAACAATGAAACACGATAATTACGTACTCAAAATTAATTTTTGTAAGTGGAATTGCCTCAATGTTCCACAGAGCCTTTCAAGTCAGGTTTCTACCTTTGACCTCTGATGACCTAAGATGACCTATGATGGAGGTGGCATGAAACTCCGAGTAGCAATAAATACGGATGAACCTGCTGTCAACCGAGTGAACTTGTTCCAATACTTCTGTCTAAAGCTCTTCCTTTGAGGATATCGAGCACTCTTCATAGAAGGATAGAATCACCAAGTGTATATATATTATATATATATCTTTTAATTTTTGAAGCGCCATGGGCACTGAAAAGTGGACCTGTGCGCTAAACAAGTAGCCACTATTGTTATTGTTATTATTATTATTATTATTATTATTATTATTATTATGTATATTATATAAGTTTGTATGATTGTATTTAAATAATATATATATGTTTGTATTTTGTATGTGTGTTTGGGTTTTTTTGTGTGTATTTGCATTATTACCTTCGCTAAGGGAGGAGGTTATGTTTTCGTTTGTTAGTCAGTTAGTTTGTCCGTGTGCAAAATAACTAAAAAAGTAGTCAACGGATTTGGATGAAACTTGCAGGAATGCTTTAGAATGATACAGGTAAGAGATGATTAAATTTTGGTAGTGATCCGGGAATTTTTGACATTTTTGACAGCCCGTGATTTAGGTGTCATATTTAATCAGGAAATGTCATTTCGAAGTCATGTAACTCAAATTCAGCGGAATGTGCGATATCAGCTGCGTAATTTAAGTTTCATAAGGAAATATTTGCCTAACTCTAAATCAAAACTTTAACGGTTACAAAATTCTGCTGCCCGATTGATAACTTTTACTAATAAGTTTGATTCCATATCACCAGTTCTCCGTTCATTACATTGGTTACCTGTAGAAAAAAGGATTATGTTAAGGATTCTGTTATTAGTTCATCATTCAGTTCATTCTTTTCCTCCGTATACACAAGTAATTCTATTCAAAAATAGAATCCGACACGAAGGCTACGTTCATCATCAGATACACTGTTACTCCAACCACCCAGAGTAAAAAATGGATGGGGTGAAAGTGCTTATTTCTCCGTTATGGGACCAAAATTGTGGAATCAGTTACCTATTCAGTTAAGGGAACTGTTATCAACAGAGGCATTCAAATCCAAACTTAAAACTTATCTGTTCCTCTCAATCTGAGGACTGTAATTGCTGTGTGTCATTAACAATAATTATTGTATCTTTAATTGGTTTATGTTGTATTCTTTATTTGGTATATATGTGTCTTTTGTTTGCGATTTTTCTTCTTTGTTGACACGTTTGAACATGTATGATTTTATGCATGTAATTGTATACACCTGTTTGGTGTCTTGTTTCTATATCATGCGCTTTCCTCGCCAGGATAAAGCGTTTTTAGTCTAATGCCATTTTAGGTTTTTATCAAATATATATATATATATATATATATCTATATAAGTATTGGAACAAGTTCACTCGGTTGACAGCAGGTTCATCCGTATTTATTGCTACTCGGAGTTTCATGCCACCTCCATGAGGCGCAATCGTCAGGCAATGCCTCATGGAGGTGGCATGAAACTCCGAGTAGCAATAAATACGGATGAACCTGCTGTCAACCGAGTGAACTTGTTCCAATACTTCTGTCTAAAGCTCTTCCTTTGAGGATATCGAGCACTCTTCATAGAAGGATAGAATCACCAAGTGTATATATATTATATATATATATATATCTTTTAATTTTTGAAGCGCCATGGGCACTGAAAAGTGGACCTGTGCGCTAAACAAGTAGCCACTATTGTTATTATTATTATTATTATCATTATTTTTACTATCATGTTATTATTATCATTACTATTATTATTATTATTATTATTTTAGCAGGTAGGGTCAATGAACTTGGGAGTTCAGGCTGCGCGTATTGAGGTTTGCATGCGCGCACTAAAGTGCGTGCACTAGTATACGAATAATTTATGAGTTGTGAGTGCATAGGGCACGAATATCGCACGAGGCGCGAGATGAGCCACTGGTCTATTCAACAAGGCGCGTAGCGCCGCGTTGAATAGACCAGTGGCGAATCTCGCGCCGAGTGCGGTATTACGTGCCCCAATGCACGAACAAAATCATAAATTATTCGTTTTATACAACACCTTGTCCACAATCACAATACAAAATTAGTGACCGCCAACTCAGGAAGGCCCAAAAATAAATGTAACAATATTAGGCAGAGAATTGTAAACCACCCTGTGTACTGCTTTCAAACACTCGTCATGATTCGACCACACAGTCACAGGAATCACGAACTCCGCAGGGTCTATACCCATTCTACGCTAACGTTAGATCGAGTTAGGCCTGACTGTTAGGTCGATCTGAGATGTCGGTAGATCTAGTAGTAGGTCTAGACTTTGTCTATTTCCGAAAATGATTTTGTATAAAAACACAGAAAAATAATCAAATTACGGTTTCTCAACTTGAAATGAAGTCTTGATGTTGGGATCACTGTGGTCCACGTAGCAGATCAGAGTCAAAAGTAAAAACACAGCAGTACCGCTAGGTGTATACAGGCTGCGCCGCGATACATGCAACTAGCTAGGTAAAGTAACTGCGCGTACACGTTAACGTTGCAGTACTCCGCCGCGCCTGGTCTGTGAGACTTACCGGCAGCGCAGCGCAGCCGGCCAGCACGTACACTGTACAATGTAGTTTGCTGGCGCTTTGCTACGGCATACGGGTGTGAGCCACAGAACTCTGTGAGCGGCCATGCATTAGTAGCCCCCCGCGAAGCCGTGCTATAGTACCTTCGAGCCGTGCTATAGGCCCATGCCAGGGGCCTATTGTATGGCTGTCACTCTCAATGAGTTTGATAGGTATTTTCTATTGAATGTCATGTGACATGTTCTTGGCCAATCACAATTCGACATCATTCTGAGGTGTTGTATAATTTCTGCTAGGGCGAAGCGCGCCGTGCAGCTGAGGGGTTTATGACGTAACAAAGGTTTCTATATTGGGAAATCGGGCGACTTTCAGCACACAGTGCTATTCCCGTGGTCGGACATCCGGGTATTTTGCGTGTCACGGGGTCATGGATAGCGGTGGAGTGAAAACAAACCATCATGTCATCGTCGCGTGAGCCTGGAGTGGTAACGCTGTACGTGTTTTCTGCCGGGGCGCCGGGCGCCCCGCGAGCATAGCGCTAGCGCAAGTTGTACTAGATCTACTGTAGCTGTGCGGGCGGCAGGATTAGGCCCTAGGCCTACCCTAAATTAGACCCTACCCTAAGCCTACTACAGTACTAACGTTAGGCCTATAGACCTACCTGAAGTTTCTATGAGGTACTAAGTAAGCGTAGATATCGGGGTAGGGCCTACTCAAAGAGGTTCTACTGCACTGTGTGATCTGGCCGTTTTGTCGGGTCGTTGATCCAGAGTCCTGCCGCGATTTCATACGGGCACAGGTCCAGTCCGGCTGCCTTCAACTTGGCAAAATACCGGGACCGATCGATCGACAGGATCCAGATTTTTAGACTATTGCTGGCAAGACATGATGCATGTATCTCATGAATGATGGCACAAATGACAAAATGAATAATGAAAAACAGTCCCCATGTCTGCGTAGAGTTGCACATAAATTATGAATTATAAATTATGCACAGCATGCAGTATGCGCATTATGCAGGCTAAGCGCATGCAAGCTGTTTGTTTTCACTCCAGTCAACCGGAAGTGACGTGTAGTCGACCGCAAGAATAAGTATGTATGGGTGGAAATCACCGATATGTCTATGGACGAGTAAGATCAGAGGTGGAAATGAGCTGCATGCCTGGCGGAGGTCTGCGCTCTCAAGGTGCTCCTCTAGTTTGTATTTTGTATTTAAGTAATATATCCAAGTATTACAATAGAGTTAAAATAAGACTGTATTTCTTGTTTTTTTTTCTAAAAGCCAAAGTTGATAATCTTTTCATTATAATATTGTATAAATGTTTTGTTGAAACTTATGTGATTCAAAGTTCCTTACAATAATGTACTCAAGTCGTTATGTACATTGCTTTGTATTACTTTATATGCAAAATTAAATCATTTGAATTGATTTGAATTGAATTGAATCGAACAGCGCATTAGTGTTTTTATGAAGAATGGAGATATAATGCATTTTCGTTTTATTTTGATAAATATATTTTGTTGATGAAATAACAACTGTATTTTGATATTATATGTTACAGTAGGAGTTAGTTTTTAGTGACGAGTATTCTATATTTTATGAAATTAGGATGTTGGATGTTGAATAAACCGCGCACTTAGTATATCCATATGTAACACAGTAATAAAGAAGGGTTCTATGGTTGTATTCTCCAAGGAGTATGTCCTCTTTGTATGTCACATTGTTTGATAAATTAAGTACGTAAATAGCTAAGTTAGTGTCGGATATACCGATACAAGTCTGATCGGACAGCCAATGCAGCAGCATGCATACAGTTATATTTCTATACTTGCTCTTGTAGACCTCTCTACAAAACTTCTTGCAGCATTGTTGTACATAGTGTATACATAAGTGAGCATTTTTGTAGTTCAGCAGTGTTGCATCCATTTAAAACAGTGATGATTTGTTTTCATAGCAGGAGGACTAGCCCTCTCCCAAACCTTGCCTGAGCCGTGGTTAAAGCCCCCTTGCCTCTTATTTGGTAGTTTATTTGTGATTATAGACCTGCTTGGTTTTTTTATGAACTGGCGAAGGAAGGAGGAATTACCACGAATGACATCGCTTCTATATAACCGCCCATCGGACCTGAGACTAGAAAATCACGTTGCTCTCTTTCGCTATAATCGTACCTAATAATCACTGGTTTTATTGTGTGAACAGATATGTGGGCACATCAAGTTATACTGTCTTCACCATTTGTATCCTGCTTGCTGTACACGTGGTGCTGTATATTGGAAACTGCGTCCTACTTTGGAATTGCAGTTAGTGCAAATGGAAAGTAGCTGCTTTATGCGATGGCTATGAATGTGTTTGTATACTGTTTACCGGAGCTAATTTCAACCCAAGTGAAAGTGCATTGATATGGTAGCAGAATGCCACCAGTCGCGTGAATCTTGTGTAATTGGATCCCCAACACTGAACTGGTCCCGCGGTGAGGAGAGCTTTATGTTTGACACTTGTCATCAGCGATGGTATAGAAATCTGCCGCGTGGACTGTGGAGGACTCTCTATAAGAATGTGAGTCATAATAATGTGCCTTATATTACAAGTTACATGATCACTGATTATTGTGTATGAGCCCCGTTGTACAATACAAAGGTGTAGTATAATGTATTTAAACGTAGACGAGTGAGGTTAATGCCATATCCCTCTTATAATAATAATAATAATAATTGCATTTATATGGCGCTTCATACTGACGTTTCTAAGCGCACTTTGCTACTCATACAAATAGACTAGAAAACACAATAACATTAACAAAATTAACGTTAACAGTAACAAAAGAAGAAGAAAGAAAAGAAAAGAAAAGAAAAATACATGTGATACAATGGTACAATAATTGATAACTGTGTGCGCCTCCAGAAAAAAAAAATTACAGCTGATTAAACAGGTGAGTTTTAAGAAGAATTTTAAATGATTCGACAGATGAGGCATTCTGAATATAAAGAGGAAGTTTATTCCAAAGAGTGGGAGCAATGGAAGAGAAGGCTCGGTCACCATAACGGATTATAAGATTCTTGTATATGAATTGTATGTTGCGGGAGTAGTCAAATACATGTAGGACCCGACTGTATTGTGTACGAACGGGAAAAAAAAGAGTTCCAAAGGACTGTAATAATTTTCTGCGTGGAAATATCGGATATTGATTTCTCTGTTATGATATGTCACCCAAAATGTGTGCATAAAATGTTCCTGTAGCACCCTTAATGGATGAAATATTAAGTTAAATTGCACAAATAAATGAACATTCACGATCTCTGAGCATTTAAAGTTAACCCATGAACTGCTAGGGGCCTGCGAAGTGGCCAAAAACTGTACATTATACACTAGTACACCGTGAGCTTAGTATAGTATGACATGGTGATACGAGAAGCTTCTTAGTGTATGTTGTGATGTTGTAAGAAAAGCTTGTAATCGCTTACTGGCTCCATTATCACTACCGTATGTATTAAACCACATTTATGAGTTAAATCAGTGTTCGATCGATTCCTGATTGTGGAGTGACGTGTCTTGTAAGAAGAGCTATCCCTGATACGAACATATAAGTAACGGTCGCGTTACATTTATGATATGTGTTTAGGCTAATATTTAAATTAAATTATGGTTATCTATGCGTTAAGTATTATTACCAAGGTAATTAATAGGAAAGGTACAGTATTGGTAGAGATGAAAATTAGGCTTTAACTTTTTTGCGAGATACCAAGAAAACACCAATGAAATAGTAGAGAGCATACCATTCTAAGAGGAATTCAAAGTTAATTTTAAAAAGAAATCGGGTTCTGAATAGCTGAAACACCCAGAAACAAAGTAAAACAAAACGATCGTAATAAAATGTGGGCCCCACACTTTATCAGGATCGCTTTGTTTTGGATATCTCAGACTTTTCAAACCAATTTTCATCAAATAAAAATTGAATCCCTCTTGGAATTACATGCTCTTTCATATTTCATAAGAGGTTTCTCGCTATCTCACCAAAAAGTGATAAAAACCTGACGTTAAGTCTCAACCAAAAATATACGATCCATTTAAGTAAAATTGGATTGTAAGTATAGGTTTAAATAGTCCATTTTGACATTTGATAATAGTAATAATGATAGTTGTAAGCTGATTATAAATTATGTATGAATATAATATGTACGACGTGTATAATTGTGGGCCCTATATACATATTGTATAAGTTAGTCTTAATTTGTATGATGGTATTTGAGTAATATATTTGTCGCTGTCTATATGTCACCGATGAAAATCAAATTTCTGTCTCAATGAATGAACAGACAATACATAAATAGTCATTTTATATCATTTATCTCTCTCAAATTTTTTTCTCATCTAATATAGTGTCCACCCACATTAGTAATCCGGGAGTTTTTTCGAAGGCGGCCTTTTTTATTTTACGTTTTCAAAGAAACTACTGATATACGGCCATAGTCTTGTTGGTGGGGATGACGACATCCCCCCCCCCCCCCCCAAAAAAAAAAAAAATACTAACAAAAGCCCAAGTGTCTTTTATGTGACATACATTGACTACCTTATAGAACAATGTTTTCAAAAATAAACTAACAGAAACTTATGAGATTGCCCCCCCCCCCCACAAAAAAGAGTCAATTAAAAGAAAACAAAAACACACCAAAATATCTTCTTTTAAAGCGCCGCTTTGGATTCCGTCGCACGCATTCCATATACCATTACCATTTACTAAAAGATTGAAAGGAAACCATTGCCACTGTCAAACAAGAATACTTGTATTTGTGCTAGGCCTACTCCAAGGTTTTTTTTTTTTTTTTTAGTATATGAAGAGCTTCTTCCAAAAGGCGCTAAACCAATCATTTTTCAATGGATTTAGCGCCTTTTGGAAGCAAGCTCTTCATTTTTGCCATTACACTTAAATCAATGAAGATACATTTGGCGTTATACATAATCATCAGATTTATGACGCTTCCTAGTCCCACATGTTCGTACTTGATTGTGTGTGGGTGTGTGTGTGTGTGTGTGTGTGTGGCAGCATAAATAATGTAAGGAGTAGCTGAAGAAAGACACAGAAGTCTTAGACACTGACATGTGCTGAATGTCCTGCGATGCCCACATAATTTATTTCAGTTGAATAACATTTTCAAGAAAATATAGCATAGTATTGTGATTGCTACAGAAATATATATATATATTTTTGTTATATATTTCATATTAATTAGTATGCGTGGAGTCATAAATCATGCTCTCAATCAGAAAATAAAGCTAATAGCATCCTAATTTTTGGTGATGTTATTCTTTGTAGCATTTCTAACAATGTCCTAGAAAAAAAAAACCGAGTATCAAAACTGATTTCTCGTATATTTCTTTGTTTTCGACCTTTTTTCGTGTTTTTTTTTTAGATTTCTTAGAGAACCTATTTAAGCATAATTTATCTTGCTAGAATTAATTGATTTTAGCCATTGAAAGTGAAAATAATGAATCATATCTTTTTAAATAAGGTAAGAGGAATCTATTTGCATAGACGTAATACCTAAATCACGTTTTTGAGCCCTTTTCGGTCTGACCAGCTGTATGAAAGGTAATGCAGCGTCGTAGCTGCATGCCAGATTTTTGCGAAATTGTCATAAGAGATGTACGAGACTTGAAAGGGAAAAATGCGCGGCGGAATGGTCGTGGAAAAATAATGTCGAGGGGGTTGATTCACCTCCCCCGCTTATGGTTAATGTGAGGATCAGCTTTAATTAGGGTTATATTCGTACAGATACAGTATTTCGTTGGAGCAATTGTCGCAAGAGCAAATGACATGGAACCGCAACAGACACAACATTTCTGTCATTGAGTCAGCTCGCCTTGGACTAAGCGTGTCATGCCGAAAAAGTTTTATACACAGCAAGTTTATGTGCACCTTCCCTGTTTGGGAGGCATAATCCATGGCAAGACGGTTCTTTTGCAAAATGAGGGAAGGCTGCACGAGGTAGAGGTGAAGGTTGAAGAGAGGAAACATCGTCTGGAGGAGTTTTAAAAGGAGATAGAAAGGAAAGAGAACAGAATCCTCAAATTGGAAGCAGCTGCAAATGATCTCCAGCAGTATTCGCGCAGATCCTCTTTGAGGATCTTTGGTGTGCCGGAAAAAGAAAAGGAAGATACGGATCAAATTGTATGTGATATTGTGCCCAGCAAACTTGGCGTCCCCATAACGCGAAATGACCTGGATCGCTCACACCGAACCGGAAAGCGCTCAAGGGATGGTAAACACCACTGTTCCATCATCGCAAAGTTCTGTTCGTACAGGAAATCTGAAATCATCAAAGCACGTAAAAAACTTAAGAACTCTGGGATCACAATTCAAGAGGATCTGACACCCCAAATGCAGAACTCTATAAAAAAAACCTACAAAAACCCAAAAGTCAAAGCAGCATGGACACATGATGGCAAAATCATTGCCTCAATCCAAGCCTCGGGTGGAAAGATGATCACAAAAATGATCACTTCAGACAAAGACATAAGAAGCCTGTGAGTTGTCGCGTACAGATATTGAGATCAATGTGTAATTAATGTTCTGTCGTCCTGAAAACAAAAAATACTCCCTGCAGTATGAATTTGTTTACTTAAACTTCTGACTTTTTTTTACTTAAATAAAGTTTAGTTTTTTTATGATTGTACATAAACTGTGTATGATTTTATTTGCATTGTGTATGCTTTTTAAGTTGTATTTTTGATACTGTATTCATTTATTTATTTTTCAACAATACATTTTAACCTTTTAGTATGTTTAATTCATGTCTGTGTGTTACATGTTCACAGCCTGTTTACTCTGAAGAAGTATCACTGCTTTGTAGTTTATGTACCCATCTGGTGCATGTAGAATGTATTCCCAATTTTTCACTGTCTCGATGATTTTGAAAAACTTGGTGAAAGTGAAAGGTCATCCTGGTATTGTCATGTATGCATTGGTGAAGAATTACTTTTTAATATGCACTCCTGTGATACTGATTTTTATAATGCAATAAATACTTTTTTTAATTCTGAAACAATACACTCTCATCAATCAGACTTTTGTTGTGTTGATAATGATATTAAGGATTTTTTGAAGGAAGATATGGAAAGTGAGACTTCAAAATATTTTACCCAGCTGATTTTAGTGCATTTTATAATTGTAAATATAACAAATCATTTTCTGTTTTTCATATGAACTGCAGGAGTTTACCAAAACATTATGAAGATATCACACTGTTATTGGATTCTCTTGAGTGTTCTTTTAATGTTATTGCATTGACAGAAAATTGGTTAGATTCTAACAATGCAAAATGTTATTCTTTTTGTGGATACAATATTGTCATTAAAGAAAGGATAGATAAGAAGAGAGGAGGAATAGCTCTTGCCATTAAACAAGATCTGAAATATGTTATGAGACCAGATATTAGTATATTCAATGATGTATGTGAAACGTTGTTCATTGAAATACATAAATCTCATAAAAATGTTATTATTGGTGTGTGTTACAGACCACTCTGTTAATCTGTAAAAGGTTATCTCAATCATTTGAAAGAGATATTATATGTTGTTAATTCAGAGCATAAGGAATGTATATTGCTTGGAGATTTTAATATAGAATTGTATATACTGCCAGTATTTTTACTTTATGATTATCAAGTGATTTGTTTTATGCATTCATATACTAATGATAAGTTACCAGAATTATTTGATAATTTGTTTGTGCGAAATAGGTCAATTCACAATCATAATACAAGAAGTGCAAATGATTTTCGTGTGCAATACGGAAGGTTCTCGTTTACAAACTCTAATATCATATGCAGAGCACCAGAATTATGGAATATGTTACCTGAAAACATAAAACAATGCAGTGCTGTTAAAATGTTAAAGTAAAGTTGAAAAAATATTTATTACAAAAGTTTATATCAGATAATTAGCTCCTTTTTTTAAATCAGGCTGAGTTATTGTGACATGTGTGTGTGCGTATGTACAAATGTCTCAATGTTCTTGATATGCATGTCAATGACAACTTATACTTTGTATGATTGTTGTTGGATCTTCAAGTTATAAGTTGTTTTATTACTTTCTGGAGATCCATCCATTTGCCATTCATATTGTCTGTATCTTTCTTTACAATTGTCTATATGTAATTTGTACTTTTACTTGTGTGTTAATGCTATGTATCATGTCTTTTGTGCTTGTTCATGTTATTCATGTTGACATGGAAATGAAAAAAAAAATCAATTCAATTCAATTCAATTCAATTCAATTCAACGGTACATTATGAGCTACACATATTCCTCGGCTGATGACTTGCGTGTTGCCAAGGTCGAACGAGCCCCTACTTTTAGTATCATGTAAAGTCTTCGAAAGATACTCTGTCTAAAATACCTGCACACGCAAAAATCATGGCTTAACAAACCTTCTCACATGTTCCTTTTTTAATCATAAATAAATGGAATACATAACCAAAATCTGAAAGTCGTAAACAATTTTGGCATTTTCGGTATGAAATAGAACCTACTATTGAATATAATTGATAATGATACACATTGCAAAATAACTCCTAACTGAAGCATATGAGTTATTAGATCATATAATTATTTGAATCAAAAATTTGTAGATTCAAATGATTATAATACTGCGATTGGATGAATGAGAAGAATTTACATAAGAGAGTTTGTTCGCAAAAACCGATAAGTCCATTTTTGAAGATTTTGAAGTATGGTCTGTCATAATGTACAAAATAATACCATTTAAATGATAAACATTATTAATGAATACATATAAAGGTACATTTTTGAAGTTATGGTCAAAAGAACCAAAAAAAAATCATATCATTCTCTTTATTTTTCTTGACCTTTACTCGCAAATATCTCCATTTGGCAAATGTGGTCTTATCGGTTTGTGCGAACAAACTCTTCATAAGCATTTTATATGAGTTATTATTCATACAGAAGCAGGCAAGGTAAAATGAGATCCGAAAACTATGATCAGTAAAAAAAAAGCGTGAATATTGTATGAATGTCAGCAGAAAGAGAGAGATGTTCTTTTCCTTTTACGTCTTTTTGGCATTAATTACAATATCATAGTTCTTGAAAGAGTTGGAAAACAAGCGGTTCTTTTGGAAAGATGTGACCCGGTTTATCTTCAACAGGCTTTGTGAGGGAAATCGTCTTTATTCTTGGTGGTGAAAAAAAAAATATCAATATTGCCAATAAAGCTTTTTGTGTTCGAGAATTCCAAGATTAAGATTCACTTGTCAAAATAGAAAACACCCCTAATTCAATTTCTATTTAAGGCCATTACTTCCTCTGTCTTTTTTCAGTCTTTACTTGAGTTTTTATTTCATTTTCCTTCACACTGGTACGACAGGGGAGAATTAATCTAATGAAATCTTCCAATTGGCAAACTCTGAAAAATCCAGTCAACAAAGGGCAAAACATGGCTGTCACTGAAACCAATAGTATTATGGTGCGTCGACGCAGATTTTCTCATTGTTTTGATTCTTTCTCAACTGATTTCTATCCCGGAGTCATTATCATTTGGATCACTTTGGAGTAGACCCGCTACCCCAGTGCTCCGTCTACTTCCTTCCCGGTCAGAGAGTCCTCTTTCTACTTCCTGCCACTTCAGACAGTCGTGACCGCTGACCCTGAGTGTCAGCCCTCTGCCCCTTCTTCCTCCTGTTCCTGCTCCTCATCTTCGTCCTCGGGGGAGGTGTCGTCTGTGGTCTCGCCAAAGAACCCCTTGCCTCCAGAGTCGCCCACGGAGGAGAAATCGGGCGTCTTGACGTCTCTTCCTTTCAGTCGGAGCGTGACGACGTTGGAAGAATCTCTCAAGCCGAAGACAATGAGCTGGCCATCCATGACGACTTCGACACACGAGATGCGGAGATCCGGGGTAAACATGGCCAGCTGCGAGGCGCGGTCGAGATCCCAGAGCGTAATATAGCGTAATAACAAATTTTGAAGATATATCGCCTTTTGCACTGATTAAAACAGGCCAAATTTATTGATTATGAAACAAATTGTAAGATTATTTGTTTGTAGGATGTAGTGTATATCTTGATCTTCCTCCCAAGTTCCTTGTGTATGTGATTGTCTGGGGGCGTTTGTCTGTTTGTCTGTCTGTCTGTCTGACTGACTGTCTGCTTGTCGGCATATTTATTGCAAATAGACGATAAAGGAAAACAAAATTTGAGACAATGGAATAAGCTGAACATCTTAATGCCCATCTGATTTATTTCAGTTGAACAATACAATGTATTTTAGGATAATGTAACAAAGCATTTGGCAATGATCTGTGAGTAAAATAGAAAATAAGATAAAACTAAAGATACACAAAAAACATTCTGAGTGAAAATATTGAAGAACTGATTAAGCAATTGATATTAGATCACACAGTGACTATTCGTATAATGTGGGTATACTGTAGCAACGGAGGTACAGGTGTCTGCAAGCGAATATTTGTTGATAGATATTTACTTCTTATAAGCCAACCTTCTTTCTTGTAAGATCAGATTTGAAAAAAAAAAGAAAAGAAAAAGACTTAAACCAGAAATTTGGGAAGATAATACGTGCCCGTGAAGCCATGTTTTATAGCAAATTAATCGGTATGACGTTGTCTGTCTATACGTGTTAGGTTATCTTTCTCTTGCCCGGAAGTTTTTTCGTTTGCTTTCTAATTTTGACCTTTACTAGGACACGCCCTAATTCATATCGATACCATCTACCTCACTCGGTTCCCATATTTGATGGATCTTTCCAAAAGTCCTTTGTATTTTCAATTCATAAGACACCCATAAAGTCTTTTTTTTTCTGCCAGTGAGTCCCAGCAGAAATCGCACACATTAACGTAATTATTACTTTTACTTGACACAATCGTAATTTGTAAAAATTTTAGAATTTCTGAGATTCTGTCCATGTAACAGTTGCTCCGTCGCCCAATGGTACATTGACACACAGGTGTATCATTTGTGTGAGTTAAAATGTCTAAAATTGTCTCATTTCAATAAGAACGCTACCAGAATTCATTGGATTTTTTTATGTTCTATAATGAAACCCAACTAGCTCAAGGTGTCACATTTAACTCATGAGTTGAACACCTATGTG
Organism: Diadema antillarum; assembly: GCF_040938485.1. Lineage (NCBI taxonomy): Eukaryota > Metazoa > Echinodermata > Echinoidea > Diadematoida > Diadematidae > Diadema > Diadema antillarum. The sequence continues at coordinate 3,058,446 of NW_027270914.1, read as the reverse complement.
TGGCTGAGGAGAATGAAAAGATAAATCAGTTCTGTAACATATCAAAGGACAAACGGCATTGCAAACACTGAGCATGAAGATTTATATTTGATGTGATTCCATGAAATATTACATATTGCATTAAATCGTCCTTTTGACAGCCGTATTGTATTGATACATAAATAGATATAAAGATAGATAGATAGACAGATAGATAGATAGATAGATAGATAGATAGATAGACAGATACACTGTGTGTGCATGGTATTTAGCTTTATAGGGCTACGGAAAACCACAAAAACAAAGTTAATGGCTAACGAGTTGCATAGTACAGTATCGACATAGAACCTTGGTGATAGATCATAAAACGTATGTACTGATAGGCGCTAGGCAGCCACGAAGAGCAATTCTGAATCAATACATAAGATATAATAGCATGGGATGTAATGTAAACTGCACTTAGATCAGAATCGAAATAGAAGAAGAGTTTGTTTGCAAAAACCGATAAGTGCATATTTGCCAAATGGAGATATTTGCGATTAAATGTCAAGAAATACAAAGAGAATAATAAGAAAATTATTGCTTCTTTTGACCATAACTTCAAAATGTACCTTTATATGTAGTGACCAATGTATCATTTAAAAGGTATTGTTTTGTACTTTATGACAGAAATCGTACTTCAAAATCTTCAAAAATGGACTTATCGGTTTTTGCAAACAAACTCTTCAGATGCTGGATAGTGCACGGTAGCCGGTATCACATTGACTTTACTCATTGGAGCTGCAAAAAAAGGGGCAAACTTCATAATGAATGCAATTTGCTAAATGTGTAGACACCAAAGAAAGCAAATTTAGGCACCAGCAAAAACACTGGGACATCAGCTCGCCATGGAATAATCGTGTCATGCCGCCGAGGTTTTATGCAGAGCAAATTCATGCGCATCTGCACAATGGCAGACATTCTGGAGCTTTCGCAAGCACGACGCGGCCGGTAGTTGAGCGTGCCGTGTGCAGAATTTGCTTCTGCGCATGTTCAAATCCGAAAAAAAAATAATAATCCAGTCCCGGGGAAAACGAGAATGGTTCTCGGCCTATAAAGCGTCCGTTCCCTATGTTGGGGATAACAGAGCAGACAATCAACAATCTTGTCGGTACGGTTGCGTCCTCACCGAAAAGCGAAACTGGGTAGAAATGGGGATGGGAGTCCGAATGCGGGGACCGTCACAGCTGACTGCTTCCGCGTACTCTCGGTCTTCCTGTCGGTCGTGTAGCGAAAGCTCCCTTTTCGATGGCAAGACAGATACAAGTAGTACATAATGAGCTACACATTTGCATCGGCTGATGACTTGCATGTTTGCTACGACCAACCCACCAAGGTTAGTCTCATGCCAAGTCTTCGAAAGGTATTTTCCCTGGTACCAGGGATATCGCGGCTCGACAATCCTTCCAAACTACTCATGGGATTATTCTTTCAATGATGAATGTATTGAATACACAACAAACCTGTCTGAAACATTGCGAACAGCTTTGGTATTAATGAAATAGCAACTAACTGGTATTATTCTTAATAATACACAATACAAACTTACACCTAACTAAAGCAAATGATTAATTATTCATAAAGAAGCAGGCAAGATAAAATGGGATCCGAAAAAATATATGATCAGTAAAAAAGCGATTATATTCCATAATGTCAGCACAAAGAAAAAGCTTTCTATTTATACGTTTCTTTGACATAAATTACAATGTCATAGTTTTTGAAAGAGATGAAAATCAAGTGGTTCTCTCGAAAAGATGTGACTCAGTTTCCCTTCGATAGGTTTTGTGAGGAAAAATCGTCTTTATTTTCGGTGGTGAAAAAGTGAAGGCAAGCCACTTCAAAGACAAATTAATAAGACATGTTGAAATATTAATATTGCCAATAAAGCTTTTGTGTTCCAGAACTGCAAAATCAATTTTCACTTCCCCAAATACAAAACACCCCGAAATCGATATCTAATAAAGAGCATTACTTCCTCCGTTATTTACCAGACTTGACTTGAGTTTTTACTTAATTTTTCTTCACATTTGTACAGCAGCACAGAAATGAAACTTAGAAAATTTTCAAATTGGCAAACTCTGAAAAATCCAGTCAACAAATGGCAAAACATGGCTGTCACTGAAAGCCAATAGTAACTGGTGCGTAGGCGCAGATTTTCTAATTGTTTTGATTTTTCTCAAGTGGATTCTTTCCCGGAATCATAATCATTTGGATTACTTTGGAGTAGACCCGCTACCCCAGTGCTCCGTCTACTTCCTTCCCGGTTAGAGAGTCCTCGTCTACTTCCTTCCCGGTCAGAGAGTCCTCGTCTACTTCCTGCCAGGTCAGACAGTCGTGACCTCTGACCCCGAGTGTCAGCCCTCTGCCCCTTCTTCCTCCTGTTCCTGCTCCTCATCTTCGTCCTCGGGAGAGGTGTCGCCTGTGGTCTCGCCAAAGAGCTCCTTGCCTCCCGAGTCGCCCACGGAGGAGAAATCAGGCGTCTTGACGTCTCTTCCTTTCAGTCGGAGCGTGACGACGTCGGAAGAATCTCTCAAGCCGAAGACAATGAGCTGGCCGTCCATGACGACTTCGACACACGAGATGCGAAGATCCGGGGTAAACATGGCCAGCTGCGAGGCGTGGTCGAGATCCCAGAGCGTAATATCACCCGAGACGACCACGGCCCGCGAACCACCATCGATCATGAAGATCCGTGAGCTGGTGGTGAACTGGAGGGACTGTGCCGACGTGTGCAGCCGGCGAAGCGTGCTGCGACCTCGTTGGATGTCCCACACCTTCAGCTGGTGCCGCTCGTTGCCGAAAAGCACCCGGGATGCAGTCGCGTTCATGCCGATACAGCATACATTCGATTCCTTCTTGAGTCGCTTCCGCACCTCGCCCTTGTGCAGGTTCCACACGGTGATGTAGCTCACCTTGTCACTATCGTCGTAGGTGGCGTGAGCCACATACTTGCCTTCCGGGGAAAGTGCAGCAACGTAGAGATAGAGCATGGAGTTCGGGTTCTCCACAGTCTGTACATGCTGCTGAGTCTGCACATCGAACACACAGAGGTGATGTGCGAAGTAGGAGCAGACGAGAACGCGCTCGTCTGCGCTCATCAAGAACTGCTGGATGGCATTCTCTTTCTCCTTTCTCATATCCTCCAATCGCTTCTTCTCCTTCTCCAGCTCCTTCTCTTTCCTCTTCTGTCGATCCGCGTGTGTCTCAGATCTGAGGAGGAACAATAAAGGATTGACAAAGCCATGGTTATCAAGTAGTGCACGATCTTGAATGCGCATAAGGTGATTGTACGCACGGGTTATGCTTGGATATTTAGATGACAATTAGGGAGAAAAACACGCTTGATGAGTTCATCATGTTCTATTATCTTCAGTAGTCCATGAGAAAGCATTGACCATTCGTTTAGAGTAAGTGAAATAGTTCTCAAACACTTGTTCCCCGTGAAAGAACCAATACAGTGATAATGAATGTCACGTCATGTCATCGATGAATGTCATCGCAAAGTCTCATGCAGGCCTACTGTATGGTACATAAGCCAGTTAACGCAAAACGCAAACGTTTCACATCTTATGTGATTCCATACAGTGGTTCTCGTGATAATCATGTTTTGTTTCGTTTTCTGAAAACCAGTATCATCCAGCAGCTATTTTGCTGAACATCGACGATGTTATTTCTTATACCAACAAGATTTAGGTGATTAACATTTTAGAACATTGTATTTATAATTCTATATCAATGTGTTAATGAAAGAATTTTCAAGAAAACCAAGAAAATGGACCATCTTCATAACGCTTCTTAACTTATATTTTCATAACCAAGGTTACACATGAAATGCATGACGAACCAAAAGTTTCCACTAGACTATTTGCGTATCAGGGCAATTACTTCCTGCTAATATTTGTTAGTGATAAGGTAAGAGTAAAGATTAGGGTTAGGGTTAAGTTTAGGGTTAGACTTTAGGTTAGGGTTAGGATTAGGTTCAGGATTAGGATTATGGTTAGGATCAGGGGAAGGGTCCGGGGCAATTGCCCAGGGGGTAATTGCCCTGGACCCTTCTACAGCTCAGTCAGTGGAGCACCGGGCTAGCATCCGGAGGTCTCGGGTTCGAATCCCGTTGGAATCCCATTATCTTTGCTTATTTGTCCACTAATAAATTATATTCATTTTTGGTCAGTTTCCTTCTGTTTGCGTTTAAATCATTTTTTATGATACAGGGCCTAAGTCAAATTTGGACAAAACACCATTTCATTTTGTATGTTTGATTTCCTTCTGTTCATTAAAGCCAGTCTGCAAAATGGTGTTGAATTTCGCCTGAATCCTTGAGGGAGATCTATTCTTAGATCGGCTGATCGTAATTCAGGATAAATTGCTACATTATCATCCCATCCATTGCTAGGCCCTATCATACCGTATATATAGTTACGAGGTATACGATTATGGAATTATGAAATCAACCATGACTATCGCACTCATGTACGTAGTGAGTCTGTCAGACAGCCATGACAGCAACGTTTAAGAGCTAATTTACGCAAATGACAGTGAAATAAAACCCATTAGGTAATGGGCAATTTATTATGTAACAGGAAATTAGTACACTAATGCGGGAGGGAAAGGGACAGTCACATAATTCATCGCGAAAGAAAGGGGAAAAAAGTACTTGTTTACCTCCGTTCCCATGGCGACATGTTGGCCGTGTTTTGCCGCATAAGCTTGGTCCGTAGCTCCTCCTCCTCCTTCTTCATTTGCGCGCGGTCCGTGCGGAAGTTTTTCTTGATGCGGAACTTGATGTGGCCTGACACCAGATTCCAGGCGATGAAATGGTCGCGAGTCTCCGAGAGTCTGTTAAACATACAACATGTAGGACGACGATGATGATAATGAAAGTTTTGGTTTTGCAGGTGGAGGTAATGGGGAGCTTTAGATTTTCGCGACGGGAACGTTCAGAAGGGAAAAAAAAACTGTTCTGAGCATGAGCAGGACAAAGTCGATCTATTTATAGCTCGCGTCGTTTGAGTTTTCGCTACGCGTTCTATGCTAATTTTACGTCCGCTCAATTCACGACGTAGAGAGCTACTTGATGCACCAATCATGATATGGTGGCGCCATTTTATTTTCATAGGTTGCATCCAAGTGTAATCTAAAGCTACTTTTCAACACGACGTAGGGAAGTTGAGAACGTCCAGCGCAAGCGTCGTCTCAAACGTCCGCGCTGTAATCTAAAGCTCCCTTATAGCTCCATGGTATAACTGATAACATCTTATGTCAATGAGATTCATCATGGGACAAAACTGATAACATCCATCATAACATCATGATAAAGATGAATGGTACTGATGATGACAACATTGATATTATTGTTAATAATAATATTAATAATAACAGTAATAATGATGGTAATAATGATAATGACAATAATAATAATGGTAATAATAATAATAATAATAATAATATCAATTACATAAAAAAACAGAAATGATAATGATACCAATAGTTATCATGATAAAACTGATAAAAATGATGATGATGATGATGATAATAAGAATGATAACAAAAATTACTGCTATGGTTACTATCCACAGACTATCGACTGCTAAGGCAATGCACTGTATCCTCATTGCCTAGTCCTTGCTAAAGACTTGAAGCAGGCGATTCCTTGGTTTCTTGCTTATAAGCATCAAGTGCTCTACTAGCGGTGATGTTACACAAATCAAGTCAAATCTAATCAAGATGATATCAATTATGATATTAACAACGTTGAAATAATAATGACTTCACAATGAAAGCAAATCAATTACAGAGACTTTAAATAATGCTTATGCACGGTCCTTCTACAGAAGGTAGGGGGCGAGAAAACGTAAGCACCATTTAAGTGCAAATTAATGTGTCGGAAATGTGTGATAATCATAGTCATAATGCAAATTAATGTGTCGGAAATGTGTGATAATCAGTATTATTGCAAATTAATGTGTCGGAAATGTGTGATAATCATAATTTGTATTGACATAAAATACTAGTACCCGAGGAGAAGTTCGCCGTCCAGTAGGCGGTACTCGTGGGCTGGGGACGGCACGATGAAGACCCCAGTCAACTTTCGCACGTACTTCTTGGTGCCAAGGTCGTAGATGAAAACTGTCTGGAACACCTGTTGAAACGATAGGGGGCGGCATTTCATTAGTTTGATGACGAAGATGCCTGCGCTTTGTTCGTGCGTGTACATGTTAGCATGTGTACACGGCGGCAAGACCGAATGCTTTGAGGGAGGAAGATCATTCGAGGCTAAACCAAGAGTTGCATGTGCTTAGTTAGGTAAGTCATCTGAAACTTAGTGAGCTCATGATATTTGTAATTCACAGGCAAACGTGACATCGTTGAGTTGAAGGAAGCATACGATACTTTGGGAGTGATCTGATGAATGGATCTTTTGGGGAAAAAGGCATTGGAACCGTTTGCAATAAAAAATATATTTCTGATATTGTTTCTTTCCCTTTTCTTCTGTGTCACTGTGTTTTCTCTCTTGACAAAGTATTTTGCAAACCACGTTCTTCTTGAAATACACAGATTGGTACACGGCAAAGCTAGATAAATAAAGCTTAGGGTGCTTACAGGACACTCTAGATGAAAATGTCGTAATGCATTCACAAGGCAAACTCTTTTCTTTTCTTCCCTCTTTATCGACTTTTTTGAATCATTATGGTAGTATTTTGTAGTAGAAAACAATCGTAGTAACGGCAGTATACGCCTTTTCTTGTTGCAGTCAGATTATCATTGTTACTCTTGATAATATCCTCATTGACTATTTTTGTTGGCAGTAGTAAATGCAGTAGTAGTAACATAAAATTATCATCATTATCATCATCAAATTTAATTCGTGTTTAAAGTGAGCATTTTTGAAAGAATATTGTCTCAAATATTGCCACTGTAATGTCCGGTTGTCGTTGTTTGGTTTAGGGCTTTGTTTTTTTGTTTTGTTTTTCCTGTGTTTACTAGCTTACCTGAGTGGGATTTTCGCTGACGCTCGACATGCCCAGCTCGGAAAGGATGACGACGCGGTTGTTGCGCACGAGCACGATGTCGTGCTGGTCCGTCAGCCCGCGCTCGATGCGCACGGCGCTGCCGGCGCATTTCCCTTTCACGACGTTCCAGACGCTGAGCGGGCCGTTGTTGACTGTCTTGGCCACGACGTAGCGGGCGTTGTCTATCATGGGAACCAGCCCGCTTATCCCGTGACCCTTAACCTTGCTGCTTGACTCGTTCCGCTCGTTCACCTTCTTGCTGATGTTCCACATGCGAAGGGATTTGTTGTTCTTGGAAGCCGTCAGGCAGTACATGAGGTCCATACAGGCACCCAGGCGAGAGAGCTGGTATTGTGTGCGAAAACGCGAAAGATAGTAATCTACTTTGCAGTTTCACCTACATAACATCTCGGGACACGATGGACTACAGTCTATTATCTTTCACCTTCAAAACATTTTTCTTAACGCTATTCCTTTTCACTAATTTTGCTTATATTGTCCTGCATGCCACCACAACCTTGGATATTGTGTAAACATGAAGGTACTCAATATTTGCAGTTGTAAAAAGAATGCTTTGAGAACCTGAAAATGTTGAGTGACCTTTTTGGTTAGTTTAATTTACCCTAAGTCTACTCGATATTCCTCATTGTTATAAATTAGTTCATTCACATGGGTGAGGTGGATATTTTGCTTATAAATCTCTGACTACAGACAGTAGTTTCTCCTTTTGTAGGCGTACGGTGTTGCCTACATCTGAATATCAAAACATTGTCATTTCAATACTCAGAAAACATCAGCGAGCTTTGGATCTGTCACGCGAACGCTAAGACTACGTTGACTAGGCTAGGGTTCTGCACATGCACGAGAGAGCAAGCCGTTTCCGTCGCCATACCCGGGAGGCTGCGTCGTCTTAGCGTTCGCGTCGCAGATCTAAAGGCTCGCAAATGAGACTATTCAGAGGGCACTGAAAGAAAAAGATCATCTGGCTTACTTCCTGGGACCTTTAAGAGATCGATCAAGAGCTCTGACACATTAGTCTTTCAAAGTGATTCCTCAATAATATCTCAAAAAAAAATCATGCAGTGATCTTACGGCAATCCCTGAGAGACCGTTGAAAGAATTTGAAAGATATTTGAAAGACTAGTCTAGACCCTTAAGAGCTCGTTTTGATATCGCTGAAAGACTTCCGTCAGAGAGTTGAAAGACTATATTCTTAAAAGACTGCAGAAAGACTATTCTGAATCCTTTCAGGAAATTTCTGGAGACTACGGAGACCACGAAATTCACTGAAAGATCACGGAGGAATCATAATAAAAAACTGAGAGACCATTAAAAGCGCACTGAAAGATCATTAATCAATGATCTTTCAGTGCTTGTTTCAGAGGTCTTGTCCTATATGGAATGAGGCAGTTTGGTAGCATAGGCTTACGTGCGCGTGTTTGGCGAGGTGCTTGTGGTCCTCCGTTTCGAGATTCCATACGGCCAGAGTGGTGGTGTTTGTGTGCGCGTTGGGGCACAATGATACAGCGTGCGATCCCTGACGGTTCACCAACAACTCATTCACCACGTCTGACGTACAACCTGAACAGAAAAAATACGTGATAACTCTTAAAGTCAACCCTTTTTTTAATTGGAACGAAATAAAGTCGAAACAAGAAGATGCGACAAAATATATCAACCTCTTAAATCTGAAAGGAAATGGAAAGAAATATTTAACGTTATATTTAAAGTCAGACTTGATCAATCATCATACAATGTTCCCTACAGATCTACCCTGAATCAAAGACTGCATTATTTTCAATATAAAATTCTGCACAGAAATATTGGTGTGAATGGATTACTTTTTGCAATGGGAATCTCTAACGCAGACCTCTGTACGTTTTATTCGAGCTCCACAGAAACAATTCCACATTTTGTCTTGGGAACACGATGATAGACAATATATCTATTTCTTAAATACAGCAAATTATGTTACAGAATCAAACTCAAATCACGAGAGGTACATCTATACTGGGTTCTACAGAAAACCTAAAGTGTTACAATGGAAATCTCTAACGCAGACCTGTGTACGTTTCATTCGAGCTCCACAGACACAATTCCACATTTTGTCTTAGGAATACGATGATAGACAATATATCTATTTCTTAAATACAGCAAATTATGTTACAGAATCAAACTTAAATTACGAGAAGTACTTTTATACTTAGTTCTACAGAAAACCTAAAGCGTTACAATGTGGTTTATTTGTATACAAAGTACTTTATATTTTCTGCCAGAAATAAAAAATACTCATTACAGTTTCGCCAATTTTGTCAATTTTTAAAACAAGCGAAGAAAGTAGATGATTAGGCTTACATGTCTGAACAAAAAAGACTGTTCGTAGTTGCCTGTCAAATTGTATGACTTGTTTTTATGTATCATGTGACATTTATTTGTACCTGAATGTTGATAAGTATACAAAATGGACTACGTTACTGGCATTTCTTTTTGAGAATAGCATGGATACAAATTCTTTTTTCTTTGATTTTTTGACGCCATTTTGTATCAATTTATCTATTCTTGCATTATCTCACGCTTCGAGAGATACAGTATTTCATTTGTCAACAGTCAATCGCAGTAATGACAGATTTTGCTCTCTGATCGGTCTGTATCTGATCTGACTGAACCCCATCGCCATCCTATCGACAGTGACTATGTACCTTGCACGGCCCGGAGGTAGGCGCCGTTCTTGATGTCGAAGAGTCCGAGTCGGTGAATCTCGGTCGCCTTCTGGAAGAGGTAGCGGCAGGCGACCACGTAGTAGTCCTTCGACACACCCAGCGCAGTGATCGATGCCGACGCCTTGGGCGCGGGAAGCGAGTGAACCTGTTGGAACGACGTCGGTCGTGAAATTCTCAAGTCAAAGTTCTCGGAGGACATTAGTGCAGTTACATCGTATTCGATTGATAAGTGCATAGGGAATTGATATTTCTGCAAGACAAAGCTAATGACTTTTGGGGCAACATTAACGGATCATTATTCATTTGAGTCACACTTGGAGGACCTGGCTTTAACACAAGTTTTATAGGTCTGCAGCAACGCTCCTGACTTCGTTAGTGTATGGGCAATACCACAGCAAACGCTACAGAGAAAAATTGATAGCTACCTGTCATCCCCTGTAGCTGTAAACAGAAGCACCTTCACGGCCACGACCTGCAGTTTTCGAAGTACTTCCAGCACGGCAATGGAGTCGCGTTAGATAAAATGAACGCACACTAAATTTCATAACTGCTTGTAATAGCACTTCGCAGATGCAGGTCTACATCGGGTTAATGATGCTGACTTTACTAACCTTGTTCCCGGTTCTGGCGTTGACGACGCTTGCCGCACTGCTGCTGCGAAACGCATACAAGACCCGATCGCCGTTGGCGCTGAAGGACGCGCAGAGCGAGCCGTCCTTGTGGATGGCCGTCCCACCGATATCCACCTCCTGCTGAAGTTGAACAGCGCCCTCAGATAGGATCCACGTGCGCATCACGTTGGAACCCGAGAAGAACGCCACCACCAGCTCGTCCTGCTCTCCGGCCGCCGTGACCACCGGCGGGTCAATGTACTGGCGGACCGACAGGAGGCACGTGCCGCGGTCGAAGTCCAGGAACTGGATGCAGCTGGACTCCACAGTCACGGCTATGGTGTCCGCCAAACACAAACGGAGACTCGAGATCTGGAAAAATTAAGGAATAAAGAATAAATGAAGGACGGAACAAGTATACAGATATAATGTCGTATAAGGTCGTTTTTGAAGCCATTCATGATAAAATAAGGGTTTTGTCGATGGTGCTAATGCCTCCGCGTATGCCGTCCTAATTGTCCCCTTATTCTCACTGACACCTATAGGTAGGCTGTCCTGTCAGCTGAAAGCCTTTTTATCCACATTCTTCACTCTGTTCTATCAAGGGTAATGGTCTCGACCTTGTCTGTTGCGCCAAAAGATTGCTATCCACATGACTTGTCTATTTCAGTTTTCCGTTTACCAGGGGAAAGTCAGAACACGAACACGTCCCGGACCCGTCCCAGACCAGCGATTTTACGGCAACCAATGACGCGACCTGTCTCAAAATCGAGACGAAAGTTAAATTCTCTACGGACCAATGTAAGATTCTGGTACTGGATATCCTGCAGAACAAGTTTGTGGACATACGTAAACGGTAACAATTAACCATTTTAACGTGCAAATAGGAACGCCGCTGCAAAACATGACAACACGAACCTCTTTCCCCACTCCTTCGATGGTCTTGACGACTTTCCTGTTCTTCAGATCCCAGAGCTTCACGGTGCCGTCTCGTGAGGCCGTGGCGGCAACGCCCACGGTGACCCGGGATGCCGTCACCGCCGTGATGACCTCCACGTGGCCGGCGAGCAGGTCGTACAGGACCCCGCCGGGCTGAGCCAGGCAGGTCACGGATGGGACCAGGGCCGGGATAGACGACCGCTGGGCTTGGCTCAGCATGTTGGCCACGGTCGGGTACTTCTTCGGGTCACCGATGGACATGGGTTTATCATTGGTCACTATGCCGAGGAGCCTTCCCACCAGCTGGGAGGCCAGCTGGGTGGGGTCCTAAGAACAAAGAGGACAGCAAACCGAGATGGAATACCATAGTAAATCATGATCAAACTCAATTAATAAACACTGATTCAGAAAATCTAAAATCACTTGAAGTTGTTCACTTGAAATAACAGTCCCTAATAAAACATAATTATGACAAAATCAAGGGGGATATGCACGATGGGTATAATGGAGGGATAGCGGACCGGGGGTGGGTTGTAAGTAGGGGATGCACTTCTTTGGGTCTCAAGAAAAAAAAAGCACCCATGACTTCCCAAAAGTTCTCCCTTATAATCACTGACCCTTGACCCAGTGAGACGTACCCCTACCTTAACAAGCGTTCCCCAGGTCCTGTATAAAAACACTTCGGCCAACGACCATTCCTGCATCGCGATGTCGGTTCGGCGGCACTGCTTACTGTACTTACACTTTACGGCTCACAGCATTTTGGTAGATAAAATCAGAAACCCTATAAGAGATGACTCGTACAATGCTTGTATCTGGAATCATTGCCAGACTTTTATGCAAACTCGCACAACAAGGAAAGTAATTATGGGGAACAAAGTAAACAAAAGGAACTAGGGAAAGTATTGGAAATTGTAGCAAGTAACGGTCGACTCCAGTCGATGGTATATCCATTGTATCCCCACGCTCTCGGTTTTTTTTTTTTTTTTTTTTTTTTTTTTAATAATGATATTAAAGTACATTTAAAATGCGCTGTATCTATTATTATACTGATACTTTAAGTGTGATAGAGGATGGTAAGAATTTTGCAATTGGTCACGATACCTTAGTCAGCGCAGTGGACGACAGATGGAGTGTGTCACACAGTAGACGCAGCTCCAGGTCATTGGGGTAGACGGTGAGGGCGCTCTGCACGTCGTCCAGAACTTGACGCAGGGAGGTGGCGCGCAGCTTGGCCAGTGTCCACTCGTAGTTCACGAGGACCTCGGACTTGAGCGCCTCTAGCTGGTTGGCGTGCAGGAAGTGGTGGGGAAGCTCGTTCAGCTTCCGCATGTTGTATACTTTGAGAGGCGCCCCTGGTGGGATGAAGTAGGAGGGTTGCTAAGATACACCTAACAGGTTTTTATTTCTTTTCCACAATGATTAAAGGAACACTGCGATTGAAATGGAGAAAACCTCTCTCATCTAAATCGGCCCTTCATGATAAACACGTCAATCGATTGTTTAACTTGAAATGCTATCAGACAGTTCTTGCTTCCACTCATTTAAGTTAATAATTCGAGCTCACGTGATGACAGCTGGCATGACGTCATAATGGGAACTCCTAGTACTGTATGTCGACGGGTTCTCGAATCGATACGTACATGGGTAAAACGATGTGATGCATAAACTCACAACGTCAAGATTATGGAGCATCTACTCTGCGACGACGTGCTAACCGAAATGTGCTAATAATGCTATCAGTCGTTTTAACACCAATCTCTCATATTTTTTTTTTTCAGTAATGTTTTTGATGTGCACTGGGGGAAAAAAAAGAAATGAGACCACTTTCAATTCATCTGCAGCCCAGGGTAGTGGTATTATAGTATGATATGTCATAATCATTGCATGACATCACAGGTTTGTATCCCTTATCTCTCACAATTTGAAAGCATTGCACATTGGACACAGAGATACTGACGAAGGCAGCTTCACACTGGCATGGGGCAAAATAGTCATCTATTCAAATAATAGGGTTTAATGAAAACATAAGAAAATCAAACCACGTCCTCAAGTTGGAGTTTAATCGCCCGAATGTTTTTTTTTTTTCCTCTACACTTTTTCCTGCAAGTTACAACGTCGTTTTACACACAAAAGCAGTATTATCCATTAGCAGTAGATAAGTTTCGGTTCGCATTCTTGTCAAAAGTAGTAATATGTATCAATCTCTGTGTTACATGGGGTATGAAGCCTGGAAGATCATTCGTGCTGACTTGAGCTGCCATTAACGAATTTACAATGGCGTATAACTTGTTCTTACAATGCAACACCTCATCAATATTTTCGCACATATAATTTACTTTGAAAAAGCAATAATATTAGGTCTTTTAGCACGCAAAAGCGATAGAAATCTTGTTAGTAGACCTAAACTTACCCCTCCTGTGGTATCCAACTTTATAGAGAGGCAACAGCCAAGCATGTAAAACGAAGAGAAAACCGGCAAATGTCAAACAATCGAGCACTTGCAGAAAAGCAAACAGCAGGTGAGAATAATACATGGAGAAGCGAGTGTGGGTCGATCATAAAGCATAGTCCGCACTCACACCCGAAAGATAAGAGCGGTTTAGGCCGAATCAACTCAGTAATGTGAGTTTAGAAATTCAAATGCGCTGGATGTTAGTGGAAGAATATATGATCCTCTGTCCGCTTGGACCACGTTAAAACTGCTTCAGTCTCAAGAGCAAAGCAAAGTTGAATTCTAATGCCACTTCACATCTGAAAGGAAACACGGTTAAAAAAAAACTGTGTGCTGGTTGTTGTTGTTGTTGTTGTTTTGGGGGTCAGTTTTTTAATGTGAAGTCGTCGGTAGCATAATATAGACCCCTAACTAACGTTGTTTTCTGGGTAGCTCTTCTCGCGCTTTTATTTTTCGAGTGTGAATGGGCTTATTGGAATAATAACGGAAAATTCCTATACTTACAGAATGCTACAATGAACACAGGAGTAAACGTGGGAATTCTGTGTGTCCATTAAGTATTTATGAAGAAAATAGTGAAATTACTGAAGCGAAATATTGATGATTATAAAGCGAAAATCACTGCAACAAAGCATTGGGATTTTTGATGGATACAAGGTAGGGGATAGTCAATGTATGTTATTGATAGTTTCCAGAGGAAATCACATGCATTTAGATAATGTATTCACTGCAGATTGGGCATATGGGAAGTTAATATTATTGCATGCAAGCAATAACGTCATGTTAATAATTCTCTCAGACTTGTGCATTGTGTTAATTGCTCAAAATAGAACAACTATACTACAATGAAACTCGACTATATGTGTTACGCAATTGAGGAATAAGATAGGGTATATTTTTCGATACAATTGAAAGAATGTTTGCTGTTTCACTCTGCACTTGCTGGAGTTGGGGGTTCGAGATCATGAGGTATATTTTCTTTTCTTTTGCCCTTAATTTTGTTGTACCTGATGGTTTAACGAGAGAGAGCATAAGGGGCTGGGGGTCGACGAAGCGATCAGCCCCGCTCTCGTTGCCTGGATACGGTTTCTTGCGATCCGCCCACGTCCCCATAAAATACTCGGCCATGGCACTGTGGTAAGAGGGCGCCCTGTCCTTTTGATTCAGGTATCTACAGAAAGAAACCGATAAACTGAATGCATAAATTCTCTTCTTAACAAAACAACGACATCGATTCTACAAGGGTAGTGTCTTCCAAACGGCGCATTAGAAAATTTTCGCCTTACAGCTAACTGAACAGTACAAGACACACATCAAAGAGATAACTAAAAATCAACTTAGCGGCAAGGCTCTTCACAGGACTCGGCAATGTCCGAACAAGCGGAAATTACAAACTTCAGTCACTTTTTTTTTTTGTAGCACGATCGAAGGTGTCATGATCTTTACAATAACACTACACTGAATAAATGGCAGAGAAGAAAGATAATTCGACAAAAAAAAAGTTGAGTCTGTAAGCTCTAAGTCCAAACAAAGAAACATTTTAATCAAACTTTAATTCGAAAAGGAATGATAACAGCTTTTATCACCTTGTCTACACAAAACATTTAGCAGAAACTGACAAAAAAGGGAGGAGTCCCACCTATCAGTGGCCGCCTCCTTGAATTGCTGATCCGCCCATCTCCACACCCACACGCCGTCCACCTTCCACACCCGGAAGTACTTTCGCATGTCCGCCTTGAGCCGACACCAGAGGGCGGGCGGCAACCGGCGGAGGGAGGGGGAGTGGCGGGCAGCGATGTCGTTCATGGCGTGTTCGTCGCAGGAGAGCAGATCGGTGAGCTCCGACCACGAGAGCCCGCTCCGAGCGGCTGTGAGGTAGCCGAGAGCCCGCCTCACCAACGGCTCGCCGTGTTTGCTCTCTAGAGATGCTAAGATTCCTGTAAGTAGTGGAAATAGGGCAAATGGAAGTAAACACTGCCTGCATTACAATATTACGGAGAGCATTACACATACTAATTAATATTGAATAACTCGGAATGACTTTAAAGGTACACCGGAACCCGGGACTAATGAGGGCGCTGCTGGTTGGAGTGACGATCGCCGCTATCTTTATTACTAAGATCGAAGATGTAAAGCTATATACTTACAGGCCAATCAACGCAGGTCACGTATTTGCGCCTAAGGCTAGTACAATCTGTTAGAAAGGAAACTTTGTGACCATAATCACAGTTGGTGAGCAACGCGTGAAATTAGGGAGCTTTAGATTTTTGCGACGGGGACGGTCAGAGGGAAAACAGTTATCTGAGCATGCGCAAAAACGCGCGTTGAATCGATTTATTTATAGCTTGCGTAGTCTAAGTTTTTTCACTACGCGTTCTGGCAGTGGTTCTGGGTTATTTTTACGTCCGCTCGATTCATAACGTTGAGAGCTACTTCATGCACCGATCATATGGGGGCGCCATTTTATCTTTTATAGGTTGCGTCTCAACGTAATCTAAAGCTACTTTTCAACACGACGCAGAGAGAGAGAAGATCGTCCATCGCAATCATCGTCTCAAACGTCCGCGCCGCAAATCTAAAGCTCCCTATTACTAGCATGGAAGTCTGTGACGCACATGAAATATCGGCATGGAGCTCTGCCCTGAAAACCGGGTTGCGCGCTCGGGTGGTCTACAGACTAAAAATCGAGACGTCCAGAATTTGACCTTTGGAGCATGCACGCGTGACCTACCATTGATCATCTTCCGGAGGTCACTCGCAAGGTGAACACCCTTCTTCTCCGTGTAGCTCTTCCACTTCACCGCCTCGTCGCACGCCAGGCGCAGATAGAGCGGATTCGAATTCTCCTCCATTGCCTTCATCAGAGCTTGGTGCTGGTCATCCGTTAGGCGGCGCCCTGCTCGCCCGATCAGATAATGCGCTATGTATCTTGCCTCTGATTGGCTCAGCTCGGGCACGGTGTAGAAATCGGCGTTAGGACATTGTTTCTGTATGTCACATTGGAAATAGAATCGATTGGAATGATTGACGACACAATACACCATAGAGCTGCTCATTACACATACACATACTTGAAGGCCCTGTGGCATAAAGGATTCACAATCAAGGTTCAAATCCTATCAAACACCGTCGTGTCAAAAATTCACATTCTTGCATGAGGTGCTTTTCATTACTACGATCCTATTGACTGAAACGTAGATAGGGCCTACGACTGTGTGTTTTTTTTTATCGTTATCACCATTTTTGTTCATTATTATCATCACATCATACAATGTAGATGCCTTCCTAATATCCACCGAAGAAAAAGACTCTTGCCAAACTCGACTTGAATAGAGTGAAAGCCGTAGATTTGAACGTAACTCAAGAAAGGCTTAAGATAAAAGACACACGTGTACGGCTTATGTGAATAAATAATTGTCTCGTCACAATCATATCGTTTGACTATTCATAATTATGGCTGGGTCTGGGGGTAAGAGTGCGTGTTGGCACGTTCATGTTACAATTGACCTGTAATATTTTCTTGTTTTTATATTGTAAAACTGTGTTATACAAAGAAGAAAATTGTTATAATACTGTCTTTTATCAACCAAACTTTCATACCTTGTTATTGCTCTCAATATGAGATGTGAATTTCGATGAAAACTCAATAAAAATTGAGATAAATGCGTACATCTTAGGCAGGGATATAACTCTATTAATGACTGGTAAAATTCGCAAAGTACAGTGACAGTGGGTGAAATGGCCTTCGGCACCATCAGCTTATAAACTGCAGTACCCGACATGCGGATGTATTACCTTCAGTGCCTTGAAGCTGTCCGTTTTCTCCTCAGGCAAGGTTGTGCAAGACAGAACCACCTTTACGTTGGGAGGAAGGTTGCTAGGCAACCAGGTCATTGACCTCGCCTTGTGGTCGTTGCTGAGCTTGTCAGGACCGTCGATGTAGATGACCAGTGGCCGGTCTTCCGTAGCCACGGAGATACGACCCTCTAGGTCATTGATCAGAGCGTGGTAATCCTGCGAGAAATGAAATCGTGGGTGTGGACATAATAGATATGAAAGCATCAAAACCATTTCGTTACAAAAACAAGAAATCTACTCAACTTTGAACAACACCACCACATCTTCAAAACTGCTAAGAAAAAGTCATCGTTTTGACCATGTCAAATATATTCATATTGTTTGGGCAGAATGTCACCGTTATTATGATTCTTGAAACACATACTTTCTGTGGCGTGCTATGCAAACCACTCAAGAACAACACTTTTCATCTTCAGTTCTTATCTTTCAGAACTTTCTTCCATATAATCTTTTTTTAATCTTTCTATCTTTCCCTGCGTTTCTCTTTCTCCATCTCTATCCCCTCATGCTTAATGTCCAACATCATATTACTAAATAATATTTGAAGCAGAAAATTAGATTTTTTTTTTCTGTTTTTATTACTAAAATCTAAAACCCATGCATTGACCTGAAATGCATGCTCACAAACCGTGAAAAGGGATTACCTCTGGTACAGTGGCGAGGTCCATACTGTACGTGTGACCGATCTGCTGACACACGCTTTGAAGTAGCGCGCGCACGTTCTCCGAATCCGCAGTCAATCCGACAAACCGTACTACTGTTGCGACGTCCCCACTGCCACACAACACATGAAAAAGAAAGTTAGTAGAGGTAGTGTAAATAGCCTAGGTGTAGATTAAAACCCAAATAGCGATAAACATGTGTGGTGAGCAAAGGTTATGTAATTTTAGATGAAAATGATGATAATAATGTTTATATCAAATAGAATTTCGATGTGAGAATAAAAATTATAATAATGACGTGATGGATCCTGACAGTTCTTGAAATGAGGTGGCTTGTGGAAAACAGAAAATCGTAATGCTTGTTTCTCATATTTTAGTAAAGAAAATGAAGCAAGTGGAGAATCATCACATACTGAAATATTTGCATGGTCTTTAAATATTATTGCTGTTCTTTTTGTTCGTTTGTTTGCTTGCGTGTTCGTCTGTTTTGTTTTAGAATGGACGTACATGTGATATCAAGACGCAACATTTGAGGAGATACACTCATTCTACTATGGCATGACTTGGTCAATATAATTATTCTCATTATTATTACATAGCACGGTAGTTAATGCACGTAATAGTTACAGGATGCTCCTATGAATGAAATTAATGTTCGTCCCTTGCTACACCCTTTTGCCTTAACGAAGGAGTAATGAATGTTGTATGGAGTCGTATCTCCAAACCTTTTGAACCACGCCCCGGTGAGTTGACATGCTTTAGCGAGGAGTGCCGTCTTGCCATACCCGGGCAGCCCGCAGACCACCAGTGGCTGATTGCTGCTTCCCGCTAGGTAGTCCTTGATGTGCTGAAGGCATTCCTTTCGGCCGTAGAATGTACTCGCCCTGCAAAGTGACAGCAACACACATGAATATCAAGTACTAACCTGGGGTCCTTTCCATGAAGTCATCACATAAAAATCTTAACATTAAGTCTCAGAATGACCAAGGCAGCTCATAATGTAGCTATGTAGAGAAGTAAAATCCATTTCATAAAGTGTCTCATAAGACTTTCATGTAACGGATCCCTGGCTAAATCAATATTTTGGAAGACTGGCGTGTTTGTTTTGCTTCTCTACCATGCATATATGCATGTACACGTGTATATAGTTGTTGAAAACGAATAACATAATGAATCAATTATCATGTTTATCTTATTGTCATATCCATAGGGCCTATTACAAATATACTATACGCAGTCAACCTTGGATAAGTCGTAGCCAAAGGAACTGGACAAATCTTTCGATTTATGTGAATGTCGACTTAGACAATAGAATAAACGCATGTTTCAAATTCATGAAATTCTACCGTCGAGATAAAAAAAAATCATAAAAAACACGTTTTATATTCATTTACCTTTAACTTAGCCAATTTTTCGACTTGTGCAAGATTCACTTATCTTCTTAGAACTCTATTATGTGAAGTTTACTGATCGATCGTCCAGTGTTACTACAATTCTAATATGTCATCCTTACTTCTCCTGTACGAAGTTGACGTGCTGCGCTACCTCCTCGTAGAGTTTGTAGGACGTCGCGGCAGTGACGGCGACGTGGTCGACCATGGCTCGCTCAAGTCGCGTCTTCATCGCCTCGTAGAAGTCGTTGGCCAGGCCGTCCAGGTAGTGGGCGTGGCTTCGGTCGGCCTGCGGGCTGATACCGTCCTTGTGCCATCGGACGCTGTACTCGCGCACGTTGTTGGAGCCAATCTGTAACCAACACAAAACCAAATCGAGAGTGTACAAGACAAGGCACTGACTTTTCCTTCGGTGGCCCAATACGGCCACTAAAACATATTTTCTTTTCAAAGGCAGTGCTACGGCTAATGTCGAGCCTGGATAATATTTCTTACAGTAACCCTTGCAAAAGCCGAATTTAGCCTGAGTCGATGTTCTTTAGCATTCTCTTCGTCATTACTTTGTAGTTTCCATCACTTGTAAATTTCTCTTTAATCGAAGCTGTTTTTATTCAGTCCCGAGATATTTGACTTCAATATGCCAGGATAAATGTATATAAGGCCATAGGATGTATGTATTATGGGGGTATAAATGTCTACCTCATGTCATTTTAGCGGAGGGTATCACTAAACTCCTTCCCCTCCTCAATGGGGGGGGGGGGGATCAGACTCACGTTTGAATAAAGAGCGTCCCCATCAATTACACATTAAAAAAAAAAACAATTACTTCGGTTACGCTGACAAAGCGAAAATACATTCCACATTATAGCAAGAGAATTTCCTTATAACCACCCCCCCCCCCACACACACACACACACGTACGCGGGCACACATACCAAACAAAAACACAACTTGTGGCCGACTTTGTATCGAATGTTCATCCGGAACACAATTTGTATGGTCGTGTTTAAACTCTCCGGCAGAGATAGAGGAATCAAAGGATGGTATTGATGATGTAATAGGGTTAATTCCAAACATGAATATCACACATTTACTAATTTTCTCGTTCCTGAGAGCATCCCACTCACAATCACTTTAGATCGTTCGTGTTTTTATTTTTTTTCTTTTGTTTTGTTTTGCTGGGTTTTGTTTTGTTTTTGTTTTTGTTTTTGTTTTTGTTTTTGTTTTTGTTTTTGTTTTTGTTTTTGCTTTTGTTTTTGTTTTTTGGATTCTTTCCTTCCTTGACGTCAAAACAGTTACATAGCCTTACATTCTGGGGGACCCGGGTGTTCCGGAGATCCTCGACCCTCTCAAACTTGGCCACATCCAGCTCGGGCTTGAGATTGTGCATGTCGATGTAGTCCTTGGCGGAGAAATCCTGCAGGTTCTTTCGCAGGTCCTTGACTTGGCGTACGAAGCATGCCACTCGTCCCCGTTGGCTGGGGCTGGCCGAAAACACGGCCTGGTCCAGCTCACGCTCCGTCACTGTATCATTGGACAAGGGCCGGGTGATGAAGGATCCAACATTTGCATGAAGATACATCAATGATACTGAATGATACTATATTTACACATGGTTTTAATAACAGAAAGTACAATGCAAGAGTATTTATATTGTAAAATTAGGTCAGCTAGCCTTTCACATTGAGTCACATAGTTTGTTATATAACCTCCCCTACACTACCCCCCCCCCCCCCCCCCCACATCGGACCACTCTCCTTCTTATTAACGAGCTTTAGATCTGCGACGCGAAAGCTAAAGACGACGCTATATAATTAGGCCCCCAAATGGTGTTCTGAACATGTGCGAGGCAGCTGTTTCCATTATCCAACATGGGAGGCTACGTCGTCTTAGCGTTCGCGTCGCAGATCTAAATCTCGCTATCCCACGGGCTGGAAAATTTTGGTGTGTTTCCTCACAATACAGGAGATCCCCTTTTAACGAATTCCTCGGGACCGGCAGTTTTCTTTCGTTATACAGTGTATCGAAATTTCGCTATAGCCGAACAGTAAGGTACATGACGACATGCTGACGATAATTTTGGGACCTGAATTGTTTCTTCGTTGGAACGAATATTTTGTTTTAACCGCATTCGCTATAACAGAGTGCACTGTATCTCCTTAATTGTTTTCTTACCTGTCTGGAGGTAACCCTCTGCACGTTTCTTGTCCGACACGCTCTTCTCAGCGTACTTGGCCATGCACCTGACGAGGCGCTTGTACATGATGATCCACTGGTTCTTCGCCCGTAATCGCCTCTGCTTGTCGTTGCTCAGTATCTCACGGAACTGGGAGCTGTGAAAGGGATGACGTCATCACAAGTTGACGCATATGTAGGGAGAAAAAAAAATGCAATTTTCTTCTTCTGTATTTTTGCATCACCTCAGTCATCAGCTGTAGTAAAGCTTTAACAATGATGAATGAAATGATGAATATGACGGATGACGAATTGAGAGTAGCCAAACTGACATATTGTATTACTGAATGAAACAAAGATTTTCTACTTCCACGGATAGGCCTATATCAGCATGAAAGCTTTTAAATAACACGTCGGATTGTGTACAATTATATATAAACTAACGGGCGGATTTAACATGAGGCAATGAGAGCACCCATCTCATCTACGCCCAACTTTGCATTGTCATTATATGCACTGCTTTGCCGCACCATTCATCCTCTCACGAAGCTCTCAAAATCCCTTAGTAGACCTAAATGGGTACTGCATTGTGACATAATCATCACCAGTCCTAGATGATTGCCATCGCTCAACGAGAAGAAGAATTATGATTATCATCGTCATTCTTTCATAAAACTCGACATTTTGGTGACTGCACATTCTGCGGCCAATTTCAATGTTTTCCGATCCGTTGTTTGTGACTCTATGAATATACACTACCGCAAAAAAAAGCCTTTAACATAACATTTACCTAAAATAAGTAACGACTTGAATTTGTGAAAGTGTGCTGTGTGCGACTGGATGTTTATCATCAATATAATTACTGTTGTCTTCAATGACCAAATACTTCGCACACACGCTCGTTATCCCGGCATCACATCACTATCAACAGGCAGACAAGCAGCCTCCTATGGGGATATCAGGAGGCTCCATTTCTTGTTACCTGATTGGCTGAAGAACGTACACTGGCGGCTCGCTGTTGTCATCCCGTCTGTACCACGTCTTCAGCGCGTTGATGTCGGCGTCAAACTCCTTCTCCGTGGCGCCTTTCTCGCCATCATCCAGCCCGTCGGTAGCCGGAGACTTGTCTGATTCACTGTAAGACAGCAGGTGGGCAAATAACATAAATTATGTTTTATGGATAGAGACAATATTCTTCTTTGTTGTCGCCTTGTTGTTTTCATTCCGAATGACGAAAGGTACATCACTGTGCTTCATCTTGATTCCACATTGTGTTCGTGTTGTTGCAGTTGTTGTTATTGTTCTTGTTGCACCGTCACAGCAGCTGAAGGACTATTTTCCTTTGTTGGTCAATATTTGCACGATATTGACTGAGTTTGGAGGGGACATCGAAATTCATTAGATCGATGATAACCATGATAGTGGATATATTCCATTGCCCAAGCAAGGAATGTTACATTGCTTCAGTTGGTGATGACATTATCTAATGTCCTCGGGAAGACAGTATGATTTTTATATTTTGATGTCCACATACAAAAATACCAGCCATGCAGTAAATCTAGTAATTACTAAAACACAAAACAAAACAAAATAAAAACATTGAATGACGAGAGATATCACATCAAAAAGGCATGTCATGAGTAGAAAGTGGAACATCCCTTGCAAACGAACAAACACACACAAAGGAAACCTTTTGACTGGAAGAAGGCGTTTATGACTCACTGTTTGAGATTCTCATATCAACGTGTTTCCGACGATAAAGTGTATCGTTTGTACACAGGCAATTGTGACAATTTGATAATAATGATATGAGATATCATTAAACGAGAAAACAACAATTAAGAAAACTCGATATCTTAGTCGTTCAATTATATCAAGAACTATCCGTTTCACCCTTGCTTTCCTTTTCGAGGAAGCCTGATTCGTCATACGTTTTGTACAGGCTAGTTTCCTTATCTACAAGCTCAGGTGTCATAAACTTCTGAGATTCATAACGGCACTGCACGCTTGACCCTCACAAAGTCTGCTTCAGGAATGCAACCTAATTTTTCCGGTGATAAAGGGCATCCAACAAAATACCATACAAGCCCAAGAAACATTCGTTTCAATATATACGAATAAAAAAAGTAAAGTTTTGGAACCCCACTAACTCATCCTTCCATCCACATTATGCGTGCACACACGCACACACACACACACACACACACACAAATCAGTGCCGTGTATAAAGAGAGTCAGGGGGCATTTCATGAAGGAACTTGTCGGATAAAATATCTGACAAGTCAATTATATCCGACAAGTTTTGAGAAATTCTTTAGTCTGATTGGCTGATTTCTCTGAACTTGTCGGATATAATTGACTTGTCGGACATTTTATCCGACAAGTTCCTTCATGAAACGCCCCCCTGGCCAACTGCTAAATTGGACGCCACGTTGTTACGCAGCGTATTACACGTTACAGGGTTAGCGTGTACGCTAGCGAGTACGCTCAAACGTAACAATGAAAGCAAGCCAAATAAGGGCTGGTGAACAATGGGCGCACTTTGGTGACGACATGGCTCCACGAAGATCACGGGACCAGCTTTGACCAATCATAGGCTTTAAAACGCAAAACCGAGAACCGAGTTGGCCAGACTCTCTTCATATACGGCATTGACACAAATGAATGCTCTACTACTACAAAAAATAATTCCAGGAAAGAAAACTTTGAGGGGATAGATAGAGTTCATCTAAATATTGTTAGTCCGTTCACAGGCCCATGATCAGTGATGGTAGAAGTATACCATGAACATCTACTTACCGCCATGAGGCAGTCCGACTACATTCAGTGAAGCATGTTTGGAGAGTGACAGGTATCGAGTGTTAGTGTAATATGGACAGCATTTACATGCAGCTTGACAGAGCATGTAGCAGAAACAATGAAATCTAACCTTCAAAGTCGTTTAATCGAATTATTTTTATTCGATTTTTATTCAATTCTCCAGTCTGCATGAAGCGTTCTCTCTTAGCTTTCAATAATTTTATTATGTTGTGACCATTTCATCTGCATATTTCATAAGGAAAATTAAATTAAGAATACTACATTCGGCTTGCCATACAATTAAAGAAGTGTTCTATTTGTATAATTTCACTTTGGCATCCTGACGTGTAACTATTATCTGAACAGGAATGTTGGCTGCAAACATCTGATTTCAAACATACTACTATAGGATGACATCAAACAAATTGAATACTGCATACTCAAAGATAGCAAGAGGACATATAATTATATGAAAACAAAATATTGTGTTCATTCACGAGACAAGGCAATCAATCTCATTCGTGTTGGAGTGCATCGGCATTCGTGATGTGTTTACGTCATTCAACATACAGAGTAGCCTTTGGTCAATGCGTTCTGAGCTATTAATACTCTTCAATAAAGAACAAACGTCGGAGCGTGAGACTCCTACAAACTGACATGTGAACGATAAACTAGCAGTGAGATATTTAGAGAAGAGCGAAGCTAGGAACGCCTTGATCCTAGGCTCAATGTGAAAAGCTGATATCATCAAAATATTCCAGCCCGCAATCATTAATCGTTCGTGATTTCACTTAATCAAATCATATTAATGTCTGGAAGAGCGTCGAGCCTTACTACATCGGTAGGTGACTTTTACTGTTCATTACACAGAGAATCCAACCCTTGATGGTAAAAAAAAATGTTCGTATTGGCCTAGATATCTTTAATCCCTGTATCAAAAACTTAAATATCCATTAGAATATCGAATCCATTTTAGAAATGTCGACATTTTCATACGTAGGGAATCATTGGTTTACAAAAAATTCAAAGTCTGATAGTTTTAGTGTCAGACTTTGTAGTTATCTTCAACAAAATGCATTAATTACCGTCTATCCAGCCCGCCAAATACCTTCATTGTTAGCATCATGCGATTCACACCTGACAGAAAAGAACGCTTGGTCCTTATTGGTGCAGAGAGAGAAACGTCATAGGAATATTAATGGAGGAACAAAAGGTCATAATTAATATTTAGAAGAAAAATACAGAAGACTCGTTGAAACAGGGCATTGAAGAAATGCAGAAATTCGAAATAAAATCAGACATTTAAATACACTCAAACATGTTCTGTTATCAACATTGCACTCTGACTTGACAAGAAATCACGCATTTGTCAACTACACGGAAGTGTTAAATCACAAACAAACAATTTTTGTACATTAACTTACAAGGAGGGTTTAGGTACGAAATGCAACATACACAGTTTCAATATACAATGTACGTGTCGATGTTAGTTTCGTTTCTCTTTCTTTGTCATTCTCTTTCGTTCCTATACGGTTTTTTTTTGTCTACTTCCAATACGGGACATCTCTCTCTCTCTCTCTCTCTCTATCTATCTATCTATCTTCTTTTGAATTTCTAAGTAATATATTCATAATTTACTTTGTGAATGAATAATGAGTTAATGAAAGAGGCTACAACGCAATGGCAAATAATTACGGTGTTGTAAATTGAATGCTGAATCTGTGGTCACGGCAGGGTCTATTCCGTTTCCAAGCTCCATGGAAGAAAGAATAAATAAATGTAATACGGTGCATCTTATGTTGAAACTTTATTGATTTGGAGTCTGGTGTTACTCAGTCAACGCGCACCAATGTTCACGGCGTGCGTAAGTAATTCGTCATCAGGTAAGGCATTTGTTAATGTTATTCAGGCGTTGCAAAACAAAAACAACAACAACTTAACAATTCAAGTTAGATGGCACAAAATTATAAAAGTATTATTTCACGATTAAAATGTGCAACACTTCATACATTATGAAACAAAAAGTCACGACTAGTTATTAGTATCTTGAATAACGAACGCTCAACGAATATCAGCATTGAATCTAAGTAACAGAATACAGAAGTGTAACTAAACCACGCTTGATTTAACAACTTTTTAGTACATCAGATAGTATGATGTGTCGTTAAATGTAAAGAATTTATCATGATTGTGCAGTTCATTCGGTTTTCTTTGATACAATTCTCTAACGTGCGATGATAAAACAAATGCGAGTTAACTTTGAATGTGAACCAAAAGAATGGAAAAGGTTTTGTCAAAATCGGACCTGAACAAGGAACACATAACATTCAAGAAGTTTATAATTCAATCTCCAATTTTGATGGAACTTTTTCTATCCTGACTTTAATTTACATATCAAACTACGCTGTTAGAATTTGCACTTATAAAAAGGAAACACCTTCACAATTCCTCACATTCTACATGATGAGATTTGATTGGTCCTTGTCATAGGTTCAAAGTCCATGTAAACATATTAAAATTCTCACTAGCAATAACTTAGAGTTTGCATCTTTGTGTATACTTTTAAATGAATGCGGATCATTCCCGTAAAATGCATTTACAACGTTTAAGGCGGAATCATCAGCAACACCATAGCAAATCAATGCAAACACAATCGTCAAAAACAAACAACATAAATGACTGTATAAAGAAGAGCTTGCAGGAAATAATGTGTCAGAAAAACACACACTCAGTCTCACCCCATTTAAAGATACAAGATATAAAGGTGAAGTTTGGTACAATTATGCTTTCACTTTTCCAGATATGTCATTCAATATTTGAACATTCAAGATTGTAAAAGTTTCAATGTATGGCGA
The DNA here is from genome assembly GCF_040938485.1 of Diadema antillarum. Classification (NCBI taxonomy): domain Eukaryota; kingdom Metazoa; phylum Echinodermata; class Echinoidea; order Diadematoida; family Diadematidae; genus Diadema; species Diadema antillarum. Next base: position 3,030,950 of record NW_027270914.1, on the reverse strand, counting down.
CATTTTATTAAAGGTAAATTAGCCTTGTTCCTGCTTTCCATATTTCTATGGTTTTACTGACCAGTATTATTCCAAAAAAAATTATTATGATTCATGATTTTTTTTTTTCAGCAGGCATTTCATACCTTGGTACTTGACTCCTCGTCATTCCACTTGATCGACCACTCCTCGTCTCATCCGAGATGCTGCAGACAAGAAAATATGACAGTCTTTGCCTTTGCTTAATTTTCCTTCTTTTTTTTTCTTTTTTTTTTTTGGTAGCTTGCCTGTTTTTTCCTAGGTAATGCACTGCGCGTAGTCATTACATTCACAGATTATTATGTGTTTTATATAATGGTACTTCACTACAAATGTGCTAGCGTCTTGGAAATGATACTAAGTACAGTCCAAACTGGGATAAGTTACACAAACAATTTGTTCGTTTATTTAGGCTCTCGATGACAGCGATAGATTATGAGGATAAAAGAAAGAACCTCGTCGCCTTGATATCACATATTTTACATCAGCTTCACGACTCACTGAGGCGTTTATAATGAAATCCTTCTATAAATATAGGACAACTGTCTATTTCCACTCTAGTACGGCAAGAAAAAAAATACACAGGACTACAAAAAAAAGTTCTACAAGACGAAATAGGGTGACCACTACAGCTTGAAAACAAACAAATAATAGATGTGTCGTTGACATGACCCATTGAATCATCTTTTCTTGTTACATGTTTGTTAGAAGACCCCCTCCCTCCACACAGTCATGGCCGATACAAGTTACATTGTTTTAAAACAACTTGGTTTACGACAGTAGCGTATGAAGTGTACTACTGTTAAAACAAAGTCCTCGCGACCGGCCATTTTCTTTCGTTATATCGAAATCTTATAATAACCGAACACTATAGTGTTATAAACGCACTTACATGATAATCTTGAGACCTGAATTTTCGTTATAGCCGTGTTCATTATAGCGGGAGTGCACTGCATGTTATGTATGCCTTATTCTTTGAACAATTTCGTTATAACCGTGTTCGTTATAACGGGAGGCACTTCTTTGAACAATTCTTCAATCTCATTTTGATGAGGGGAAGCTCGTAACACTGACCTCTGCGTCGGGAAGATTGACGGTCTTCTAGCGGAGAAACAACTTTCCCGCTCCTTCTCAATCGTGGCTACGATGGCCTCGAAATCTTCGACGGGAAACGTGTCCGACAGTGCTTGGAATCCGCTTCTTTGTCCCATCAGGGTCTGGGGAGGATGTTGATAAGAAACTAAATAATGATGGTGGTGATAATGATGACATCACAAAAAGAAAAGAAAAAAACCTACAGAGAATCTTTTCCCTACACGATTGGTTCTTTAACTTCCGCAACCATATTATTACAAAGATTTATTTCGTGGCAAGGCTGAAAAGATCAAGGAATAATCTGGAATAGATCGTTCCTGTCATTTATTACAATTCATGGATGTTTCTTTTCTATTATACAGCCTAGTAACAAAGCATTTCATTCACCTGCTCCCTCCCATTACGTCCCAAAGGCAGGAATTTGCTAGGTCGGGCAAGCCCCCGGCAAGCTTTGTTGTTGTTAAGAGTAATATTTGTGAGCAAAGCGTGCTTAAGAACTGAGTACATTACAGAACCTGTCAATTAAGGGCCCGGTAGCGTGGGGATTCACGGGTGGCCCGATTAATTCGCTGCCTACTGGGGTACATTCGAAAACCACGAATAGCACCGGACAGCGAATGATAATGTGAATCCCAACGTATACGCTCATCGGTGGCTGTCAACTCCAGTGCTGATTTTTCATTTGTGTGTGTACTTGACACATATATCAGTGATAAAGTTGTACACAAGTTTTTTTTTACGGCCCGTAACAAATTGCGTACAACTTTATCACTGATCTCTGTGTCAAGTACACACACACACTTAGATGGGGGTTCTCTGATAATCATATCCAAGTCGGGACAGTCTTCCCATTCAATGGTATCCTGACGTTAATCGGGCTAAGTTTTTGTAACAGTCTTCTATCAGCCATTTCAGAGATCAACATCACGATCTCCTTATATGTCCATTGTCCCCCTTGTACCTACCACGAAGTATGGTCCCTGGGACACCTCCTCGCATTCCCTGAGTTCCCTAAGGCAATTCCCGGCGTAGGAATGGTTATCGGTGGAGAAGTCCCTGATGCCCCAGTTCATGTCGGTCAGCTGAAACTCGAAACCTCGTTCCCGGCAGAACGCCCGCAGTCTAGGGAATGTCTTGGACATTAGTATCGTGCGTTCTGCCTCGAAGTCTACACGTGTAAAGAAAGACAAAGGGAGAGACAGAATGAACGATAAATCGATAGATGGATAGATAAATAGATGGATAGAGACATAGAGACATAAATAAACATTGAGAGATTGAGACATAGACAGAGAAAGAGAGAGAGAAAGATAGATAAAGGGAGGCAGATTATAGAGAGAGAAAAAAGAAAGAGAGATGGAGATTGATGGACAGAAAGAGGAAAGAGAGAAAGGGGGAGCTGTACTGACCCAAACTCACACATTGGTGTATCGGACACCGATGTAACATAATCATTTTACAAAACGGACACATTTTTTATACACGTTTCTTTCAGTCCAAAGAAGTGGGAGGGAGACCACTCCGTTCAGTCTTACCTGTAAACGTGGAGCACACATAAAGCCTGAAGATGTTGGATTCCCATGAGCACTGCACATCTACCCTGCTTTGCAGAACGTTGTCGACGGTGAGTTGGTACTCCAGGGATCTCCTGGGATCTTCGTTGACTGGGAAGGGAGTAGAAACCGGTGAGATCACCTCTTCTTCGTCACTTCCGAATTCAGACGATTCCTGGCTGGTGTGGTCCTGGTGTCCCAACTGGGTGACGTTCGCCGAGAGAGTCGGGTGCCTCCTGCCGTCTCCCGTCAGGGACGGAAGTTTCAGATCCTTCTGCGGGGAAGGCGGCGTGGGTTTCGGACTTCCGACCACCGGGCCAGCCTGCGGCAATTGAGGTAGATGATCTTGGCGAGAGTCGGTCTCGCCTTTGGCGCTGGTCGACACAGAGTTCGACGATCGACTGGCATTTCTCTCCGGTTTCGGACCTTCCGGTGGGCGAGGGGCTTTCATTGGGGAGAGTGTCCCAAAAGGACTTCCTCGGCTCCCTTCAGATTTTCCTGAGGAGTTCCTGGATTCCTTGGAAGACACACTGTCCGACTTTCCCGTCAGGGACTGCACTTCCAGCAGCTCCGGTTTCTCCACATCCCCATCACCTTCGTCCCTAATGCGAGCCATGCTCTCCAATTTCTGGAAGAGTTCCTGCTCTTCCCCGGCGCCGGCTGTCCTGACAATCACCGGAGCGAGACGCTGGCCTAGGGTTACAGCAGCGGAAAGGCGGAATCCATCCCCATCCTCGAACCCTTCCGGATTAACTTGTGAGCCGTTTGGTTCTGTTGTCGCTGCTTCGTGACCGGACGATACCCGGGTGCTTGTCGGAGTTGGTGAGAAAGTAAATGCCCCTGGGTAGAGCCCGTCTAGGATGTGGCCCTCGCGGCTTACACGGCCACCGATCTCATTATACTTGCTGAAGATATCTACCGGACCTGGGGTCTGAAATTAAGTATTTATAATTTTATGTCTCAATCTCTTCAATCTACTTTCAATCAAAATTGAGTAACTCGTAATGCTGTACTGCAAATAAGGTAATCTATAAATCAGAACTAATAATATGTCTAATCAAGCACAGCTTGTAGCAGGGTGTAGGTTTGGGACGTTTACAAACATAAGCAGTCAAAAGAAAAATTACGAACATTAATCGAAAATAGATTGATATACATGTATATAGAGTGATAAACCGGCAAAGTTATTCAACTATTACAATATTACCTTTGGCCGAATCTTGAAAGGCTGTTCCTCACTGTTATTGCTGTCACCCAAGTCGTCCTCCAGCCACATCGCCCCTCTTTCTCGGAACCGTTTCTGGGAGACACCATGAAATTATTCAAAGATAATTTTTACAACATACCACAGCATTCATGTTGTGTTCACAAAGAAGAGTTCAAAGCTTTGCCAACTTTTCTGTAGTGCTCCTGCAATATAACTGGTCAATAATCGCTTCATCGAACAATAACAAATCATTACAAATGGACCAGCTCCTTCTCTAGAATGGAAAATGACGGAGCATGACATCTGACCCAGTGCTAAATGGCACCACGTGTGTCATTTAATGCGACATGAATTCCTGAAATCATCTTAGAGGCAACATCTAATTACAGTTTGCATATCAGGGCCCTGTTTCATAAAGCTGTTTGTAAAGTTACGCGTGACTTTACGAACGAATGGAATATAGAGTGCCAATATATGTGCCGATTTTTTTTCTTTACGTTTCAATGAAGTACGACTGTATGTCAAAATTTCATATACATTGGGACAAAAATACGCTTTCAACTAAAAGCGTGTGTAAACACATGTAACTGTGTGTAAACACATGAGAATAATCATTATCATAATTATGCAAATTTTATTTTTAGCTACATGTACTGACATTAACAATGATTAGGAAACCCGATTGGCTTGCCATATTTAAGTCGTTCGTAAAGTCGTGAGTAACCTTCCGAACAATTTATGAAACAGGGCCCTGGTGAAATAAACCCATACCATGGAAGCTGCTTCACATCGGTTCCACGGGTAAAAATTCGGTACACTCACCCTAAGATAAGAGACTATCCTCCTGTTGTTATTCAAGCTCATCTTTCTGAGATTCTTCCTCCTCGAATAACGCTGCTCCGGAAACTGAAAGTAAGCCATAATATCAGATATATATTACAGTTCAGATTGATAGTTTTAAAGTACCCAGTATTGCTTTATAGGTAACACAATCATTTGCAAAGAACTTGTCTGCATCGCTTAATAATTGCGTAAGAAAAAACTTCAGTTGATTAACCTTTATCTTCAATGAAATCTTCTTGAACAATGTTCGTGGAGAATTTGCTTCCGTCTCTTTTCCCTTTCAAAAATGTTCCATTTCATGTCGTGCCATTCCAACACCAAAATTTGCTTCAGCAAAATAACCATGGAACACTATTATGACAAAATATTATGATACCATGATATCACACAACGCCCCAGAGGTCATCCATCAAGCCGGGCCGTCTGTGCTCACACTGTGGAAACAGGCGAGCTGAAGCACCGAGTAGGCCTATTACGCAGTACCGGTATCGCTCCTGACTCCTGACTCCCGACTCCTAACCCTTGACTTTTGACTCTTGGCTCCTGATTCATAACTCTTGACTCCTGACTACTGACTCTTGACTACTGACTCTTGACTATTGACTGCTGACTCCCGACACTTGATTCCGAATTCCTGACTCTAGTCAGGTTTCCTCCAAATAATTGTACGTTAAACATTTTTGTGGTGCCATTTCTGCACATCTTTTTTTATTCGGAGGTTTGTGTTTTCTCAAAATCATAAAGAGCAGAGTTATACTGCAACTTATAGCAATTATTTACTTTTAATGGGCGACCTTTGATGTGATTTCACATTATTTTGTTGGCACTTCCTCACGGGCTTCTAAAGACGATACACGTTTTATATTCTACATCTAGAAATCTGAATAGAGTGAATATCGAATTTCTGTTATCCAGATTGTAACAACATAACAGGTACGACTTACGCTAACAACGTCGGGACCGGCGTACGAGGCAGATATGAACTTTGGCCTTTGATCCTCAAGCTTGACCTCCATGACGGAATCGACTGACGAACCTATGGCGTCACTCTGTGGAAAAAAAAAGTCAACAGTCATTGTCAACGTGTATGTCTGTGGCAGATCAAATACTTCAGGAGTTATGTCTCAGTGGTCTTCCGCAGTTGACACAAGTACTAAATCTTTTCGTATCAGTGTTTCAAAGTACTCTTATTCGCCAAATATTTCACGACGTTTTTACTTTAAAAGCACAAAAATGTTAACTTTGATCCCGACTTGAACGTGACGTACACGCATACATTTCTCTGTTCACTACTGTACTCCACAATCGCGAATTTATCCACTCGCATAATCACTATAACTATTATCATCTTATCAATTATCATCATAACAGTACATCATGCAATGCGCTTTGTTTACTGCTATCATTATCATACCTCACATTCAATAAGAAGTGTACTTATCATAATTGATATCTAATACTACTACAACTGCTACTGCTACTTACTACATTCTTATTGTTAATACAATTTTAATATCACCAACATTATCGGCATCTTTTGTAAGGCCATTTTCGTCCAGGGTTGCGTCTTCAATGCCATGATTTTAAAGTGATGTTGTAAAGAAACAAGAGACCCGCGGGTCACGCGCTCACCTGAGTATCGCAATTTCACCTTCCATGCATTCTTGCACACTCTTACCTGAGAACATTGGAAACTTTAGGTCTGCATATGGATCCCTCCCCCCCCCCTCAACTCGGGGGGGGGGGGGGGCAGGCAGTCCTGGATCTGAATCTGCAATTAACAAACTTGGAACTAAAGTCATCAATGTACAAACTCATGGTATTAACTTTGCTTTATCATTTCTGGTTCTAGAGCAGAAGATTTTACATATTCCTTAATGTGGGGGGTGGGCCCCCTAGTCCCCCCCCCCCCCCCAAGAGGGACATGGTGCCCATTTGAAGGAATTGAGATTCTATCCCCCTAGGGATGCTACCTGCTAAGTTTGGTCAAAATTCATCTTGAGGTTTTCAAGAAGAAGATGAACATGTACAATTCAGGCTCCATTACAACTGTATTGTAGGACTTCTCCCCAGCCCTCTCCTGGGTCCTAAGGGGGGGGGGGGGCACTCCTGATTCCGCCAACCCCATGAACAAACTTGAAACTACAGTCATCAATGTACTAACTCATAGTATCATCTAAGCCCTATCACTTCTGGTTCTAAAGAAGATTTTTAAAGGTTCCTTAATTTTAGGGGGTTTGGCCCCCTAGGGACCCCCCAGGTGGGCAATGGAGCCCATTTGAACAAATTGAGATCCTATCCCCCTAGGGATGCTACCTACCAAGTTTGGTGAAAATCAGACATGGCGATCTCAAAGTGAAGATGAACATGTACAATTTAGGCCACATTAGGACCCCTCCCCACCCCCTCCCCTGGGTCCCAAGGGGGGCACCCCTGATTCCCCCATGAACAAACTTGAAACTACAGTCATCAATGTACTTACTCAGAGTATCATCTAAGCCCTATCACTTCTTGTTCTGGGCAATTCCACGGTAACTCGCGTTACAAATAATGGGTACATTTTTGGGATAATGTGCCAATATCTTTGTAATTGGTAGGATCTACAAGTTACTTTTTTCATCATGGGTTAAGTAGACATACACCAACTAAATGAATCCCAAAAGAAAAATAAAGGACAAACATGTTGGGATTCTTGAATCATTTAATTTCGGTAACTCGCGTTACACAAAAAGGACATGGTCAATTCTATGAAGACCTATTTTTGGAAAGTCTCCTCATACTAGACAATCTTGATAAAAGTTTTCCTACCTTGAATTGATAGTGGGTTAGGACTCATAAATTAACAATATCAAAGTTGAGTAACAATGACCTGGAAAAATGTAGGGAGCCTTTATGTCGGTAACTCGCGTTACGGTAACTCGCGTTACATTATGTCCACTAACACAGGGTGACACAAATTGATGACATACAATTGTTCTGATGGCACTGAATCTTGTGTTGAATAATCTGAGAGATGCTTATTTGTGTAGATAGTAAAACGAATAAATGTTAAACAAATATTTTACTAATAAACCCAATAGAAGAGTGTGTTTAAGATTAATAAGAGCTTCACTCCTCATAGAGACCTTGAATATGTTTGAATATATACTAGATGATATAGGTGTATTATTACATTGTAAGTTTCAGAGTGTAAAGATGAAAAATGTTGAAAGTCTTTTTAAAACAAAACATAAAAGTATCAAACCCTATATACAAGTTTACGAAACAGCTTACAATCTTTCAAAAATTCAAATCCTATCTTTGTGAGGAGTGAAAACTAGTGCATTTCTTTGCAACTGATTGACAAAAAGACCAGTTCGTAATTCCACTTTGTGCATGAACAAAAAAAGATCATTTGTACCAACAGGCATTTTGGTTTGTAAATTCACTGACATAAGCATCTGTGATGTGATGATTATTCATGCGATCCTTATCTAAATGATGCTTGCCAGCACATCCACCTGACAGCAAGAATGGTATTTTGCAATATAAACGGAAATAAGCTGTTACTGCATTCAATACAAAACAATGAAATGGATGTCTGCTAAATTATAAACTGATGGGAGTATTCTGATCCCCTGATCTAAATGCAAGTTCATTCTTTTTTGAACAGAAGTTCTATAAATTGTTATGTCATGCAAGCTTATGCATTATGCTGCTTTGAAAACAAGTGAAGTGCCGAACCAACTGAGAAAAAAGAAAGGTCATTTGTACCAATGTGTACATGAGCTACAGTGTATACAAACTGGCTTATTACCCTACATCGACGTAAACAAGCACTGAATTGATCAGTGTTTTAGTAGTAGCCATGATAAAAAAGTCATGGGCGTACATACTCAAGCAGTATCCAAACTTACGACCTCCTGATCACCGGACAGGTGTCATCTCCACTAGACCACCGTGCTTTCGCCCGACAGCAAGTGCTGGTTCTAATCCTTATAACATGCAGTGGGTACTGCGTAATTATTCAAATTTATGAAATTCTTCCGTTGAGATGTTTTCATTGCAACTGATTGACAAATTGCCCTACATCAACGTTAATAAGCTCACTGAATTGATCAGTGTTTTATTAATAGCCATGATAAAAAATCATGGGCATACATACTTGAGCAGGATTCGAACCCACAACCTCCTGATCTCCGGACAGGTGTCATCTTCAGTAGACCACCGAACAAGGATTAGAACCAACACTTGCTGTGCTTTATAGCATTCTGTAATAAAAATTCTGTAATACTGATGCAGGAAATTCAAAAGATAAATCTAATGGTCTCATTCACTGCTGGATACATGTACAGTATGCAGTGAAAGCCAGGCTAGACTCTTCAATGTGGCATGTGATCAGTGGCCTTGATGCTAATCACAGTTTATTAGGCTGCCCTCCTTTGTTTCAGTCCAGCATAGTGTGTATAGCACTGCATTTGATTGTTTTCACCACAATCTAGCTCAATTAAGTGCTAAAATTTGCTTATGTTGGGGGAAACTTGTGTTTATAGTTGGTAACTCGCGTTACATGCCGGTAACTCGCGTTACATGGTAACTCGCGTTACACTTTTCATTGACATTTTTTAATGTGATAACAATGTTTATTCAAGTCAACATCCTGTGTACAGTATCAGGGTGTGATGAATTTAGAAAATTATGATTCCCAACAAATTACCTCCACTGCTTCCTTCAGAATGAAAAATATTTCTTGTTTCGGTAACTCGCGTTACATGGCTCAAGGGCTGAACTTTCATATGTGGTGATTAGAATTTTTTGAAGGTGGCATAAAAATTTCCTCATGGGAGACTGAAGTAGAACCAATTTGCTTCTTTAAAATAAATTAATTGAAGTGCTGGCAGAATTTTTCTATTAAAAAAAAATTATATCAAGTTAAGCATGCATTTTAGCAATTTGGATGACTGAAAAATTGTCTTCAACATTTGTAGCAGTTTCTCGGGAAATATTTGACCGATTGATATAATTCTTTGAGTTTCTTTAACTTCAATATATGGGTAATACATAATGAGTAATTCTTTTGCAATATGATAAAGTTGAAATTTTAGTGCCATGTCCACATTCCCATGGAATTGCCCTTCTAGAGAAGATTTTTAAAGGTTCCTTAAGTTTAGGGGGTTTGGCCCCCTAGGGACCCCCCAGGTGGGCAATGGTGCTCATTTGAACAAATTGAAATCCTATCCCCCTAGGGATGCTACCTACCAAGTTTGGTGAAAATCAGACATGGCGATCTCAAAGTGAAGATGAAAATTTACAATTTAGGCCCCATTAGGACCCCTCCCCACCCCCCTCCCCTGGGTCCCAAGGGGGGCACCCCTGATTCCCCCATGAACAAACTTGAAACTACAGTCATCAATGTACTTACTCAACGTATCAATTAAGCCCTATCACTTCTGGTTCTAGAGAAGAAGATTTTTAAAGATTCCTTAATTTTAGGGTGTTTGGGCCCCCCTGGGGCCCCCCAGGTGGGCCATGGTGCCCATTTGAACAAATTGAGATCCTATCCCCCTAGGGATGCTACCTGCCAAGTTTGGTGAAAATCGGTCATGGGGTTCTCAAGAAGAAGATGAAAATGTAAAAAGTTTACGCACGACGGACGACGCACGACGCACGACGGACGACGCACGACGGACGACGCACGACGCACGACGCACGACGGACGCCGGACGAAGAGCGATCGCAATAGCTCACTTGAGCCTTCGGCTCAGGTGAGCTAAGAACGGTAATCTGTCCAATAACAAAATAATGTTTGCGATGAAGAGGTTTTAAACTACAAACAGCTCCTGTTTCAGATTTGCGTGTAGTAATACGTTGACAACTAAACCACCGTGCTCCAACAAAAAAAAAAAGAAGAAGAGACGTATATCGAGAGAAAAGCACGTCTACAGGAATATTCTTGCTAAAGTAGTGAGAAGGCAAATGGAAATACGCAAGCACTCCAAAAGAACCCCAAATCGTGAATACCCTCGCCTCATGTATACCACCATACACAGTGAACTACCACAAAAAAACAAAAAAAAAACGTGCAAGAAAAGAGTTTGCTCCTACTCGGCAGGGTGTATGTACACACTTGTTAAGTGGACAGTAGTGAAAGGTGCTTTAAGTTCACCTGTAGTTATCTTGCAGAGACAAAAGAGCATGTATACACAAACGCACAGACACACCCATGTCATGATCAAACTGTAACACAAATGTTGAAATGCACACAGTACTTAACCTTATCATTTTTTGCGCAATTTATCGACTTGTTCTCTTTTCAACATTGGATGTAAGCTAAGTGGGCACAGATCAATAGACTCTTCAGGGCAGTGTTTGTATTCTAACAAACCCCATTTCCTTGAGGAGGCACAATTTGTTGTACCCTCAAGAGCGTATCATTAGGGATCACTTCCAAGGTGTGCCCTGTCATCATTTATTGTGTGTAAGATCGTCACAAAAAAAGGGGGACAGAGAAATGCTCAGTATCATCGAAATGATTTTCTTTGTCCTTGAAGGGTAAATCAGGCACGGTTTGGCATCACGGCAATACCAGTCCTGGTTCCCAATGGAGAAAGACCGCACAAGTGGACCAGGTAAAAGATACGTGCAAAATAACAGCAAGATGAATTTCAAAAAAGGGGGGTGAAGAAAAAGCACCTCCAAAAAATCAAACGCAGTGTGCGAAATGTGCAGATTATTAACTTTGTGCAGGTTGTGCAGACAATGCAGATAGGCAATTATTATACCATGAAGCTTTTGTAGCTCCATGGTGGGTGGTAATTGGTGCAATACGTACGCCCCGCTTGGTAGCGTTGGCCCCGAAGGGACTGGCGCGTTTGATGACCAGGTAGTGTGATATCGAGGCACGTCCAGTCCGCTGCTTGGGGGTCTTAATCAACGTGCAGGAGAAAGGACGGAATTGATGTATCAATTAGCATGATTAGCATGCAGACATTGAGCAAATAGAAATACAGACTGGAATGGAGATGAGTTTGGGTCAGGATTTTACAGGCTTCGATTGTCCAAGTAGTAACTTAATGGCCGAACGGTTCACACTTTAGCCAACTCTATGGCGGAGGCATAGATAGTGAAGTAATGATGTAGTTGAACGATGTGCGAAATCTAGGTTGGTATCACATAACATCACTGATGTCAATGATCTTCGTGCTCCCAGGTATAATTCTTCACGTCCCGTTTTAAAAAGCATTGGCTTAATATATCGATAGTGCTTTACAGTGTCTCATGAAGTTATGGTGGAATATATTCCATAAACAGATAAACGAGAAATGTGTTAATGTCTCATGAAATTATGGCGAAATGTAATATATTCAAGAAAGGAAAAATGAAGTAATAAATGACTTTTTTGGGGGGGAAACTTTTGTGTTTGGTAGATCTACGACGTTGATCACTATGACTACAATTGGCTGAAATTAAGTACATAAGAATGTTAAGGCCAAGTAAAAAAAGAAAGCAGTTTCTCGTCCGGGTTTTTTGAGCAAGGCGATGAGGGAGGTCCTTACTATTTGATATCTTACTATTTTTTCGAGGATTGTCAAAATGAAAGTAACCTGTGTTTCTCGTCCGGTAATTCTGAGAAAGGTAACGAGAGAGGGCTTTACTATTTTCTATATCCAATTTATGAAATGAAATATCACTCTGGTAGCTGTGTTATGAGAGACCAGGTCCCAAGTGTATGTCTTGCCAGCACTCTGTGCATTTTCAAACAAATAGATATAAATATGTACCATACTTGAAATGAAACTTCATGCATGCAGAAATACATTTGCTTTTCCTTTCCACTATAACAGATGTCAAGGGAAAATGACCATCTCAATACTGGTATTTAGTGTTGTAATGGCATTTCTGATACCAGTCGGCAGTGTACTTGCAATTCTGATGTATTGTGCTATTAATTGAAACAGGTATAAAACACTCTATCAACAAATGTACGACTGAAATAAATTCCATGATATTCAAAACACTGCTTTATTTATCATTGGTGTTTGTGACTTTTTGTGTCCACACAGCTGCGCTGTAGGCCTATCTGCATCTCTTCACAGTACAATTGTAGCACATTCAATTGGAAACTGGCTGGTACATGGATGTCAAAATGATACTGATATGGCATTATAGCATTAAACATTTAAAGATGTTTCTTCATGTTCTAAAAAGACATTTGATAATCACTCATCATTTGGATGATGAATGATTCAATCACACTACAGGTGATACGACTCACGGCCGTGTCCATGAATTTACATCGTAAAGAAAAGTATCCCGCAGAAATACGAGACAAACCAGAATCCGTGGAAAAGTTATTTATTTTGTAGATACACCCATTTAATAACTCTACATTTGCTGGAAAAGCGCATTCATTTTCTCTTCAAAATAGATGCAATGTTACAGAGCAGAGTGTTTGGGCATCAACACATTCGAATGTGTTCATTCGTGCGTGCAGACAGCTGACAGACCAGGTAAGGGGGGATGGGGACCCTGACAGCTACAGACACGCATACACGACCGGCACGGCCACTGCACTGGCACCGTACCTTCCGACACTGCACACACATGCACTTAGTCACAATGACATGAAAATGTATACATACAAACTCGATACAATCCTCACAAGCATTTGTACAGTACAATTCATCCGCTTAAAATATGAGAAACGGGGAAAAATACGAACAATGCGCGAAATATGCGTGGAATATCAGCGATTGTTCGCAAAAAATGTTGCCGCTATCGCATTCACGACGTACCGAGTGCGCTGTACATCACAGCTCAGGCCCGCGCGCCCATCCAACTATACAGTTCGACTGCTTTGTGGGTCATTCCTTCTTGCCGAGCTCGCAGTGTGAAATGCATGCGTTATATAACATACGCACCACAGAAGCAGCTGTACTAAGTAGAGGACGCAAGGCGTATTTAGAAATGAGAAATCACGATTGGTAGGTGAATTTTTATTGTCGATATTTTTTTTTTTCGGCGGCCGAAAAAATAGTAAATATCAAAAAAGTCGATGCGGCAACTGAAATTCGATGCGGGCGGGGAGCGGGCTGGGACGAGAATTATGAATTTCTTGGTATTTTCAGCGCCATTTTGAAAATAGTAAATAGTAAAAAAATTGATGCGGCGGCCAAAATCGATGCGCGCGAGGACGAGAAACTGGTTTCTTTTTTTACTTGGCCTAAACAAAATGAAAAAAATGTGACTTCATTATAGTGGGGGGGGGGGTTAAGATTGTTTTGCATTGTTTGGGTGGTAGGAGCTTTTACCCTGCTGATACCAAAAAGAACTGCAGAGCTAAAATTGGTTTAAATGCAAATGGTTGACGAGTTTTTCGTACTTCGCAGGCTTCGATGTCTGTATTTAGCGTGCGCTTGTCACGCGTGACTTAATGAATGAGAATCAATTTGGGGTCACGCCATTCAAACAGGCCCCAGCGCCTCGGGGGGAGTTTATCGCACTAGTTCTATTTGCCCGCCGTGCTCCGCAACCTTTGCTTTGTACATCTCTGGGAGTCGATAAGCCCCGCCCACTGAAGCCCTTACTTGACAACCATTTTTTTTTTTTTTTGTTACGCCATGAAAGGACGCGGCGCATTCGGCGCTTCGCACCTGTCAATATAATAAGTTCTTTCGATAAGAGCTACTATCAACGTACCAATGATTGGTGAATACAAATGGCGGACAAATATATAAAAAATGGAATGCATGTAAGCCCTACTAGTTTGATAGCGACGAGTTGGACGTGGTCACTGGGTGTGGTCTCACCTACTCAAACTCCACCAACTACTGCATTCATCTGCATTCAAAGAAACTACTAATTAGCTATATCAAAGGTATTATCTTTTCACATCACTATCTGCACTTGAGCCATTAAGTACATTCAAACCACACTTATGCACTTATTTAAAATCCCTCATCCTTTCTTTACCTAAATGTACATGAAGAACCTCCCATATATCAGCATCAGTGTCATTTTTTTCACCAAAGACAACAACTGATGCAGAGCAGATGCAAAACTTTATATTAGTCTGCAGGGAAAATTCGAGACTCGGAAGCAATTTGATAAGGAAATTTAATATCACTCAACACTAAATTTGACGTACACTTCAAGAAGGGAAGTATGTTCTTTATGCTCACAGTCCTGCTCCAGATATGCCAGAAATAATCCACTATCATCATACTTTTCTACATCCTCTATATGAGACCAAAAAAAAAAATGTTGAAATGCATGCCTCTGGTAATATTTTGTTTAAAGACACAGAGAGGATAAAGTTATTCGCAAAGACTTCTGGGCTAAATTGATGTGAAATATGTGTGAGCCTCATGATATTCCGAAGGTAAATCAATGAGCATATCAAGTTGCACTTTTTATTCTATACCAGCAGACACCGTTAAGGCATGCATACAAGGTAGACAATATCGTATACTTCTGATGATTATAGTCTAAGGGGGTGTTGCAAGAAAGTTGCAATCAATTGCAACTCGACTTTCTTGCAACACCCCCTAAGTGTTTGATTTGCTCTGAAACTACGGTGTATTCTATTCCGAGAGAATACGCTTGCATCTGCGCATGTACTCAGTAATCAGACAGAGAGATATAGATATATAGATAGATAGATAGATAGACAGAGATAGATAGATAGATAGATAGATAGATAGATAGATAGATAGATAGATAGATGGATGGATGGATGGATGGATAGATAGACAGATAGATTGATTGATTGATTGCTTGATGGCTGCATATGATGATGATGATGATGATGATGATCCACAGCATTTGTATGGCGCCACATACAGTATCTGTTATAGAAACATTCAAAGGCGCAGACTCCTCCAAGGAAGTTAGCAGTTGAATGCCTGGTGAAAAATGTGAGTTTTGAGTGAGGCTTTGAAGTGATCCAGTTTGTCAATTTCACGGAGAAAAGATGGAAGGGAGTTCCACAGGCGAGGAGCAATAGAGGAAAATGCCCGGTCTCCGTATCCCTTGAGATGTGTGATGGGCACCTGAAGAGTAAGGCCATACAAACGAAGGCCAGGGCGATATGATCTACAAAGATAGATATACAGATGTATAGATACAGAGATGAGTTTGGACAGAGAGACATACTAGCTATATCTTTATATACATCGAGATAGGATAGATAGATAGATAGATAGATAGATAGATAGATAGATAGATAGATAGATAGATAGATAGATTGATTGATTGATTGATTGATTGATTGATTGATTGATTGATTGATTGATTGATTGATTGATTGATTGGTAGAAACATTTGTAGATAGGTAAAGTGAAGTTATTTGAGGTATTCTCGTTTGGGTTTTGTGGCTGATAGGCCTATATACCACATTTCTACCAACACGGATGCGGCAATGGGCCACGCCCGCAAAGCTTGGTATCGGGCGTCACGGTGGATGCACGGCAGTGCAAGGGGAAAGTGGTATACCAATCATTCTCCATGGTGTCTTCTCAAGTACCGTCTCAATCGATACGACCGGCAGCCACTCTGGGCTGAAAGATGATGAAAGGCTTAATTTAAAGATCGATGAGAGCTTTGTGCTCACCAATTGGGGACCAATATGTGCCCCAAATCAGAGCAATTGACGAGAGCAATAATGGTTGATGAAAACCCCATGATTCGGCGTAAATGTGCGAGCCTACACAATAGGCACACACGCCATAGTGCGCACGCACACACACACAAACACACACACACACACATAAGTAAATACTCATTGCTGTTCATATTCAAAACAATCGTGGAAATACCTGCAAAATCTACATAAATGGACTGATAGGCCTGCTGGTATACATTCTTGGCGGGTTGCAAACAAAGCAAGATTTTCGAAGAAGTCCCTTTGTACGCAGGAGCCTAATATTTTATCACTCTCACTCATCCAAATTTTCATAATGTTGATAATTAATCAAGTTACTATTCTGAACAAATCCCTGACCTTTAGTGGGATATGATATTAAAACACTAAGGTATCAAAGAGAAAAAAAAAAGAAAAAAAGGGGAGCTCCGACACCTCTACAGAGTGTCACTTCATAACGAACTGATCAAACAAATGACTGCCTTGTGTTCATGATGTACATGGGTAACATACCGCGGCTGACCCCAGTAATGCCAACCGCTCGATATTTCAAAGTAAATGACCGTTACGTCGATGTGGCTTTGAATAGCTTCCACGCCGATCGATACGGGCCTGTTGTAAAGGGTGGATTCCGCCGTCACTCGGACAAACCCGCCTATTCTTTAGCTGCATTGTTAGCCGGTTTCATGGATTCTTTCACTTTCAATTATCGGCCCATATAACCAGCTCTTCCGTAGCCATGCATGGATCTCGGGACAGAATACTGGTCAATCTCGGTCCATTTTCCTCCTCCTGCGCCTCCATTTTTCTTCTCAAGCTCCTCCTTCAAGTCCGTCTTCATCGTCATGTATTTTCCTTCTTCCTTTTTGTCATCCCTATCTTTTTTCGCTATCTTCTGTCTTGCTCATTTTTGAGTTCTTTAATTCTTCGTTTGTTGTCTTTATTGCAAATGCGGGCGTACACTGCAGAATTCCTTCTGCGTAGGGGAACAATCTTGTACCCTCTCCTTCTCCTTTCTTTAACCCTCTCTTTTCTGTTGATCTTCCACTTCATCCCACCCCCTCCTCAAGTTCCTCGTATTCCTCTTTTCTTCCTTCTTCATCTCCTTTCCTCCTCCTTCTTATGCTAGCTCTTCTTCCATTTTCCTCATTCTCTTCATTTCCACTTCATTTTTATGTTCATCATTCCGCTTTTATTGTCATGTTTTCTCCTCTGATCCACCTATTATTCTTGTTTCTCTTCACAGTGTTCCATATTAGTCAACCCTAGATGGACACATTCACTCTGGTTCTCTTTTATTTCATCTTGTCATTGTGTTTTTGTTTGGCTCTTGGTGCTGGTTATTGTTTTTGTTCGTTCGTTTGTTTGTTTGCTTGCTTGCTTGTTTTACATTTAACATGCCATTTATCATCTCTGAAAGTCGTAAGCGTCCGTCAACGCCAGAAGGCATACTGGCAACATGTCTATATACAATCTGAGAAGAATTACAGAACAATGGGCCTAAAAATGTCAAAACACTGACGACCTTACAGGTTGATCACCAAAATCTAGAACAACAAACAGTTTGCAACTGATTGACAAATTGCCCGACATCGACGTAAATAAGCACTGAATTGATCAGTGTTTTAGTAGTAGCCATGATAAAAAATCATGGGCGTACATACTCGAGTAGGATTCGAACCCACGACCTCCTGATCACCGGACAGGCGTCATCTCCACTAGACCACCGAGCTTTCGCCCGACAGCAAGTGTTGGTTCTAATCCTTATAGCATGCAGCGGGTACTGCTTTTTTTTTTTTTTTTTTATCATGGCTACTACTAAAACACTGATCAATTCAGTGCTTATTTACGTCGATGTCGGGCAATTTGTCAATCAGTTGCAATGAAAACATCACGACGGAAGAACTTCATAAATTTGAATAACAAACAGTTTGGTCTGTATATTTTCTTGCGCCATGTGTATATGCATATACAGTGTACTTACAAGACTTTATTTTTCCTATCCGCCAACTGAAACTGCGCCAAGACGTAATGTGCTCTGATTTCCGTATATAAAATAACAATTCAGTCAACTGATTTCGCCTCAGTCGAATTCAAAATGGACCAACTTCAATCCTTCGAAATACGTGAATTTCGACTTACACATTATGCTCAACACATGCTTCACATCCATCCGGGTATAATTTATCTTGGACTTAGCAAAGTTTGCGACTTGTGCGAAATGGACTGTAATCTAGTGTAATGCAAGAAACAAACAAACAAACAAAAACAATAGATATCGAAACAATTCATTCTTTTTGCCCAAATACCACGAAATGAAATGAGCCACACGTCAACCTAACAATATCCCATCACCATAAGTGCTTTAGGGCAGGGAAGAAGGTTGCCACACCCGGAAGGCACTGAGAGAAGTGTGTGACATCCCCGCCCTAATGAAGTGTCATTTTTGGTAGGATTTCGTCAAAACAAAGAACAGACTGTAGTCATTCGATACGGTTGTGAATTTTGCTTGTGATTTGCTACTGTGTTGCTGTTTAGTGTCGTTGCCAGTTTTGAGCGGCATTGCGCTCGAGTTGTTATCTTGGTTTAGGAACTTTAATTGACCTTACTGAATGGACCAGGTACAGGTGAACAGACGCAAGCATAATTACATGATATATGTGGCCATAAGTCAAAGACGTGTCTTCGACATGAAGAACGTTTCATCTTTCACGTTTAAAGTAAAAAAAAAAGAAAACACTAGTAGGGCAGGGCTTTTTATAAGACCACCACATATCAAAGATTCAGACTGTCTCTCTTTTTATTTGTTTCTCTCTCTCTCTCTCTCTCTCTCCCTCTCTTTTTTTTTTGGGGGGGGGGGGGATGGGCGGCTCCGGGCCTTTCCTTTTACCATAGTTTGGAGAGAAGAGAAGGAGAAGAAGTTAAAAGAAGGTTGAACTGTTTAAATTGAAGTATCATTTTGAAATGTCACAGTCCCTCATATTGCCGTGACATCTTTATCGAAACCACCTGTTTGTGGACAGCCAGTATATCTGTCAGAGTATTGTTTTATACAGATATCGCTCTCAAGATCCGGGGGATAACGCACTAGATATACGAGCAAACAAGAAGACAGCAAGAGCATATAAAGCGGGATAGCCGCCGTTCCCACCGCTTTCATGACAGACATACTGTAAACATCCGCGAATACATTTATCTAGGTAGTCATCCTCATGTCTACTCTATATCCCTTCCCTTCCCCTGCTTGCGTTTCAGCCTCCTCTCCCTCCCCCCCCCCCCACCCTACCCCCTCTCTCTCTCTCTCTCTCTCTCTCTCTCTCTCTCTTCTCTGAATATCACGATTACCAAAACTAGCCGACGGGTTTTATAGGGAAGGTACAACATAGGTCTAGATGGGAGATTCACATTTTAACTCTTTTGGCGAGATAATTAGAAACCATTGATGAAATACAAAGATCACATAATTCTAAGATGAATTCAAAATTACGCAAAGTTGTCCTAATAAAAGGTGGGGCGCATCTAATAGGATCTCTTTGTTTTTTGATATCTCAGCCATTTTAAAACCGATTTTCACTGAATAAACTTGAATTTCCTCTTAGAATTGTATGTCCTTTTACATTTCATATTCGTGGTTTCTAATTATCTCGCAGAAAGTCAGAACGTAAGCCCCAAGCTCAAGCTAAACCATAATCATACCTTTAAGAGAGGTGCGCGTAGGCATTGAAGTCGAACTGTGGTACAAATCGTTGTTTCTATATACGTGTATAAGTATTTGACTGTTTTAATGAGAAGAGCTACATCGAAGATTATACGTTAAGTATTTTGTATGTCCAGTGAGTATGCATGTCTGTCTGTCTGTCTGTCTGTCTATCTGTAAAAATTGTGATGCATACCAAGAGCTGCGCAGACGCAGTAGGGTCTATGATACGCTCTATTGTAAGAACAGTTTAGGGGCCATGCTGCGTTCCAGACTACTTTCGCCAAACGAGTTTCTTAGCTATCCTTCCAGATCGCAACATTAAACATTTTGTATTTGTACGGTTCGTAAGATTGGGCTCTTTCAAATTGTATACAAACTGACTGTAAGCGTATTTTTTCTCCCTGGAAGATCATACGCTTAACGCTTTCAGAACTGACATTTTCAGTGGCAAATTCAAAAGTGATCCTGACAGAGTATTATAATATGCTATCAACATCCTGGTACTCAAATAACATCGCGACGAGTCGTAAAACTATCTCACCTTTGACCCGACACGAAGGAATGACATCACATCGCATCCGATTCGCATTTCTCAGGAAAATGATTTATTTTCCAAGCTCCTACACGTTATCTTATTAGCACTGCTAAGTTTTTAAGTACGTGGCGTTGTCATGGTGATAGGGTTTGAATTTGGCGAACATGAGGACACTAAATGAAAACTTGAAAAAAGAATAATGATAATATTGCAGTCTTTTTGGGGGTGTTGTGAGGACTACAACAGCTTGTACACTGCGCTTTAAATAAGAGTCAAGGGTTCGAACCCTTGCAGGGCACAAAAAAGGCGTGTTCTTACACATCAATACACTGTAAAAACATCGGTGTTAGATTTAACACCACGGGTGTTAAATCTAACACCGATCAAACTTCAATAAAGGACCACACCCACAGGTGTTAAAAATGCACTGTGATGGTGTTGAAAAGTGTTCACCTGACACTTCGTGGTGTTAATTTGACACTGTACCTGGTGTTATTTTGACACTGTACTGGTGTTAATTCAAAAATGACACCACATGGTGTTGATTTGATATTTGTTGGTGTTAATATCAATGGTTTAACACCCGTCCAGCTTCAATAAGAGACCACACCAGCTGGGGTTACTTTGGTGTAAATTTATTTTCACATTTTTTAAAAAATCTAGTATTTTGATGTAAAATTCTTGATCGTCTTGTTAAAATTAAAAATCAACAAGAAGTGCAGTTACTAAGAAACTCTTCAAAAAACAGTTTAAAATTTGGAAATGACACCCGTAGGTGTTAATTTAACACCATAAATGAGCACCGAAAATTTAACACCAGCTCGGTGTTCACTATTTAACACCGGACTTTTTGCAGTGTACTCTCGTAATCAGAGAGTTCTTACTGATTGTCTGACTAGATACAGGAGAACAACCCCACGAAAGTCAGGAATAAGTTATGCCTAGACAACAAGAGCACGTGTGAATTGCTTTTGTTGCTTTTTTTGCCTTAGTAGCTTTTAAGTAGCTATCAGTAGAGTTAAATGCTACAGATTGGGCCATAAACGAGCAATAAAAGATTGTGAAGATTTACAGTGCATCTGTCAAGTGCACAAATTCAAGACGTGTGTAATTAATTTTTCGAGCGTTTGTGAGTGTTACGGTGTGTCAACCTATCAAGTAAAAAAACAAAAATACAAAATTAAAAAATATACTGTAAAAAAAACAGAATTTTTCGCATGTATGAAATTTTCGCAAATTTCCCGTGGAGCCAAGATTCGCCAAAATTGAAATGAACGCCAAAGTCAATGTGTACTGAATGTCAATGGCAATTCGCAAAAAAAAAAAAATTTCATGTCGCGTAAAAGGCCATCTGCTCCAATATATATCCACAAAAATTCCATGCCGCGAATATTTCTGGTTTTAAGGTTAAACTTCGATGATTCATAAAGGCATAATGATATGTTTGTAATCTACAGATTGTCATTTTGACTGGATTTCAATGATATTCTTTCACGAATTGCTTGGCATAGATCGATGTTACATGTACATGTGACCACCGTAATATTTGTTCTCTTTTTTTTTTTTAATATCATATCTCTATATCATTGTTTGTACAGAGCACGTAAATAATCTGTCTGTTTTTATAACTATGATTGTAAAACAAGTGCAATTCAGTCTTTGGCTGCCAGACATGATCGTTAAATAATAAAACCAGTTCAATTCAATTCTATTCAATTTAATTCAATTCAAAGCATGGATGTTTAAAACGTGCTGAGATTTCATGCACGATGTCACTCAAGGTGGCGATTGATTTAAGAGTAATTGAGATTAACTTTAAGTGTGAAGGAATTTATCGGTCATGCACATGGATCCGTAATGACCGTTCGCTCATTTCTACGGCTCCCCGGAAGCCCTCTAAGGGTCTGCCCGGGCTGTGAAATGCCTGCAACAGTTAAGACAATGAATCAAGCCTTTCCCTTAGGCTGTAGGAGGACTCAACACGGTTGCCAATGGCAACCGCTGATGAGGCTACTACCAGGGCATTATCCCTGGTCTGGCGCAAAAAGAAAGATCACCTTATTACCCCCACCCCGGAGGGATACTTTAAGTCCATCATTTATTGTGGATGGCAGTACTTCCTGGCATGCCAGTAATAGAGTGCTTTTGAAACAGTGGTCCTGAGAATAGAGAAAGCTAATACCTTGAAATTACCGTGGAACATTCAAGGGTTTCTGTCTAATATGGTCCACGCGTGGATTCTTACGCAACACGCTCTGATCACTCCTCTACACTAGCACCGATAGTAAGCCTTGAAGGTCAATCAATATTGAGATAAGGCTCCTGCCTGTACATGTACATTTTAAAACATCAATGCAAGAAAAAAAATGTCTATACTCCTATTGAATTTGTCTTGATAGTTTTCTCCAAGACAGGGATGTGGAATGAGGGAGAGGATCAGTGAATACTCTCATTGAGTGTTTGGAGTGTTAGAGCCCCATTACTATTATTCTTCCATCTTTTATAATGTCGGAGGGATTATCATAGAACTATGGAATTTGGCTTTGACGGGTCATTTGATGTACATACAGTAGGCACGTTTTTCAAAGTGGAGATGGTGCGAGGACCCTCAAACCTTGAGCAACAACGATGATTTTTGAAACCTTGAAAGCCTTTGGAACATTGAATCATTGTGAGAAAATTCACCTTTGGAACCTTGAATCATTGTGAGAAAATGCTGCTTTTTCACCAGAACAAAGTGTAATGAATAAGGGGTCAGGTCAAAGATGCGGAAGTAACTTTCCCTATACATTTGCCTTTCACCCTCTCCCAACTAGCAACCAATCCAATGTATTATATGACTATATAATCAAATATATGTATATAAATATATATATATATATATATATATATATATATATATACAAGTATATATATATATATATATATGTATATGTGTGTGTGTGTGTGTGTGTGTGTGCGTGCGTGTGCGTGTGTGTAAAACTTTATTTACCATTTTCCTAGAAAAGTTTAGCTGGTACCAGATCACACTGGACACACACACGTTGCATGATGGTATGGACTTTGAAACAGCCGATTGTTACACGAGGCTTGCTGGTGTCATTCTTTCTTGCAGTAAACTTTTTTTTTTTTGGCCATTCACTGAGCTTCGGACAATTACAAACCAGATAATAGTTCTAGATCTGAGATACCACTCGCGTGTCCATGAACAAAGAAAAAGAAAAAAAGCGAGCTTTGACAAGTTACCATTCCTCTTTTGCTCTTGGGCAATGGTTGAGGGTCAGCTCCCATGACCTTGCCTGTCATGAAAATGAAAATAAGAATCCCTATTATTCTATACATATCAAGTATACAAGCCATCTTGTTTACCAGGTTGCTATGGTTACGTTTTCATCATGTGGTCACCGGGGGCACTAAGATGGGACGATAGATAGCTGTAATCGGTCCGTTGCCAAGAAGGCAGAAATGCGTTTAGTGTTGGGTTTTTTTTTTTCTGGGTGTTGTTCAAAATAATCTCAATGATTTATGTGAGCACTTACAAACCAAGGAACCGCACCTTGTAGTGGTTCTGTATTTTCATTAAATCCTTTAATTGTAAATTGTAATTTCAATTGCCAGTGTTTCATACATACGCTTACACCTCATATATATATGTGTGTGTGTGTGTGTGTGTGTGTGTGTGTGTGTGTGTAATATCTTTCATTTTAAGCACATGTTTCAAATGAAGAAATTTCAAAAACTTTTCATTGCTCAATCTAATATAAATTCTTATATTAGCTAAACATTTGATAAGGCTGTAAGTTTCCTTTCTCTATTTCATAACCTGGGAAATCATTGTATAATTTCTTTTTGATTAATTGCCATTGTTGTATGCAATAATTCAAGTTACAAGTAATCGTTCATCATATACAAATTGAAATTATAAACACCCTTGCCCAACAGCTTAAGAAGATTCAAAAGGGATCGGAGAGAAATCCAGCGATCTACAAGCTATCAGAATTCCCACTTATACTAGAAACTTGATACATGTGTTGATATCCATCCGGGTAGAATATTCTTAGATTTAGCCGAAGTCTCGACTTGTGCGACGTACAGTTGTATAGCTCGAACATTTTTCGTATTCATGCAGATATGAAGTGAAATGAGGAGGTACCAATCATTTTCATGACCAGATAACAATGTTCTCTCAGAACTTGATGGCTAAACTCGTTCCATACGGGAATCTGGCGGCCTGTGCTACCGGGATTTCAGAATTACGTTGTATCTCGATCTGGTCAAGTTTCACACCAACAATTATATGAATGGAATGGCATAGCCGAGCCAGAGGACCATTCTTTCATTGCAGCACATGATATTATGATAAAAGAAATTATAATAATGTCGTGTAAATTCTCTGAGAACTTGGTGGCCTGTACAATAGTGGTTGAGGTGAGGATTCAGCTTGCAACGTTCTACGAGATATAGGCCTGCAGAAACCACTGTATGAAATGTTAAAGAGCATACATTTCTCCACAGGTAATCAAAAGTTTATTTGATGAGAATTGGTTTTGAAATGACCGAGATATCTAAAAACAAGGTAAAATAAAGAGATTGTCATAAAAGTCGAGGCCTGTCAGTTGGATTAGGATCGCTTTTTTATACATTTCAGCCATTTCAAGGCCAATTTTCATCAAATATACGTTGAATCCTTCTTGAAATTGTACATGCTCTTTCATATTTCATAAGAGGTTTCTCATTATCTCACAAAATATGTTATAATGCTTAATCCTCACCTCAATCAGTACTATACAGTCCCTTTAACTCGATCTGGTCAGGTTTCACACCTGTGAATGAAATGGCATAGACGAGCCAAAGGACCATTCTTTCGTTACGTCATATATTTATTACATGATCAAAACAGATAGATAGATATACATTGTATATTATAACCAGACAGATCTATGATATTCCACTTGGGTGGTAGCAATTTTAATGGCTTGGAAGACAAAGGAAAAAAATTATGGTGGACAGCATCAGCTCACCTAATTCTCGTCTCTTAACATATATCACTTTACTTTCTGACTGAATTATAAATGTACAAAGGTAAAGGTCCGACAAGCTGTTGGTATTTGTCCGCCAGCAATGAAACTGCCCCTGTATGACTGAATTCACCCTGCTCATTAAAGGCGACTTAAAGACGATGAAGTAGACTTCCTCTCAAAAACAAACAAAATTCACAACATCAACTGATCTCTCTACAGCAGGCATTACTCTGTATTTAACTGTACGTCGATATCTACCAATTCTACAATTGTACGCTTCATATTGCTGGAGTCATATATGCACTGCTAGATTTGCACAACGAGAGCTGCCAAAATAAATTACGTCGTGTCTTCCTGAAAAAGAAAATAGCATGGTGCAAGAATTAAAAAGTATTAGACTTTGGAAGGGGGAGGGAACTTGAAATGATACATACCTACCTACAGATATTTGCAAAAAGGTATATATTGAAATTATGCAATATATTCCACTGAATGGTCTCAGTGTATCTACAAAATGATATCCTATTCAGCAAAAGTATGCCAAGGCAACCTCCTATATAAAACGTGTTGGTTTAAAATGGACACCTCACCTTTGATCCTGGTTGCCATGGTTTTTCGAAAGTTCCTTGCGTGTAGAATTCCACCGCGGAATTTGCGTAAACTTTTCCGTTCGAGTCGAGACCTCCGCGGCGGTTGCTAGGGCCCGTGTTCGCCAGAGCTTCTCGCGTCGGTACGTCGACGGGTAGCACGGAACCCACAACCTCGCCGGTTTTAACGGCAAGACCGGTTCCGTTTATTTCCAACATGCCTGCACCGCTAGACATGGTGTTTGTATGTTGCCATAGACATTGCTGAAATTTGCCAATCAAAGCGTGAGACGTAGTTAAACTTGAGGTATGAAACACAGAGCAGACGTACGGGGTTAGTTCAAGACAGCGTGCAGAGATCCCGCGGTGAAAGATTAACGGTGGTCGTACAGGTGCGTTGCAAACTGCTAAGAAATTTTACGCCAATATGCGTATTCAATCACGCTCCCCCACTCAAACAGTATTGAAAATGATCAGCGTGCATAAGCCGTAACAATGGTCCTGCCCGGATATTTTCTCGCTGATAAAACTTCGTGCAACTAAAACTTTAACTCATGAACACGGTATAACCAGTGATTCAATGTTCCACAGAAGCCGTATGTTACTCGCCAAAGACTAGAATATCGATCTGGAAGGTAGTGGGCAAACTTGACGGACAATCAAAATCGATACTGTTGGAGCATTATGTACCATGTGTGTACACTACCTGGCGTTGAGTGTGTACCCCTGTAAACAACTCCTACACGGGGCACAATGGGGCGCGCTGTATCTCGTCAACGTTGAATGGGTCTTATGTGCTAACACGTACACGAGAGAGGCGCGATACCCGTATTGAGTAAACATATGAAAAATCAACAGTCTCGTCAAGGGCTTGCGAGCTGGTGTAGAAGGGGGAACGTTGGGAAGGTGTTACAGAGCGGGGTAAGGTAAGAAAAGGGGGCGGGGGACTCGTGCTCGTATCCCCGGAGCGACTATTCTTTCTGCACAAAAGCGACTGTTAAAATGTCCATTGTATACAAATTATGACAGGAACATGATGTTAAAGATGTGACACACAATGATTATTCACAGTGGCGGATCCAGAAGGGGCGCACCGGGAGCGCGCTCCTCTTTATTTTGTTTTTCTAAACAAAAGAAATCAAAAGAAAAAATAGAAGGCACGTGCGCCACCCCCCCCCCTTTTTTTTTTTTTTTACTTTTATAAAGAAGCCTCCGCTTCACGGAATTCCTGGTTCCGCCCCTGATTCATACGATAAACGGCATGATAGAATCATTAAACAGATTCTTTACCATGCCACCATACATAGGCCCATTTTTTACATGTATGAATTTGCCATCAATCCGAAATTTATCGTTACAGTTTAGTTACACAATTTGCTGACAAAAG
This sequence comes from Diadema antillarum, assembly GCF_040938485.1. NCBI lineage: Eukaryota > Metazoa > Echinodermata > Echinoidea > Diadematoida > Diadematidae > Diadema > Diadema antillarum. Next base: position 3,003,384 of record NW_027270914.1, on the reverse strand, counting down.
ACTTCGAAAAAAAAAAAACAGAAATGTAAGTTGCGCCTTTCTTTAGAAGCACTAGATTTAAATGATTTCACAGATTCCTGTACCGAAAAAAATAAAAAATAAAAATACACCCCTATCCAGCAGGCATTTAGTTTTGATTTTCCTTTTCCTGTCACTAATATTTGTCTCATTTCATTTCTAGAAAGACCAATCTTTTTTTATTTTGTTTTTATTAGAACAAATTAAAATCAATTACAACATTTACAACAATCATTGAATGATTACAAATCACACGAAGACAAAATGGTTTTGCAGACTAGACTGGTACGTCAGCAAAAATCTAATACTCTTAATTAACATTCCCATCCCCCCCCCCCCCCCAATAAAAAGGCAAAGTGATGATTTAATATGAGTTTAATCAAAACAAAATTAAGTGATTTAGTAAATATTAGAAACACTACAGAAAAGATCATGATAAAAATAGCTGGAATTAATCTTACTTATTGTCGTAGCGCTCTGAAACCTTTCTTTTTTTCCTTTTTTTCTCTTTCTCTTTTTCTCTCAATTTTTTTCTTAAAAAAATAATTTTTATTATGTTCATAACTTTCATTTTCCCTTTTTATTTGTTTTATTACAAAAAATAAAGTGGGCGGTGCGACCCCTCCCCCCCCCCCCATCCGCCATTGAGTTCATCTTCTTTTTCTTCCTTCTTCTTCACTCTTTCATTCTCTCTCTTTCTCTCTCCATTATCTATCCACCAACCTGCAGTGCAAAACACCAGTGTTAGATTTAACACCATGGGTGTTAACACCATGGGTGTCAAATCTAACACCGATCAAGTGTCAATAGAGGACCACACCGACAGGTGGAGGAAGTATTGTATGATGGTGTTGAGAAGGGTGTTAATTTGACACTGTATAGCTGCTGATATTTTGACACTGCGCTGGTGTTAATTCAACAATGACACCACATGGTGTTGATTTGATATTGCTGGTGTTAATGTCAATGGTATAACACCCGCCCAGCTTCAACAGGAGACCACACCAAATGGTGTTACTGTGGTGTAAATATTTTCATACCTTTTTTTCAAAAATCAAGTACCTTATTGGAAAGTTCTTGATCGTCATGTTAAAGTTCAAAATCAACAAGAAAAACAGTAACAAAGTAACTATTCAAAAAAAAAACAGTTTTACACATTGAAATGACACTGGGAGGTGTTAATTTAACACCTAAAATGAGCACCGGAAATTTAGCACCATACAACTCAGTGTTTCATATTTAACACCGGACGTTTTGCAGTGTGTCTGTCCCTCTCTCAAACTTCCTCTCTCTCTCTCTCTCTCTCTCTCTCCCTCCCTCCCTTTCTCCCTCTCTCTCTCTCCCTCTCTCTCTCTCTCTCTCTCCCTCCCTTTCGCCCTCTCTCTCTCCCTCTCTCCCTCTCTCTCTCTCTCTCTCTCTTACTCTCTGTAGGTATTTATAAAATATTTGTGTATTTGTGTATGTATGTGTGTGTTAGTGTGTGTGTGTGTGTGTAGGAGCGGTGAGTTAGCTCAGTCGGTAGCGCTTCTGCCTCACGATCCAAAGGACCCCGGTTCGATTGCCAGGTTCCACTGAGCAATGTTGTGTGTAATCATCCCCTCTAGTAGCAGAGGCAAAACACTCTATCCCTCAGACAGGACATAAAATGGAGGTCCCGTGTGTGAGAGAGTCACATCTCATCCCGCTTCATCTATTTATCGCAAAGAGCAGGGTGTTAAGCCCGGTGGTGAAGTGGTCCCGCCTCACATCCAACTGGATCCCAGCCATCTTCTCAGATGGAAATTAAAGAACAACAATATGCATTTACACCCTGCGCATGCATTGTTTGTTTGTTTGTGTGTGTGTGTGTGTGTTAATGGTCACCTCCCATCCTCACAAATCACTTATTTATTCATATTTGAATGGTAAGATATGGGTTGAGTTTCCCTGGACAACTTTGTGTTGATGGGAATTGTTTTTATGAATTAACTTATTTTGCACAAATTAGGGAATCAGACAATGTTATTTGTTGGTACATTTCATTATGTTACACAAAATGAAAATTACAGGCTATGGGTTGATGGGAATGGCTTATTTGACATTATGATGATATAAGAGAGCATTTTAGCCTGTTTATTGAAAGGCATTATTTACCATTTGCAGATGGAATAAAAACCCAGCTTTATAGTGCTTCAAAATAGTTCTAAGTCAGCGATGGAAACAGCCAATGTAAAAATTTGAATCAGTGTAATCAATGTTAAATATTGCTAAATATACAAAATGTAAACAATAGATATAATGAAACTGTTTCTAGACTAAACCGTCTATAATTAATCATGGTTTAGTGGGAAAAGCAGTGATATCTCCTCATATTTTAGGCTTTGTTAGGAAATTTATATATGGTAGGATGTTTTGTGATACAACTGACCCACACATATGCATCAAATGTGGTATCTCGAACATTCTTTAAATCACTGCTCCCAAATGGTTAACAGTAACTTTAACAGCACAGTGGCTATGGACATTGCACTATCTTGGGATGCATGCATGTCCTTGCTCCCACGCCTAAAAACGACGCACACGCACTTATTTACAAGAGAGTATTTTTATTTTTATCGGCGAACAAAAGCGTGACTTGTGTATAAGAAGTCGATATATATGTATTCATGATCTCAGTACTATTTGAATCAGAATACATGATTTTCACAAGAGAAACAATGTCTATTATGACAAAGTTTTTTAATCATATTTTATTTCGCATATTTTCATTCTTTGTTTCTTATCTGATAGTACCAGTTTTTGAGATACAATGTCGATTGATCGATATCTTTGATCGACAAATATTATGATTTCTCGTTCATCATCACAGTGTAATATTCGCAATAAGATTACTTTATGTCCAAGATACTCAGATAATAGTACTTCAAGCGATACTCATGGATTTTTTTTTTCTATCATTAAACCTGCATTATACAATGAAAACACAGTTCCCTCACACTGAATAAGGCCATTACACATTTGTAATAAGAACAGATAATACAATGTATGTTGCTGTTAAAATGATTTGATAAAGAATTTGGGTTCATGACACGTTACATTAGCAACACCAGCCGAGTTTTTGAAAATGCCAATTTCATTGGTACGACAGAAAGGAGTTCAATACCAGCATTTTCGTTATACCAATAAACGCTATTTCGCCCTGCTGAATTTAGAGTGTACAATAATGTGCTACCAGAAAAAAAAGCACTTAAAGCCTCTATTTTCACTAATGTTTGTTCTTTAATAATGAATATCTAACAGCAAAAAGTCGTCTGGTTACACTTATTTTCATTCTGTGTTACTACTTTCAATATCATCACAAATAAGAAAAATGAGAATGCATCACACACAATAAACACAAATTATGAATAAAAATATAGCTTTCAGAATACATACAACAGAATATACAACATAACATACGTCACGAGTAGTGGATGTAACACAATTATATCAAGGTATAATCATCATAAGTATACATCTGTTGGACAAACAATTCTTATGGACGAAAAACATGTAGCTAGGCGGGAATTACTCTGGAAGAACCTTAAACAAATAGGACCATACTCAACTGATGAAATATGGAAGAAATATATTTCGTTATAACTTCATTCTCTCATCGGTCGCTTTTTTTTTAACTGACGCTGTGGCATTTCAGCAACCATTCATCTTGGTGTGATGCAGCGCCTGCAAGAAGTCGTCCATTTAAACCAATTTTCACTCTCATACAAACCATCTCCAAAGTTTTAGATCTCGTAGAAGTAATAAACCCAAACGCGTGAGTAAATAAATGATGATGCTCAAACAATATCATAATAGCAAACAAAACTAGAATAACACAAACAATCTCTTCTGTGTGAGAACACAAAATAACAATTGGAAAATATACATTTCATATAATACATCGTTCACTGAATTCATAATAGTAATGATAACAACAATAATAATAATAATAGTAATGATAATGATACCAATAATAATAATGAAAAAATAAACACATAAGATTATGTACGTGCATGTATTCCTCATTTTTAACAAGGTTAGGAAATAAACCGTTTTATTCAAATAAAATCAAAAAAATGTAAAACAAAGTAAAGAATGGAGCAGATAAATTGATGTTACTTTATCGGCATTCATCTTATTTGTTGGTTTCTAATGTCTGCGTTGAAAGAGATTTATAACAAGCAGAGAATTGAAACTCCATGCGTCTTCCCACTTGTTATTGATACTTACAAATCAAATGTGAAATAACAAAGTTGTGAGCATTTAATCTTTACATGATTGCACTTTACGGCAATTTTGACGACCACACATTTGGCCAGATGATCACCCTTAAGTCTCTTAAATCGTAAAGTGTAAATTTTAATAAAATGTCTAAAATCTTGTTGTACGTGTTGATATGTAAAATAAACAAAAAGTTGCCTCCTTCTGACAAACATATCTTGCGAATTTTTCGACGTCGTGACAAATATGTCTTGTAGGGTTTTTTTTTTCCTCCTGTTAGTGATCTAAAGATGTTGTGGTGGGTTACTTTTACTGTTGGTTTCACAAAAGATATCAATGATAATAATTATGGACGTGTTTTCAACGAGGATATACCATTGGATAATGAAAATAAAACAAAAACACTTGAACAAACTCTCTTTAAATACACTTGAAATTCAATAAAACAAAGATACGAAGAAAAAAAGAGACATAAAGAACATAATTATATATATATATATACATGTATATATTCTCCGTGGTTTTTGAATTCCCACAAATCATAATACATCATAACTATATGTATATTAGGTTGGTCAAAAAAGAAATTCACACCCAGAAATTATTGTCATTCATTAAAAAAAAAAAAAAAAAAAAAAAACATGTTTGAAAAGAGTGTCCTATCCCACATACGACATAGAGATGATACCGAATGATTCGGGATAGAACACTCTTTCAAGACATGTATGCTACCCTGTTCGTTCATAGGGGTCTTTTTTTTTTTAATTAATGACAATTTTCTAGGTATAAACTTTTTTACTCACCCAGTATTATTCTCAATATATATCATTCATAATACTATGAAGATATGAACAAAATTGTTGGTAGATCAAACATTTCTGCCTTTACCATTTAATAACAAACAAACATGAAAAATAATGATATAAATTTGAACAAACAAAGGAGAGATTCTATACGAATATTTCTTTTCTTTTATCACTTGAAATTTGTTATTTAACATGAAAACCTAAGGCCACGCAGACAGAACATTGAAATCTTAATATGTATGTTTGAATAAGGAAAAATAGAAAATTATGCCTTTGTAGACGTTTTTCATGTGCTGTAGCTAACCAGTGTTTATAAAACTAAACGAGGCCATGCTCTCTTCGCCTTACAACTGTCTCATGAATGGGTATATCCCCGTTTGGTATCCGCGGCATGGAAAATATGGCTTTTTCGTAATATAATCTAACACTTTGTATATATTTTGTGCTATTGTTGTCAATTTCTATGTTTATCATGTTTAAACGTGGTGATCTCCTTTTTTGTCTTTTAAGGAAAATAAACAAACACAAAACTGCAACTATGTCATATTGTGTTATATTACTGTCCAATAATCTAAAAATAATCTCCACCTGTTTATAGACTTGACCGTGTGATGTATACTTGCGTATAGTTATCATCATATTCTTTTGGTAATCAAATTATATCAGCTTAGGTACGACTAATACAAATGTGGTTTTACTCTAATATTACACCATAAGCATAGTTAAATCTCTCAAAGGGCAGACTGATTAACCTACATTCTAAAAACATAAATGGTAGATCAACGATTTAATTGTTTTCACTCTTCCAACATTTTGTAAAATATTGAATTTAACACTAAAACCATCTAACACTAAGTTACCATTTCCTGAAGAGTAATTCAACATAACGAATGTTAAGTTTAACGTTTTGGGTGTTGAATTTAATATTCAACAAAAGGTCGGAGTAGTGGCAATATTTGAAATGCTACTTGAATGAAAGGGTAAAGCAACATTTTAAGTGTTGTTACTCCTCCAAACTTTTTGTAAAATTCGTAACATGTTAAATTTCGTGTGAACACTCAAACTGTTGGATACACCAATTTTGAAAGGGTAAATCCGAGAACTTGACTGTTGAAAAATTCAACATTTTGGGTGTTAAACTTAACATTTAACAAATGTTGGATGAGTGACAACATCTGAAATGTTGATTAACCATTTCAAATTTTAGAATTTACATTTAAATCATTCACTAAAAACCCGGCTAAAAGAGGATGACTTACGTAGACGACGCACGGGAGATAACAATTGATACAATTCTTTAGATAATTATTGCACGATGCAGACACTCATGAATTGAAGAGTTTCGTTGCAAAACGAGCTAAGCGCCATTTTTAAACATTTTAAAGTAAGTCCATCATCCGATAGAGCAAAATAAAAACTTTCTGGTGATACCTCATTTCTTACATGACAAGGAATATTCTAGAATTTATGATTAAAAATATCCCATTTTTTGTTATTATTTTCCTTGCTTTTTGGCAGATTTAATCACAAGTATCTCAACTTATCAAAAATGGAGTTAGCTCGTTTTGCGATAAAACTCTTCAATTGTCCGAGAGCAGGAAGATGACGTGGTCGAAATTGGAGGATTCGCCAATTTTCGAATTTAGATCTCAGAGGTGGAGCCGGCATACGATGAAGTTCTAAGAAATGATGTCCAGACCTTCACAAAGATATGACAGAGAGCGAGAGTAAGGAGGAAGAGCAACAGAACAATAATTCAAGCATTGCATTTTTCCTGATTATATTCAACTCCAATTCCAATGGTGAAGCGATAATTCGCCGACATAACATTTCATATCGACAGAAAGAGTTAAGTCCCTGCTTCCCTGATATTCACACACTCTAAACAAAAACAAAAAAAAATAGGGTCAGAACTGACCCGGAACTGGGTCCTTTGGGGTCATACACCGTTCCGGGTCAAAAATGACAAGGAATGGGGTAAGATATGACCCCATCCAGAGTCATGAATTGGGTCCGGGTGACCCCATTCCGGGTCTTCATGACCAAATTCCAAGTCATTTTTGACCCGGAACGGTGTGTGACCCCAACGGACCCAGTTCCGGGTCAGTTCTGACCCGGATTTTTCAGAGTGCACAACGCAGTGGAGTGTAATTTCCAAAATGTAAGTAAATATTTACTGGTACATTTATTATATTAAACAACTTAATCCATTTCTTTTAATTGCACTTGGTTTTGGAAACACGACATCACGTAAAGCAGCATTGTGCATCGAAAGTGCGCAACGTTGGTTATTTTTTCTGCAATCGCCAATAATAAGCAAATTATGTCAAGTACAATGAACATATTTTTCCCAGTTTGGAAGTCATGAAAAATCTTTGGTTTCTTGATCCCATATCCTTTGTATTAACTATAACCCGCACTCCTTTCTTTCCCTCTCTCCCTCTGATCTTTCCTTCTCTCTCTCTCTCTCTCTCTCTCTCTGAGTGTTTATTTACTGAAATAATTACCATATAACCTGGCTATTTGAAAACGTTGCCTCACAAATTCGTAAAATGCACTGTGTAATCTTATCAAAGCAACAAGGTCAGGGCTCAAAATGGCAAAGGTAAATTCCTGCCACAAGTATAATTATTCTAAGTATGTCAGACTTTAAGAATGTCAAAAGTAAAATCACGGGAGGAACTCTAAACACAGATATCACCCAAAACAGTGCACTTTAGACATGTTTACATTATGTTGCTTGTATAAAAGTCTGACATTTCAATCTCTATAGCGTTTGACATTTGGCTTCTGCACATCAAATACAAACAACTAAAAACGTGGATTTGTACATGCACTTTGTTGTATTTTTGAAGATATCAAATGGGATGAGCACAACCATTCTTCTTTTTGACAGGATAGATAATATAAGACGGTACCGAACATCTGCGAGGAAAAACAAGTGAAAACACATGCCAAATCATGTGCCAACCGGTACAAGCCACTGCAAAGCACGTAACGGGGCAGGCGCACCTTGGATATATTTTCATCTTAAACGCTCATTCTGAAATAGTGCTTGTTTTTGCTTTTGTGGTTTTTGTGGTTTTTTTTTTTTTTTTGGTTTGTGGTTTTTGTTTTGGTTTTTGGTTTTGGGGTGGTTTTTTTTTTTGCAAATAGGAATCATTATCATTCTGGGTTTTTCTCCGTTTCCTCCATAAAAACGCACAAAAAAAGTCTCAATTTTCTATACTGTCGACATCCTGATTTGTCATGACGTCATTATGACAAAATTTTAGACATTAAAACTAAAACACCAGCTCAGCAAATTGGTTTTGAAAATATGAATAATAAAGAATACTGACCTCATTCTGAAACCGAAATAATCTTCTTGAATAGAGTTCGAAGACTATGAATTCATACATTTGTATTACTTTGAGATTTGAAGCCCCTCTCTTTAAACCCGTTTAGGACGAGTCCTGAGTATGCCCGGGCAGATGTCTATGTGAAATACGTGTTGTAGCAAATTCAGTCCGTCCTCAACGGGTTAAAGTATCATTTCGTCAAATGTGTTCAATTCCTTGCGTGCTTTAACATCATTCTAGGTGGAGAGCAAATTTCCTTTGAAACAAAGTGGCCTTAGCTCTCATTGATTGTATTCGAGATATTTCTGGATAGCACATATGCGACAAACTTTGCATTATCTTAAGGGTGCTTAATCAAGGAAACTTTTAAAACTGACAAAAAATGATCGTAATCACTGGATGACGAATCAAACAGGGGCAGAAGTAATCTTGGATCCTTTACCTTGTCCGCACTGGCCAATAGAGTTATACGTGTAAGAAGACTGTCCGCTCTCACTGAGGGAAAAGTTCTCCTTAGCCATTAGACACCTGTAAGAGAACAACAAATGAGGTTTCCTTGAGATGTGTTGAGGGTAAGTAGATAATGGAATGTTTCTTTACCTTCTTTTTAAAGATGGACTTGGCATGTCGCCACTCAATGATCCTTGAGTTGATATCACATACGCATATGACAAGAATTTAGTCAATCAACGGTCTCTTGGTTAAGCCCCAGTCACATATGAAACGATCCTAAGATCTTGCCGGCGATGATCCGGGGAGTTCCGGGCTAGTTTTGCCCCAGATGGAGCGTCGACGAGCGCTGATGACTGTACACCCACGATATCAATACGGCAGCTACACGGATGAGGCTGGATCAGTACGACATATACACGGCGCTAACACAGGGCCTCCAGTGATCATACCAGGGCCCCGTTTTATCAAAAGATAAAATCGATTTTTAAATTTCCGTACCACACAGTCTGCCATAGACTTACAGTTGAAATCAACATTATAATCTATTTTAACTCTTCATAAAACAGGGCCCAGACCTACTTGGCAGCTACATGGTCCATGCCGGCAGAGGAAAAGAGAGCTGATTTTGGAGTTTCACCAATCTTCTTCTCGTTCTCGTCACGAAGTTAGGGACCTCGTAAATCAGTGTTTATCCTTCTAAAAGGCCTACATGTACGGTGTTTGAAATTGATGATCCGTGTAGTTGCCGTGTAGCTGCCGTGGAGGTCCGTGTATCTGCCTTGATGATCCCTTACGCTCCTTGATGTGAAAAAGACGTCTCGGATGACCAAGGACACTCACGGCACCTGCACGATCGTTCTAGGCAACCACGGACCTTCACGGTAACTACACGACAGCCACACGGACAATCCTGGATTGCTCTACCAACACGGCAGTCCATGGATGACGCCGGATGTTTTTGACCTCCAAAAACTGCCGTGTTGGTCTCCGGCTCCCGGACATCCACGGACCTACACGGACCCCCAGGGATCTCCCCGGATGCACAAGGCCTCAACGCCAATCTCTCTCCGATCTCTCTCACTGCTGGATGAGAAGACTTCTAGAGCGTATGATTTCACATGCGTACATCGATATAAGGAAAATACTAGTATGAGAGAATTTCACAAAATTTTACTTTTTGGTAAAGGTGCACTTTTCCTCGACTTGTCAGTGATGTATGTTAAGGGTAATATTGATACCCCTGACTTCTAAAAGAGGCAAGTCAAGCGTTCTATTATTATGCAAGAAAAGTGAAAATATGATAGATTTTCTTTGTTTCCTTTATATTGTTGTACACATGTGACACCACAAGCTCTAGCAGTCTTCTCATCCAGCAATGACTGAGCAGAAACTACAAAATTTAATAACTGTTGAACAGATTGTCCGATTTTCCTCAAACTCTCACTGATAATCTTCTACTAATATTGCTGCATTCACACAATTCACATGTTTATAAAGGTGGACTCGTCCTTTGATAATGCATCTGAGTACACAGGGTTCAATATTCTTCAGCCTTACCTATTTTGAAAGGTTTTTAGTTTGTCTTCTTTCCGAGCACAAATCGGGAAATACACGCTTGTCGAACAGTGGGTGAAGTTTAGCGTGCACTTGATATCTCTGTTTGGAAGCATAGAGCACGTCTCGTACCACTTGCACCTATTCTGGTGGGCGGGATGGTTACACATACCTGTTAGGAGATAGATAAAAGAAGAGACAGGGTTCACGTATAGAGAACACCGCGTTAAATTCAAGGTACGGCCACTCCCGTTATAGCCCAACGAAGTCGTAACCGGCAGTTTTTTTTTACGTTACTAGTATATCGAAATTTCATTAAAGCCTGTAAAGATATGTGGACGATATTTTTGGATCATACCCAGGGGGCAAGACAGGTTTACCAGACATGGGCTGTTGTAAAAGGTTGTTTGGTATCAATGTGTTCAGAAGACCCTCCTAAACAACTTCTAGGTGGACTACCTTGACAATATGCTGCTGGAAAAAAATGGCGGCCATTTTTTCAAAATGGCCGCCATGTTTAACTAATATTTATATTTTTTACAAATAACTTTTGAGTCTTACCTTTAACCACCATGTGCGAGGTATCATATTAAAGAGAATTAAATTTGCTACAGGATGATACCTCACTTGATTGGTTTGGTAATATTTTGCAAAAAAAAAATTCCAGCCAAAATATAATTTTTATTACAATTTTCACCAAAAATTTGAATTCTGCAAAATTGCAAATTGTCATAGTTTAAAAATCATCTGTCCTAGAGAATTCAAACTTTCTGGAAAACAGTCCATACATATGGGCAGTATCCTGTTAAAATCACATGTTCATTGCATATCTCATTAAAAAATTATAACGCTCTGAAGTAAGCACTTTCATATCAGCCACAAGGGCATTTTCTACCTTTATACGGGCAGGCCTTGCTCTGCCACATGATTTATTTGCACTGGCTTTCAAGGTTATACCTTTAGACTATGGATGACAGGCATTGCACAACACTGTGAAGTTCCAAGTGCCATAAATACCAAATCATAGATCTGTAAATATGCATCCTGAGTTGTCCTCACCCATAGTTTAGGTAGATCTTTTACATGTGTTGCACCAGAGTGTAGGCATACATATACTATTAGATATCATAATGTCTGTATCATTCAATTCAATTCAATTCGCGTTTATTTCATTCAAACAGATAAAAAACATTCAGACAAAGTATATAAATAAATTCAAATTGACAATAAAAATGTAACAGAATGTGGAGACAGCAAGAAAAACAAAGTTTTATAAGCAGCTGCCACCATAACAAAAGCATTATAATAAAAGTCATATTAAATTGTACAAATAAATATGCATAGATATTAAGACCAAAGAGATTGAAAATACATATTCAACAATAGACACATAGAGACAAAACAAACAAACAACAAACAAACACAGAGTAATACCCGAATGTGTAGATTACTTTTCTTTTTCCAATAAGAATAATTTAAATCTTCGTTTAAAAACATTTAAAGATGGACTCATTTTAATTGACTGTGGCAAGTTATTCCAAATTAGAGGTCCTCTATACAAAACAGAATATAAACCAACATTTGTTCTATTAAGAGGTAAATGATAATTCAGAGGATTTCTCAAACAATACGAATGAATAGCACTATTTAACTGAAACAAGGAAGAAAGACTTGGGGGAATACAATTTTTAAAACATAAATACATAAATACACCAATAATATATTTGTTCAATTCAAAAATATCTAAAACATTACATTTCATAAAAAGAGGTTTAGTGGAGGCAAGATAATTGGCGTGACATATAATTCTCACTGCTTTCTTCTGCAGACGGAAAAGTCTGACCATAGAATAATTTGATGTATTTGCCCAAGCAATGTTTCCATATTGAAGTTGACTTAATATAATAGCGTTATAAATCATGCATAAAATATTGTGAGGAAAATATCGTAATTTGTATAAAATACCGATACATTTAGAAATCTTATTGCAGACTGAATCAATATGTTTATGCCAAGATAATTTATTATCAATAATGACGCCAAGAAATGACAATGAACTCGTAATTTTTATAAGATTGTTATTCATATAAATTGCTGAATTCTGTATATCAATTTTCTTATTAGTAAAAATCATACATTGAGTTTTCTTCACATTCAAAACTAATTTGTTCATAAGAAGCCAATCATAAATTTTTTGAATCTCTTCATTAAAACGTAACAATAAAGTATTAATATTATCATCAGACATAAACATACTGGTATCATCTGCATATAAAATGAACTGTATTTTTTCTGTGACATTGCAAATATCATTGATGTAAATGAGAAATAAAAGTGGACCAAGTATTGAACCCTGAGGCACTCCACATCCCAGGCTACACAACTCAGATTTACATCTATTAACCAATACAAATTGTTTCCGATTATCCAAATAACTTGAAAACAATTTGAACAAATTACCTCGGATACCATAAATATATAACTTATCTAATAAAATAGAATGATCTAAAGAATCAAAAGCCTTGCTTAAGTCTAAAAACAAACCAATAATTGATTGATGAAAATTAAGTGCATTAGTTACTTTTGAAATAAGGTTAATCAAAGCATGGGACGTGGAGTGCCCAGAACGAAATCCATATTGACATGGTGTTATTATATCATATTTGTCTAAAAATAACAGTAATCTATCATATATACATTTCTCAAGAATTTTAGAAAAAACAGATAACACAGATATAGGTCTATAGTTATTAACATCATGACTTGGACCACTTTTAAAAACTGGTATAACTTTGGCAATTTTAAGTTTGTTTGGAAAAATACCAGTGGATAAAACACAATTAAAAATGTCACATAAAGGATAGCAAATTACGTGTATTACTTTTTTTACAACAGCTATATCAACGTCATCATAACCAGAACTTGAACCATTGTCACAATTACATACAATCTTTACAACTTCTCCTGGGGTAATAGGGCTAAAAAATGCTGTATTCTCATTTTTCTTTACAAACTGAGTATAATTATCATTAGTACAGACTTGAATTGTGTTCTTCAAATACAAACCTACATTAACAAAATGATCATTAAAAACTTGAGCAATTTCTTTACTTTTTTCAACTTTCCTATCATCTGCCATAAGATAATCAATACTAGATTGTACATTCCTTTTGCCCAAAGCCTTATTAATAAGTTGCCAAGTTTTTTTAATATCAAATTTAACTTCCCAAAACCTGTTCTTAAAAAAATCATTCTTAACACGCTTAATCTCATTATTCACTTTATTACGAAATTGCTTATACACCTTTTCTCTATAAATTGTTGGATTTTTAATGTATTTTTTATATAAAACATACTTCTTATTACACAATTTTCGTAAATCATTGTCAAACCACGGTTTATCTATACGGCGTTTACATCTGCACTTCTTTTTAGGAAAACATTTATCATATAAATACATAAATTGAAAATAAAAATTATCATATGCAATATTAGCATCACAGTTATCCACATGCCAATTGACTTTCAATAATTCACCAAGAAAATATTGCATATTTCTCTCATTTATCAATCGTTTCTCAAAATATTCAAATTTAGCACTTTCACTCATTTTGTACCGCCTCAAACAAAAAACTGGAAAATGGTCAGATACATCTGCCAAAATAATACCAGATACCAAATAATTCATTTCATTAGTGAATATATTATCGATTAGCGTAGCTGAATGATTTGTAACACGTGTGGGAAAGTGAATAATTGGATAAATAGCTTTAGTCATAAACATATCAAGGAATTCATTAACTTGTGGGCAAGAATCAATATCATATAAATTAAGGTTAAAATCTCCTGAAATATACAATAACTTATTTTCCTTTATAATATTATCTAATATTGCGTTCAATGAAAATAAAAATTGAGGCAAGAGAGCATTTGGCGGTCGATAAACAGTAGCAAATATAATATTTTTTGATTTAAAATCAATTTCAATAAATATACATTCAATCCAGTCTGTGCATAAATCTAAATCAACTCTCTGTACAAAATTCAAATCATCGTGGATAAAAACACCAACTCCTCCCCCTCTGCGATTGTGACGAGAATTTCCAATAAAATTATAACCTTCAATATCAAACTTAGGATCATCACTTTTTAACCAAGTCTCGGAAATTCCAATAACAGAAAATTGTAAATCAATACCACTCAATAATGAACACAGATTATCAAAATTTCTTTTCAAACTTCTTGAGTTTAAATGTAAACAGGTGAAACCTTTCTTGCACAAAGACAAATTGCTATTATCCTCTAAAAATTCATTGAGTTCATTTGGAAGAAAACATTTTTTATTAGAGTCAGATGAATCATTACAGACAGAAGACAAATATTCATTAATTTTGAAAATATCATTTTCTTGAAGTTTTTGTTTATACAAATCAATATCAGGCATTACAAGGACAAATGTTACAAATTCAACCCAAAAAAAAAAAAAAGAAGAGAAAGAATGGACACTTAACAAAAGAGATGGATAACATGGATAACAACTGTTTTAACTCTGTCATTCGGGGCACTGTACAAATTGTGCAGTATTACCCTTGTATCAGCATCCTTTTGTGTTGATTTCAGGGCAGGGACATTCATAACAGACGCTTTTGCGATTAACATGCTTCTCGCTTCTTCTGTAAAGCCACCACCTAGGTAGATATGAGGCGGGCTAACAGCAGAGTGAAGACCATTTCTCACAGAGGAAGTTTAGGAGTTTAGCCTCATTTGCTGCCACTACAAAGAAATCTTGTGTGTCAGGGACCATGTAATGATCATTGATTTCCTATGTCTCAGCAGGTTTTGACCTGTGTTCTTGCTCAGCAGACTTAAAGGTGGTAATGGCCCACTGCATTTGTCACAGCAGAAGTGTATGAATTCGGTACCAGCACGTACATCATTCAGCAGCAGGAATTTGTATTGTTCTGCCTGCAACGGTTCTGAAAATGTCATCTTTGTGAAAAGACCAACGTCAAATGGCATACATGGCATCAAAGACTACTGCTGTCTTTCTGTCGAGTTGGGGCACTGCTGGTCACAGTGTCCTTTATCAGAACTTTGACTAGGCTTGACTTGGTGCCTGTTCTCGTGCTGCTATCATCCTTGAAGAGAGATAGTGGGTATTCACTGCATTCGTGATTCCTAATGAAGTCAACAAAGTCTTAATTCTCAGCCACTGACAATAATGCAGAATCATATGTATTAAAGCAAATGGTCACTTATTTCGTTACTCTGACCTGATGCTGCTGTTTTATCCACAGACTTCTTTGGAGTCTTGTTATATGTGTTGAATGTCCTCAGCTACTTGTTTTCTTCTAATCACTAGTCAGTGATTGAGAAAATGCCTCTAGACCAATTTGTTTCACTCTAACTAAACTAGATAGTCCTTTACGTTGGAATGAGTGCATTGTCCAGTTGTTACGCTTTATCATACAGGGAAGTTGTAATTGCACTGAACAGATTTGTCTCAACTGCTGCCATTCTTGATCGCCAGGTCTTCATCCATTAAAATCGATTTACACTTGATTCATGGTGGGGGCTGTAAGAATGAAGATGTATAGCATAGATTTCAGCTCTTCGGAGACAACAATTAATGAATGGTTTTGTGTAAACCCACTCATCTGTGCTGCATGGCTTGGTGTAATGCCATTCAGACACTTCCTTCCTTGGCATGTGCACTAGTAGGGTTGTTCCAGAAGCATGACGTGAGATACACTATTGTGACTGCCATCCATTCTCCTCCCTACAAATGATGCACCTACCATAATGCTTTATTAACATCTGAGGCTGTTACAGGTAGTTTCTTCCTCTCAGTCAGATATATTGTGACAGAGAGGCAAGGACCATGTTCATATTTGTAGTGCCTTGCTACTTGGTGGTAAGGTAGCATTTGTGATGATTCACAGAGATGTCCTACCCAGTCAGTCTCTCGCTGGTAGCAGATAGGGCTTAAACCTGTGAAGAATGTCTAACATCTCCGAGAAGGTGGTCCAGAAGATTGCAGTTGGTTGTTCAATCACGGATTCTTGGAAAAACATCTGTTCCTGCAGGGCTTATTACTGCTCTTTGGATTTCTAAATCATGTCTAACTTCTTGGAGGTTGCAATGTCTTTGTCAAACAGCATCTTCAGGAAAGATTCTACCTGTGGCTGGTTTCCTTATCAGGCATCCATGCTTCGAATGCTTCCCAGTACAAACACAACATAGCTTCGCTCAGGATTCTCAGGGCATGTTTGGTCTGGTAGTAGTCAGCTTTTTCACCAAACATCTCCTTGCTGGTCTCCTCCTGGCATAGACCAGCAGCAACGAGAAGATCTTCTACATCTGCTTCCCTGATTATCTTGCAAACTGCTTTCATGTAGTTGTGAGCTAGATGAAAACAGCCCAGTAGCAAGAACTATCCACGATGCTTGATTGTGATGGTGACTGCAAGTTCATATATAGCCTGATATCCTGTGATTATTAAATGTTGATGGCCGATTGTGATACCTGACAAGTCGCATCATTTTCTCCTTTAGAACAGCCGGATCCATTCGGGAAGATGGGGTCGAAGATAGATAGCCAATGGTACTTGATGTTCTTTGTGGATAGAGATCAGCGCAGAAGGCAGAAAAACCAGGAAGTTCTGCTTCTCCATTCGTCTGTACCAGTTCACAGTCGCAAAGATGTGATCATTCCTCCGAGGCGCCACATAAGCAAAACTCCTATCGACCTGCATATCTGAAGATGTCATCAAACTCTCGAGTTTCTCTATGTTGAAGTGACCTAGATGTCTTTACCTGAGATATGGCATTTGTAAAAGGGTTGGTCTTCATCATCAAAGAGCGTCTTTCTTTTGTGTGAATGTGGATTGGACAGTTGAGTACCTTCCCGGACATTCTCTGAGTGTTTGTCCTGGTTTTCAGTGACAATGGCAGTAGTGGCATTAAAACTCCCACCCTCTAAAGTCTTTTTCTTCCAGTCAAGATTGTCCTGGTGCTCGTCACAAGACCGACACTCACGAGTCATACAACCTAGAGTTATACAGCCCTCAGAGTCATACAGCCTACAAGTTATACAGCCCACAAGTCATACAGTCCATGAATTCGACACTAGCAAACAAGGCCCACGAGACTGACCCATTAAACTTTGTGTTGTCTCTGTCAAACTTGTGAGCTGTTTTTACCTAGTGTCGCTCTCATGAGCTTTATTTGCCTAGTGTAGGACTTGTGGGCTGTATGACTCATGAATGTCGGTCTTGTTGGATAACCCTGATGTGTCCAATCCAAATACATCTACATCGGGAAATGTGCAGTATTTGTTCATGGTCTCTGAAATGTAGGCCTACACACCATCAGTTTGAACCTGCTGCATGGCTTGCACACTGTCCATGTCATATATGTACACCATTTTATGAGATAACAACTACTTTTACTTCATCGGATATCATCTTGGCTGTATGAACTAG
This sequence comes from Diadema antillarum, assembly GCF_040938485.1. Lineage (NCBI taxonomy): Eukaryota > Metazoa > Echinodermata > Echinoidea > Diadematoida > Diadematidae > Diadema > Diadema antillarum. The sequence goes on along the minus strand of NW_027270914.1, from coordinate 2,985,490 downwards.
GGTCAAAGGTCAAAAATGTTTTATCCTGTATCTTGGTAAATACATGCCTTATTACTCCCATATTTTTTGCACGAGCAAAGACCATGGTTGCAAGAATCATTTCACAAAATATTTTTTTTTTCTTAGATGCCATCCTGGCAGTGCAAAGAATGGTCAAAGGTCAATTAATACTTCATTCTTTGTCTAATTTGTCAGTATAGTCAGTATATGATACGTATCACCCCATATTTTACACACATATAGACCATGATACATGGATCGTCAGCAGAAATAACAACAATTTGCTAGGACATCATATGGGCAGTCCAAATTTGGGTCAAAGGTCACAGATATTATATCTCTTATCTTGGTAAATATGATCGCCTTCATATTTTACACACATACATGTATACAGACCCATAATAATTTCATTAGATAACTAGTTATTGCTCAGAAGCCATCTTGGCTGTGCAAATATGGGTCAAAGGTCAGAAATACATCACTAAGATATCTTTGAGAATACATTACCCCATATATTGCACACATATGGGCCACGATACATAGGCCATTTTGTGAAATAAAGACCCTTTGCTCAGATAACATCTGAACTGGGCAAATTAGGTTCCGATTTCAGCTGAACATTATGTATATTGTTCATGCCTGATCACCCTCATATTGTGCACACTTACATAGACCATGTTGCACTAATGGTTTCGTGAAACACCGACTTCTTGACATAATACTATCTAGGCCATGTGAATTACAGTCAGAGCTCAAAATATTTATTTCTTAATGGAGCGGATCACTGCAGGCACATTTTATTCAATATTCAAAGGCCAACGAAAGTTGTACATACACTGTATGCATATGCAACAGAAAACCTAGAAAACTGCCGTTTTATGTTATATAAAGTGTCCACTTTGGAACATCATAACTTTTCATTTAAGAAAGCAATGAAATTTTGATTTTCACACATTGTTAACCATATATAAAGACAGTTTTCTACCAACTTTGAGATCTGTAGTTGCTATAATTTTTGGAATATGAACAAAATAGTAATTTTGCAAAATTTACATAATGTGGAAAAATTAGTAAAAAATTGATTTTGGCCGAGAAATTTTTATGCAAACTGCCTTTAAACCACTCAAATGTGGTATATTCTTGTAGATAATTTAATTCTCGTCAATTTGATACCACACACACGTTGATTAAAAGTGATTTTCAAAAGTTATTTGCCAAAAATATCAGTATTACTTACATATGGCAGCCATTTTGAAAAAATGGCCGCCATTTTTAACCAGCAGCATAATTTTCAGGTAGTCCACCTAGAAGTTTTCAAGAATGATCCCCTGAACATTTTGACACCCAACAACCTTTTACAACAGCCCATGTCTGATTTCCCCCCAAATGGGGTTTTGCCCCCTAGGTATCATGAATCTTTGCTCCCTTGTAACGAGAATTGTGCTATAGTCATGTCCGTTATGACGGGAGTGCACTATACCGCCAATACGCAAATGTCACCCTGCCAGCCCTGTTGCAGATGCACTGTGGGAGGGCTTCGTATTGAGTCTTTCATCCAAGGGCATCGTGCCCATTCGTAAAAGTATAATTATCATCTTATTATTTCATCATTCTATACAGTGAGAACATCCGCCAAGTTTGGTGACACAATAATCAATGACTACAAGGTGCGTTTTCAAGTAGAAATGGAAAATAGGCTCGGCGGTATCCACTTTGTCCCCCCCCCCCCTTCTCCTCAATGAGTGCCAACAGGTACACACCTGGGTCTGACGTGGACAAGCGTAAAGCTGCGTTCACAAACATAGGTGTTACAAAAAAAACCCACACATTTCCCACTTTTGATCCTTAATACTTCCAAAACTATGTAATCAGATAACACTGACATTGATATGAGCAATAGCTGAATAGTGTACAATTTTGTTGGAGGTAATTCAAAAATGAAAGCATCGATTAGTTTCATTGAATTCAAGATTAGTTTTTAAGTGAGGGTTCAGATATTGCTCTATTTTCAACCCTCTGTACAAAACTTTAACTTTGCACAGGGGTCAATTGGTGTGTATTGGATTGTGTGGTTAAAGGGATGATATAGTATTGGTGGAGATGAGGATTGAGCTTTTAACGTTTTGCTAGATACCGAGAAACCACTTATGAAATAGGACAGAGCATACCATCCTAAGAGGAATTCAAAGTCTATATGATGAAAATCAGTTTTGGAATGGCTGAGACATCCAAAAACAAAGTAAAACAAAGCAATCCTAATAAAAGATGGGTAATGGTTGAGACATCCAAAAACAAAGTAAAACAAAGCAATCGTAATAAAAGATGGGTTCCATCTTTTATTAGGATCGCTTTGTTTTGGATATCTCAGCCATTTCAAAACCAATTTTCATTTAATAAACGTTGAATAGCTCTTTGAATCACATGCTCTTTCAGATTCCATAAGGGGTTTCTCATTATCTCACCAAAAAATGTTAGAAACCTGAAATGAGGACACAATCACAACTATATATACAATCCTTTTAACGCCAAGACAATGGTCCTGAACAATAGCCATTCAGGCTTTGAATGCTCTAGGAACCTATTACATATTCATCATTACTCCACAATCACAGCTAGTCTTTATTCATCCTACAATATGTAGTGTATGCAAGCACATGAAAACATATGCTTACTTTCTTTCATGTGCATGCATTTTACCTTTTACCAAAGATCTTGTGTAGGATCTTCGCTTTTACCATGAGATCAGACTAGATTGTACTAAATTGTACACTGTTCAGCTATTACTCACATCAATGAAAGTGTAATCTGATTATGGTTATCAAACTATTAAGGATCAAAAGTGGGAAATGTTTTTTTGTAACACCTATCTATAGTAGTTATTCTCAACGTCCTGATTTTGATTACACTAATCCTATCTGCTAAATCGTACGCCGGGATTATCATCCTCCTTATCATTTTCTTTTGAAAGTTCTCGTAATGGGAAAAATGTAAGCACAAAATTTGATTTTTGTTCTTGTTGTTGTTGTTTATTAATTATTATTTTTTTTATTTTTTATTTTGTTTTATTTTCTAAGGTTTTTGGATTTCATGACAGTTCGAAATGTCGCCCTCTTGCGGCCGCACAACTCACTCTGGCATGTACTGGACGCGCTCCTTGTAGCAGCCGAACCGCAGAACAAGTTCCGCACACAGTCATCATCTTCTTTACAGTCCTCCCCGAGATCTCGTCCGCATGTACAGAAACACATAGTTCCATCCACTTCGTCAAGTAACTTTGTCAAGTAGGACTTATCATTGTCTACCTGAGGCGGGTCGCAGTCACAGAACTGTAAGGGATACGTAAGGTGGAGGGGAATACAATGGTCGTGTTAACTAAACCCTGGAAATAGCGAGCTTTAGATCTGGGACGCTAAGACGACGTTAAGGCCCCGTCACACTACAGTGAATGCCCAACGAATGCCCAACGAATGTCCAATAAATTTGAAAATTTGAAGATATGTTTACACCCATCGGTAATACTAGAATAGTTCGTAACATGCTTGGCGTTCTTTGTATTCATTAGCTATTCGTCGGGATTCGCAGAGATATACACTGGAGCCGATTTTTTTTTTTTTTAAACATGTCCAAAACCTCCAGCGTATCTCTGCGAATCCCTACGAATAGCTAATGAATTCAAAGAACGTCAGACATGCAAACTGTCTTCACATTTTTGAATTCGTTGGGCTTTCGCTTGGCATACGTTGGGCATTCGCTGTAGTGTGACGGGGCCCTTTTAGACGACGTTAGTAAGGGAAAAAAAAAAGATGTTGTGCACACGCACGAAACAGGTGTTTCCATTGTTCAAACCGGGAGGCTGCGTCGAGAGGAATTTACTGAATTTCAAAAATTTGTGAATAATACGTAGGCCTAAATGAGTGAAGAGATGATGCAAATTTCCTTTATTTCAAGCCTTTGTTTCTCACCAAATGTGACCGTGCACCACAAAACGAACATAAAGTCCCACACACTGATTTAACGTGAGAACTGAAAATAAGTAAAATGGGTCAACCTAGCCGATCTTGACTTTTTCATATTTTTCTGAAAGAGCAGGTCTTCTTTTACATTATGCTAAAATTTGGTATCATAAAGCAGGCGGAAAGTGTGTTTTTTAGCAGTTTATCGAGCATTTTTGGTAAAATAGTGTGATTAGGTGTGTCTTGTTTAGAGTCCCTTTTTCATTAAGATTTTTTTTCTGAAAAACCATGTACACACTCTCCACTTTCAACTCTAATAACCTTTGAAAGGATAGAGCTACTGCTTTGAAAGTTGGCATTAATTATGGACAGAATGTATTAATGACGCGTGCTAAATTTCAGTTTAATTTGATAATCCCTTCATTGTTGTTACTCTGGTGGTTTACTTCCTGTTTTGTCCCATTCATCACACAGCCAGCACGGTTTGGTAAAGATTAAGCGCTTGAATAGACACTATACTTCAGAGCCTCTTTTCTCAGTTCACACTTTTCCTGAGTTTGTGCTTTCTTTCCAATATTTAGATAGGTTAGGAGAGTTCATTTGATTTGAGTTATACATCATTTTAAAGCTTAAAGTCTGCTCTTTCAGAATATGGTCATAACTAAAAATTCATGTCTGGTGACTTTTTGTTTGTTTTGTGGTGTAGGGTCACAAATTACATTCTCTCAATCATATTCTCTCAATATCCGTATACCTTTTTATGAGGCATTTTTTATAAGTAAGCAGCCTTATGAACAACGTAACTACTATGTTTGAGAACAGAAACAACCAGATACACTGTACCTAAAGGACAAGTTCACCTTCATGTGCATGTGAATTGACAGAATGCAGGTATTAACATACCTGCATAGCACACATCAGTGAAAGTTCGAGGAAAATTGAACAATTTGTGCAAAAGTTATGAATTTTTGAAGCTTCAACGCCGCCATCGCTGGATGAGAAGTCTACTAGAGCTTTTGATGTCGCATGTGTAGAACTATATAAACAAAATATAAAGACAATTTAACATTTACTATTTTCACTTTTACCTCATCATACACGAGAACTTGACTTGCCTCTTTCAGAAGGCAGGGGGATAATATTACCTTTAACATACGTCAATGACAAGGTGAGGGAATGTGTGTGCGTTTTTGTTTTGCTTTTTAATGAAATTTTGTGAAATTATCTTTATATACATATTGTTCTACGCATGTGACATCATAAGCTGTAGCAGTCTTCTCATCCAACTGCAGCAGTGACTGCGCAGAAACTTTAGAAATCCAGTACTTTTGAATGGATTGAATTTCATTGACTATGTCAAAACTGTGTTATTTTATCTGGGAATCACTTTGAACAAACTCTTATGTGCGTGCTTTTTGTAATTCCTCAAATATCATTTGTATGGTCGATTTTTTTTATGTATGACCATAATCATGTTGTTGTTTTAATGCCTGATGTGAAAATAAGTTCAATTCAACAACTCCTTTCTCTTCTTCTTCTTCTTCTTCTTCTTCTTCTTCATCTTATCCTTCTTCTTCTCTTTCTTCTTCTTCTCACTTAAAGGAAACCAAAACTCAAATATAAATGTGGATTAAGTGAAAGCAGCAATATTAGTTGATCTCATTAGTGAGAGGCTAAAGAAAATTGGACATTTCATTCAAAAGTTATGAATTTCAATGCTTTGGTGCCGTCATCACTTGACAAGGAGACTACTACTGTTCAAGATGTCATTTTTAATGGACAACAATAATAATAGAAAACTTGAAGAAAATTCGACATATTTTCGATTTTTTTATAGCATTATGAAAGAGCTCTTGGCTTACCTTTTCAGAAAGCAGAGAGGATAATATTCCCCTTAACATATGTCAGCAGCTTGTTGATTGAATGTGTACTTTCAATTTAAAAAAATAATGAAATTTTGTTGAATTTTCCATAATGGATATAATTATTTTCTTTATATTATTGTCCACAATAAACCCATGACTTGTCATGCCTGCAGTAGTCTCATTATCCAGCAATTACTGCACTGAAAATTGAAAGATTCATAACTTTTGAATCGATTTCCTCAAACTTCCGTTGATACAATCTACTAAATACTGCTACTTTCATTCAATCCAAATTCATATTTGCGTTTTGGTTTCCTTTCATCTGGAGGACTGTATCATTAGCATAACATGGGCCATCATGACCAATAGATGGCGCTCTTTCTTTTGCGACCCTTAAGCTCGCATCCTTATCGATCACTATATATTTGTCGTCGCCTGTAATTGGCTGGAAACAGGATTCGTGGATAGAAAGTACGGCGGAGGCCGCAGCGACCCTACTACAGCTTGACAGGTCGACATGAGGCTACGTTTTGATGGTCAAAGAATCTAATGATGCAGATGTATAACTACTGGCGGATTCAGAGGGGGGCGCATCGGGCTGCGCATCCCCCCCCCTCTTTATTTGTTGTTAAAACAAAAGAAATAAAAAGAAAAAATGAAATGTTACCCGGAAGTAGAACCAGCAATATTACCACCCTTCTTTCCCCCCCCCCCCTCCTCCCCCCCCCCCCCCCCCACCCTTTACGGAATTCCTGGATAACCAATATAGGATTCTTATATATGGTGAAAATCCGAATTGATAGATAGATTAAAGTGAGCTGCTTGGAGGAGGTCTGTGCTCTCCTGTAATTACTTTACTAGTTGATACATCTGAAATAAATGCGTTTATACCAGACTGGAGGCAACTAGCAATACCTACTTCGTCGGACTAAAATAATTATAACAGTCACCCATTGTTACAAGACGAATAAACTGGCACATTCATTTGCTGAAAACGAATGGACACTTGCTGATTGTCCAACATTAATTTGTAATTATGCCTGTCTGTCTGCGTTATCAATAAATTGAACTGGCCCTAAACACACCTATTATATAATGTAGCCCTAATGTGCTCTTCAAAGGTGCAAGGATAAGCTTAGTCAACTCTGTCACTGCCCGGTAATTTTGATCATGCGAGTGTATTGTTCGTACTCGACGCACGACAGGAAATGTACAAAATAAAAGATAGCAAAAACACTCTCGCATACAGATATATCGATACTTATTCTGTTCAGTAAATTATGGACAAATAATCACTTCCATGGCAGTAGACCATTCAAAAAACTATTTATTCCCAAGCTACCATTTGCAGAAAAAAAAACCTCATATTTTCAATGGCATTTTTGTGTAAAAGCTTCATCTTTTACATGATAATCTGATACACAGCTAGCATGTAGAATAACGTATAGTTTAAGATTTTTTATTTTTTTTAACAATGAAAACAGTGCTATGTACAATAATGCATGTACCGTGCACTCCCATTATATAACGAACACGGTTATAACGAAATTCCGGTTAAAATGTAATAGAAATTCAGGCCACAACATTATCCACTCTCCTTTCTATCGTTTATTCATTCGGTTATAGTTTCGACGTAACGAAAGAAAACTGCCGATTCCGAGGAGTTCGTTATATTGGGAGTCCACAGTACATTATCAATTTGGGTTTTCCTTGGTTTTTCTCGCTGTTCATTGTACAGACATTTCAAACTAATGAAAAGAATTCAAGGCTTCTTCGTTTGTTTCACTTAAAGATAACATTAAAATTTCCTCTTTCATGGTTGAATTGCGGTCCAAAACAATTGCGCACCTCAGCCCTAGAGTTCATTACATGCAGAAAAATATAATCCTAGTGAACCTTTATGAAGATGTTCAGAGCGAATCTTGCAATATGAAATAATCATGGCATCCCATTTGGAGTGTTTTTATGACCAATATCACCGCTTTGAGATAACATGTTATTGAAACTCCAATACGCGTGCTTTTTTTATGTCCGCTTTTAACCTCTACAAAAAAATATATAATTGTTGGTGGATTATACCAAAGCCAAATTGATTTGGAGTGGAATAATGTCCCACTTAAAAGTCGTGGTAGATGCATTCACAATACTGTATGTACGTGTAGCAATTAGTGA